>NC_085878.1:29956799-29964299 GCF_034702125.1 Engraulis encrasicolus
CTCTCTCTCTCCTCTTAGCCCTCCTCACTCCTCTCTCTCTCCTCTTAGCCCTCCTCACTCCTCTCACTCAGCCCTCCTCACTCCTCTCCATCTCCTCACTCCTCTCCATCTCCTCACTCCAGCCCTTCTGACTCCTCTAAGGTCTAAGCCAGGGGTCCCCAAACTTTTTTCTCTGGGGGCCACATTATCGTTCCTGACTGTGATCAAGGGCCGGGATCAATCATGTGGGCTTACTAGGCCACTGCCAGTTATAGCCATAATTTCTAGCACAAAATAGTTCATCATTACAAGTGATTTGGAAAAGAAGTGAGTACTTCACATGTTTTTCAATTTGAAATACCACAGGTATTCCTTTTAATTTCCAATAACCATGTAAAAATAGCAAGGAAAGGTCAGAAAAAATAGGGTGATTGACAGTTTATGAGTGATACAATAGAAGTGGAAATAAAAATATATTTTATCATTATTTTGTTTCTGTAAGGAATGCTTCTTTGGGCCAATTCAAATGGTGAGGTGCAGAGAGGTGGAGGGCCGGTCAAAGCGGTGTGGCGGGCCGCATCCGTCCCCCGTGCCTTAGTTTGGGGACCCTTGGTCTAAGCCCTCCTCACTCCCTCCAACACTCCTCACTCCTCTCCCTCCCCACTCCTCTCCCTCCTCACTCCTCGCTCTCAACCCTCCTCACTCCCTCCAACACACTTCACTCCTCTCCGTCCTCACTCTCCTCCAATACTCCTCACTCCAAGCCCTCAGCACCTCCTCAGTCTTCTCCCTCCTCACTCCTTGCTCTCAGCACTCCTCACTCCTCTCCCACTCCTCTCTCTCAGCCCTCCTCACACCTCTCTCTCTCAGCCCTCCTCACTCCTCTCCCTCCTCACACCTCGCTCTCAGCCCTCCTGTCTCCTCTCCCACGTTCTCTCTGCCAAGGGAGTAATTCTCAAACTGGTGGGTCCTGACAGTATTCCAAGTGGGCCTTGAAATCATTTTGTAGCCCCATAATGTACGCCGTTCCACCAGTGGAACACTGTAATAGCCATTTGAAAAGTTAACTACCATAGCACTACACTACAAATATATAATATTTGCGAAAATTTCAAGGGGGGGCCAAATTGGAAAAGGTCGGGTAACCCCTGTGCCAACGGACACCAGGGTAACAACATGAAATATGGCACAGTGTCCATTTTAAGTGCGTAGTGCAGACAGAACATGGTGTGGAATGTGAAAGTCAGGCTTTCTTACTGTAACAACTTGAGATGCATATATTTAGATTTCTACATTCTATTTTATAAGAGTGGTCACTCATGGTACTCAGTCCTGTTACCTAAATTATTTCTCAGATTTTTTTGTTGATTTGAAAAAATCATTAATGTTGGTCAATCACAACAATGCCGAATTCACCTTGCATTGATGGAATAACCTCCACATTGCTACATTTCATGTTTTTGACAAATAATTGCTAAAAACTCATTCATGTTACTTGAAATTCCCACTGAATCCACTCCTGCTATCAAAATCATGCTATCAACAATTCATTCATGTTACTAAAACATTTACTCGTGTATATTCATTTTGGAGTAATGCACAAGTTATTTCAAGACAACAACAGTGATTTTGGTCTTCTGAAGGATATTACAGGATGAAAGTGGAAATGATGGTTCATCTTCCTTTCCAAATTATTCTTTAAATATCCCATGTATTTTGGCAACAGGACTGAGGAAAAGGAAAGGTACATACTTTAGAAGCTTTAACCCTCTGGTTATGTTACGGTCAAAAATGACCATTTTGAAACTTCACTCTTAAATAACTTCTCTATTTTTCATCATACACAAATGACACTTCACAACGTCCTCCAGCTAACCTATTCAAATGGTCAAAATGATATATAATGAAATTCCTCAAGAATTGTGGAAGATACACCAACTTGTTAGATTCATGGTGTTTTGGTCAAAAATGACCGGACCATTAATTTACATGTCCCAAAGTTATATATATTACATTCACTTAACACTCATATTCTTTTTTGTTAGGCTTGTCAGAATACAACCATATGTGCCAAATTAGATGTTAACAGTTAGTTGAAATACTTGAAAAAAGTAAAGGTGTTCCAAACTGCCTGAAAGCCTCTGAGAAGCCCTAGAGTCCAGAAGGTTAAAGGGACACTGTGCAGGAAATGGTTAAAAAAGGTACTGCAACTATGCTGCTCATTGAAACTGGGGTGGCTATCGCCAAATTTGATATTTATATGAAAGTTAACTGAGTAATAAACAAATATTTTCTAGTATGGTCCAAGTAGAGTCATTTTTGCAGCTAAAAATGGCTATTTTTGGAAATTCAAAATGGCGAACCATGGAGAAGATCCCCCTTTTCATGTATGAAAAGTGCAATTTTTCCCGTCATGATGAATACTTAGAATTTGATGGTGGTGGTAAGTATTCATGAAAAAGGTAACATTAGTGAATGGGCAGCATGAATTCTGGAAATGAACAACTAAAAATCTCACACAGTGTCCCTTTAATAAAACGAATTACTGCAAGATAAGAATAAAAGCCTACAAATCACTAAAACAAAGCAGAATAACATTTAAATCACCTTGGAAATGTTTCAAAAGGATGTCTCAAATGTATCAATCACAAAATATGCAAATCAGACTTTTAATCAATGTATATTACCTTTTTTGTGTAGGCCGTCAATTCTGACCGTTAACACCATGAACGTAACCATGTTTCTAACACAACCAGAGGGTTAAGATGGCCCCATATCTTTTTCAAATAGGTAAATGTATGTGACATTACATTCAGTGTTAAAAATAAATTAATGGCTTCCGGTTTGGACATGTGAGAGATCAGACGTGTCACGAGAGTCTCCACAAAACTTGGATGTAATTACCTTTAAACTTCAATGTTTTAACCACTATGTATGGTTATTAGTGTCAATACTATTTTCTTTCATCATACTCGACCACGCAGTGAAATATGCCACAGAGCAACCGTCAGAAAGGCAAAGAAGAAAAGAACCAAACGATCAGCAGCAAGGTGGCTAAGATGGCGACCAGCGCTGCAAACAACGAACTAGCTGTGATGTTAGCGTCTGAAATGGAAAAGCAGCGAGTTAATCTCCGACAGGACATGACCGCACTTATTCAGTCATCGCTGACACCTATCCAAGCTTCACTAACGGGCTTTCAAGAAACGGTGGATACCCTTGACCGGCGTGTAACATCTGTTGAAACAACAGCGGGAGAGAACTTTGAAGCTCTATGTAAAGCCGAAAAAGCTATTGAGGAGTTGCAAACCATGAATGCTAAGTTGCTAGACCGCATCGAGGACTTGGAAAATCGTTCGAGAAGGGCAAATCTCCGAATCATCAACGTGCCAGAGGACAGCGAAAAGAATCAGGACATGTTGACATTTGTATCTGCGCTACTGAGGGAGACGATGGGGGAGCAGGTGTTTCCAGAACCGCCCGTTCTTGACCGTGCACACCGCGCGCTCCGCCAAAAACCTGAAGACGGCCCTCCCAGAGCCATCATTGTTGCATTTCACAGATTCCAAGATCGGGAGAAAGCGCTGAACATGGCCAAGCAGAAGGCGATTGTGTACGAGGGGAACACGCTGAGATTCTACGCTGATCTTAGTTTTGCACTCTCCAAGAAGCGTAAGGCTTTTAACGATGTCAAGTCGGCTCTCTACAAGAAGGGGATCAAGTTTAATCTGAAGATGCCAGCACGCCTTGAAGTGAGACACCGCGGAAAATGGCTGACCTTCGAGACGGTGGCAGAAGCAGAAGCATTCTGCGCACAACTGACTGGGACCAGAGAAGGCTATGCTGAGACCGTCGGGGATGCTGTTGAAGAGGAGGACTAATCCTTCCCCCTTCCGTGGCGAGTTGGTAACGTTTATTTCTTTATTTGCATTCTAGTATGCTGTTGCTGCTACCTAAAGGTTGCTTGGGTGGACATTAAACTGCGCTGTCCTGACTTTTGATGAGGGGATTGATATCCAAGGAAAAAGGACTGTTTTGTTTTTACACCCCCCCCCCCTCCTCTACACTGCGCAGCACCATACAGACGTAACCTATGTTTACTGCTTTAAAATGTCAGTTGGATGGACATTGAGCCGTGCCGCGTTGATCTTTGACGAGGGGATTGACATCTGAGAAAAACTTTTTGTGTTTTTTTCCCCTCCCCTCTGCATTGCGCGGCACCACACAGACTTAACCCTTTACTTACTGCTACCTAAATGCCAACTTGAGGGACATTGAACCGTGCTGCTTTGATTTTTGAAGGGGATGATTATACTTTTTTTTTTTTTTGCTTACCCCCCTCTCCTTTATGGAGCAAGGCACCTTTATTTATTTTATTCTTTTTATTTAATTCAATTTGTCTTTCTTTCCTTTTTTCCTTTTTCTTTTTTTTTCTCTTAAAAGGAGCAGGTGTATGATGGTAAATTCATGTGAGATGGCATTAATTATGCCTTCAGTTTTTGTTTTGTGTGTGTGTTTGTTTAAAAAAAACAAAAAAAACAATTACTACTGGACACTAAATAGACCAAATTCTGTTACTTATATTGGAGTTTCACTTAGCATTTAATCTGTGGGAGCTCTTGAGAGCAGTGTTAACATGTTAATGGTGGAAATTTGGAAGTGTTTACAAGGGTGGATCCTGCGCGCTGCCAGAGAGGCAGACAAAGGAGTTTTTGGGGAGTTTAATATGGGGGATAATGACTGGACCTTTTTTCTTTTTTTCTTTTTTATCTACTATACCAAATGTTTCAATGTGAAATCTATTTTTCACCCATTTATAGGGTCAAGTGAAACGGACAATGTACATGCTATAACTGGGACTCATGATCATGTCTATTACTATTACTTTAGTTCTGTAGCCAGCCATGGCTAGCACTGTGAGGAATAATACTTTTGGGGGGTTGGCTACCAGATTTGTATCTTGGAATGTGAAAGGTCTAAATAGTGCTGTTAAAAGGTCTAAAATATTCACTCATCTTCGAGGCTTGAAAACTGATATTGCATTCCTCCAAGAAACGCATTTGAAAAAGGCTGACCAAGTTCGCTTAAAAAAGCAATGGGTAGGGCAAATTTTCCATTCAAGTTTTGACTCCAAAACGAGAGGAACAGCTATAATAATCCATAAAAGAATTAAATTTACATCTTCTAATTGTGTATCTGATCCACAGGGTCGTTATGTAATAGTTTCTGGACAGCTCTTTGATACTCCAGTTGTGTTGGTGAATCTTTACGCTCCCAACTGGGATGATGAGAGTTTTGTACAAAAACTTATTGGTAAGTTACCTGACTTGACAAAGCATTTTTTGATTCTAGGAGCGGACCTGAACTGTGTTATGAACCCGACCTTGGACAGATCTAACCCCAAAACTAACTCCCTATCTAAAATGGCGAGAGCATTTTTAGATTTCTTCCAACATATTGCATGTGTAGACCCCTGGCGCTGGCTGAATCCTAACAGTAAGACCTTTTCCTTTTTCTCTAACGTACACCATTCATATTCTAGAATTGATTTCTTTTTTATTGATCAAAAACTTCTTAGTTCTGTGTTAAAAATAGAATACTCTGCAATAGTAGAATCTGACCACGCTCCAATTTGTCTAGATCTCTCCTTTCAGAATAATTACACAAGTCGTCCACAGTGGCGCTTTAACACTGCATTGCTTTCAGACGAAAATTTCTGCAGTTTCATTTCAATAGCTATCAATAACTTTTTACTTAACAATGAATCAGAAGATATTTCTCCATCTTTATTATGGGAAACCTTTAAAGCAGTAATTAGGGGGGAAATAATAGCTTACTCAGCATCGAATAATAAAATTAGACAGATGAGAAAACAAGAACTGACCAAAGCAATATTGGAGTTGGACCATAAATATTCTACATCCCCAGATCCATTGCTTTACAAAGAAAGGATTTCTTTACAATCTGAGTATAATTTGTTGTCAACTTCAGAGACGGAACGACAATTACTGAAATCACGTGGGTGGCTCTATGAGCATGGGGAAAAGGCGGGACGACTACTAGCTCACCAACTGAAGTCTAAATCAGCTTTACAGTTTATTTCTGAGATAGAAAATGACTTGGGACAATATACTACAGATCCTAGGAAAATAAATGATACTTTTCAAAAATATTATTCTAATTTGTATAAGTCAGAGTCACTGAAGGACCCATCACTCTTTTGCAAGTTTTTTGATAAGATAGAAGTCCCAACTCTTTCTAGACGTCAGAAAGAGAACTTAGATGAGGACTTGGAACTTGGGGAGATTCTCTCAGCAATTTCTGCTATGCAAAGTGGCAAGGCCCCTGGGCCTGATGGTTTCCCTATAGACTTTTATAAAAAAATTCTCTGCTCAGTTGGCCCCCTTATTGTTAGGTATGTTCAATGAATCCCTGGAGCAGGGTAGACTGCCAGAATCTTTGAACGAAGCGACAATCACCCTTCTTTTAAAACCAGGTAGAGACGCTTCCAAATGTGGTTCATATCGTCCTGTGTCATTGTTAAACTCTGATTTTAAAATACTCTCAAAATTGTTAGCAATGCGACTGGATACATCATTGCCATGTTTGATTTCTGAAGATCAGACAGGATTTATTAGAGGTCGGTTTTTATTCTCAAATGTCAGACGTCTACTAAATGTCTTGTATAGCCCTTCATCAGAAAAAGTTCCAGAAGTAGTGGTATCATTAGACGCGGAAAAAGCGTTTGACCGCGTTGAAATGGATTATCTTTTCTTTGTTTTGGAACGGTTTGGTTTTGGGGTAACATTTAGGAAATGGATTAATGTTCTTTATTATGCTCCCAAGGCATCTGTAATCACAAATCAGTTGCGTTCACAGAATTTCACTTTGTCTAGAGGCACAAGGCAAGGTTGCCCACTCAGTCCACTCTTATTTACATTAGCAATTGAACCTCTCTCTATTTTCCTTAAATCTATACACTCAATCCATGGTATACTTAGAGGGGGGTTGGAAAACAGACTGTCCCTATATGCAGATGACATGTTGCTATACATATCTGATCCAGTGACAAGTATAGCTAAGATTGTTTCAGTGCTCCAGTCTTTTGGGCAAATTTCAGGCTATAAACTCAATTTATCCAAAAGTGAATGCTTTCCAGTAAATAAACCAGCCATGGCAATCCCAGATCAATCTTTACCATTTAAGATTTCAAAAAATGGTTTTAAGTACTTAGGCATTAATATCACACCGTCTTTTCAAGATCTTTTTCATAAGAACATTGCCCCACTTGTATCCAAAGTTAAATCTGATCTTCAGAAATGGGATGTCTTGCAGCTGACCCTTGCTGGCAGAGTTAACTGTATCAAAATGAATATTTTGCCTAGATTTTTATTTGTGTTTCAATGTCTCCCTATTTTCCTCTCCAAATCTTTTTTCAGTCAGATAGACAAAATGGTGTCACAATTTATATGGAACAAGCAGAATCCTAGAATTTCTAAGGACTTTCTTCAAAGACAAAGA
>NC_085878.1:29969299-29994299 GCF_034702125.1 Engraulis encrasicolus
CCAAAAGTTATGAATGAAAAAAAGCCTCCAAAGGCCTGTGATTGAGTTAACAAAAGTGGCAACTCAGTCTGAAATGTTTACTGTAGCCAATCTGGGGAAACTGCCTGATATTTCTCCTTGACAGGTCTAAAATGGAAGGGTTCAGTCCTCTAAAAGCCAATACAAAAATCTGTGAAATGTCATATTGTATGGACTGATATATGAAGTTTTCTAAGTTTACAGAAATGCAGTCTGTTGCTATAAACTCATCACAAATGCATGCAGAGGGGTTTGAATTATATTTCAGCTGTTTCATGAATCTCTGTTGTGTTGGGTGTGGACTTTTATCATGTCTAATACTTGAATTTCGTACACTTGCTGACCACAACATTTTCAGAAAATCATGGTACAGACACACAACAGTCAAAAACACTGAAAAAACATTACAAACCCCTTCCATTCAACTTCGAAGCAAACATGTCATATTCACAGTGTGCAATTAGTTCTTCCTAAAAGACAGTCAAATAATAACCATGTAGGATGCAAACCGCACAAGGGCAGTAAACATGTATGTCTAGTATTCTAATGCTCCTCAAAAATCAAGCCATGCAGCCATTACCTAACAAGACACCTGTTCCATGTCAGTCCGCTATTATGAAGCTTCCTCAGAATTTCTTCAGTAATAAAATGCATCTATTCAAAGACTATTGAAAAACGACACATATGCTAAGCTTTGCAATGTAAATTATGGGATGGTGATTGTTTGAAGTGTGTCTGTGTGTGTGTGTGTGTGTGTGTGTGCGTGCGTGTGTGCGTGTGTGTGTGTGTGTGTGTGTGTGTGTGTGTGTGTGTGTGTGTGTGTGTGTGTGTGTGTGTGTGTGTGTGTGTGTGTGTGCGCGCGCGCGCGCGTGCAGGCACAGGGCCACTGACAGCTTTGGCCAGGCCCGGGACAAAATGATACATATACATCACTCATTCTTGAGAAAGTGGCTAAAACAGGTTGTAATCTTGAAAGAAAAAAACGAAGTGAATTACAAAATAATATGGTATATCCTCGTAGACAAAGGTCTTGGCTTTTCAGAAATGCACAAGGCCAATCTCCCCATTTTCCATTTTTTCCAGAAATCAGGTTTTTCTCCGATCATACCTTGTTTTCTGTCAACACCGTCAGACACATTTAAACGCAATAAAAAGTGTATTGATTTGGTTGCATATGTATCTGGAGTTTTTAAGTGATTGTGTGTGTTTTTTGGTTCACACATACGCCTTTAAATGTTGAAAATTCACTTTCCTTCTATTTTAATACTGCTTCATGTGTTCTAATTTAAAAATATGTGCTGTCAGACAATGTTTACTTAATGGCTAAATAGATCAAACAATTTTTTGTAATTTCACAAATATTCGTGTAGGCTTAAATTTGCTATTACTTTGATAATTCAACAACTACAAAGGAACATTTTGTAAGCACATTCATTTAAAATGTCCAAAACTCCTTCTTACGGTGGTGACTTAAGAACTGACGGTGGTGACAGTAATCTGAAGGTGGTGAAAGTGACCTAATTATTACCTACATTTAGCAAAATAAATAGCCCTCTCAAGTCAATGACATCTAGCATAAACACTTTATTTTTGTGTGTGCACAGTATGTTTGTGGATGTGTTTTTTTTTTCATTTGTTAGATACTCTAGGAAGTAGGCCTAGATTATTGAAAATGTGGCATAAACAGGTTTTAAGTTGTTCAAATCCAAAATATAGAGGTGTATTATCATAGATGAATGTCTTGGCTGTGCAGTGAATGTATTGGCCAAGCTCCCCATGTTTTACATTTTTCATAAAATGGGCTCTTTCTTGGTTTTGTCACCAGCGTCAGACAGAATTAGAAGTAAAAAAATAAGTTTACTGTATTTAAGTGAATTACTTTTACAATTCAACATAATTGTAGATACTTATTGGAAGCATATTCTTAAAACTTGTCAAAAACATGTAAAACACATGTTTTTTTGTGAACTACATCAGATGTCACCACCGTCAGGTTTTCTGACAAAAAACCCTCCAAATGCACCTCAGTGGAGGCTGGAGTATAAGTTTGGGTCACAATTATTACTAACATGTCTGATAATGTTTCATTAACCAGCACAATTTAGTAAAATATGGAACAAGATGATGAGCGGAACAAAATCTGACGGTGGTGACATCTGACGGTGTGAGACAAAAAAACACTCTTTTACATATTGTGCATTTTTTGCTCACATCAGCCACTTCGTTTTCGCTCTGTTTCTTAGGGGCTTCATGACGCTTCTGAAAAAGTATATATAATTAACATTAATGTAACAATAATACTATTAAAACCCCCGACGGTGTTGACAGTTTATGGTTGGGACAGTACCAGTGTCCAAACAAATGATCAAATTGAGGAGAAATTAGTAAACTTACGGGAGCTTCAGTGATGGTGAAGTACTCAGTAGATCTAAAGGTTTGAAAAGGGGTCCTAAGTAATGACAATGACCTTGCGCATACCTGATTTTATTGTCTTTTTTAAAAAATCTGACGGTGGTGACTAATATGCTGGACACACTTTGAGCAATCAGAAAATAGTAGTAAATATTGCTTTACACGCACTATGTGCATATCTGCAGAACCACTTCAATATGGACTTTCACATCATGGTGATATTATTCAATAATATCAGTGATTTTTACATTTTAAGTCAATTGAAATGATGATGTCTGTCCTTGGGACAGCTGTTTTTACAGGGTGTGGGCAGGTTTATAGCCATGAAAAGTAATAAAATTACACTTAAATATTTCAAACGACTGTACATTTATGTAACAGACCCCTGTGTCTTTACCTGGATTCATTTTGTTCATGAAAATGTAGTTTATTTTCAACAGAATTGGCAGTTTATTGCAGAGACATGTTTTAGCCGCTTTCTCAAGAATCAGTGACATATAATGTAATGAAGACCCAATTCTGGGTCCCCTTTCTGCCCGGGCCCGGGAAAACATAGGCCTACCCCTTTGTCCCCACATGTCAGATTCCCTGAGTGCACACCCTGTTGTTTGCTGTCTAACGACATAATGGAATCACTATGCATCTACTGGGTTATTTTCAGTCTATAATGTATCACTCACCACAGTGCAGTGAATGACAGCAGAGTTGAATGGGATGCCACAACATCAGACAACAAGAAATAGCTATTTTAGTAATTCACTGGGAAATTTGTATTGGGAAACAATGGATGGCTTTCTAAAGCAGAGTGCATATTATTCTCTTTTTAATTGATTTTCAATGAGCCTTTGAATCCACAAATAGGATTTTTCTCTCTGGCACAAATGCCCAGCGCAGAGCTTAGCGGGTTTTTTTTTTATCTCTCCCTGAAAGATCTTAATTAAAGCTCAACTCTCCACTCATCCACCACTCAAAATTCCCCTTCTGTCCCATCTCCACTCTGTGTGTGTGCGTGTGTTTGTGTGTGTGTGTGCGTGCATGCGTGCGTGAGTGCGTGCTTGCATGCGTGCGTGTGTGTGACAGACTCCCATCATTGACTTGCACTCACAGAATCCCACTTGTTTCCCTCCGCCATCAATGGAGACTCTCCATTAGCCACAAAGATGAGATGTGGCGCTCGAAAAAGCAACGGCCTCAAATTAAAAGCAGACCGACCCCCGGCCCAATTTACCTACCTCACTGTCATTATGTGGCATTATGAGGGAAGTGACAGGGAGAAGAATGAAGTCGGCTTCTCAGGCACCCTCTCCAGGTCCTGCTGCTTCGTGCTAATTAACCAGAGCCCTTTGTCAGCGCACCGTATATGTGCTGAGGGGCCAAAGGCCTTGGAGAGCCCTCCATCAAACTAGAAACACTTGCCGTCTGTTGCACATTGCACACCCCACTGCAGGCCTGGACTGGGACTGAAAAATGGCCTGGGCATTTTTGGCATAGACCAGCCCCGAACAACACACACACACAGGCCACTTTAATACTATATCTTGACTGGCTGAATCCACTGTCTATATTGACGATGGACCAATGAGACTCCCTCTCTAAATTGTGGGCCAATCTCCAGGAAAACTATCACAACAACATTACCGGGGGGGGGGGGGGGGGCTGTCGGCCCACCAGGACAATGCCCTGTATGCCAGATAACCAGTCCAGCTCCGCCAGTGCCGCCACTATTCCATCCCTTTCTGTTGCAGTGGAAGAGGAGCAGGCAATGTAGGCATGGGATTATTCCTTACGTTTTCCAGCCCATTCTGGCATTTCATTTGGGATTTATTAAAATTCAGATGGTCATCTCAAATTCATGAGGATCAAATTAGGGTGTCTATGAATACAAGGGTCTTTTTCTATCGAAAACACAAATATGTCAATACAATTTTCAAAAAATATATATATTACTGCTTTTAAATGCTTTAAATGATCACAATAGTTAAATTCATTAGATTTATGGGACGACTCCAATAAACCGAATTATTATTCTATTTTTAACACACTGACTGCCACACAATTTTTTGGAATTTTATCCAGAATGTCAGTGATCCTGCTGGACATTGTTAAACCTATTGGAAAACATCCTATTTTTGTTAGAGCTACGGAAATGTACTATGTCCCGTTTGAAAGGCAAAAGACTAAGCTATCCGAGGCTGCAAATGATTTGTTTCTATGTGTCTCCGTTCAAAATATTTGGTAAAATAAACAATGGCTAGTTTTTAGCTGCTTTTCCCCTAGAAACGGAGATACAGCGACTTCTATGTTTGTTACCAATGTCTTTTTCCTGTCAAATCACAGTATGGTAGTACCCTAAATGTGTTGGAGTGTTTAGTTTTGTAATACAGTATATAAAACATTAGTATTTCTAGCATTCACCTTATGGGATTCTAAATGTAGGCCTGTTGTATGTTTTTGGAAGGCAATAGATGTGTTAACATGTGCACATTTGGTTGACAACTATTACAAATTAATCAGTTCAAAAGAATGCAAGGGAAATGTTTACATGTTTACATGTCTGTTCAGTTTATATTTAGGGAGATTATTTGCCTGTTTACACAAGATCTTGACATTTAATCAGTTTATGCATTTAACATGTAAACGTGGCTAATGTGTTAAGTTACCTGGTTATATTTGACATCACAGTTTGCTTGAAATAATATTAGAACATGCCTTGCCATTGTGTTCCATGCCTTCCCATTGACAAAACGCTCATCTTTTACCTAACGTTTCGACGATATAGCTTCCGTCTTCATGACAATGTTTCGAGGGTATCGTTTCTGTCTTCATCAGAGAGTCCTGTTTCATAAAAACAAGTAAGACATCATCAACGTCATACATCTATTTCGTCAATGTTACACTTTGAGAATTGATACCAAGCAGAGTTTTCCCAGTGACCAGTCATTCTCACGCATCAGTTCATTGTTAGTCCTTGATGGCAACAGTTTCTTTTCACTGTGTGCGTGCGTGTGTGCGTGCGTGCGTGTGTGTGTGTGTGTGTGTGTGCCATGTCTGTTTGCATAGTGTGTGTAATGTGTTCAGGCTCACGTTCCTCTCTTGTGGTGGTAGAGGTGGGAATATGGAAATAGTGGTCTGCTGAGGGCTCATCTTTGTGTTTGCTTTCATTAAACTGCTGAAAGTCGGAGAAAGGGAGTTCAGGGCGTGTGGCACTTAGTGTTGTGCTGCATAGGTTTTGCACACTGAGAAATGAGCAGTGTGTGTGTGTGTGTGTGTGTGTGTGTGTGTGTGTGTGTGTGTGTGTGTGTGTGTGTGTGTGTGTGTACGCGCGTCTGTGTAATCTGTTGTCAGTGTGTGTGTGTGTGTGTGTGTGTGTGTGTGTGTGTGTGTGTGTGTGTGTGTGTGTGTGTGTGTGTGTTTGTGTGTGTGTGATTTTGAAGTTGCCAATCCGCTAAGCAAACGGCCGAGATCACACAAAGGCCACAAGGAGTATTACAGAATAATTACACATACGCTCTGATGAGCCGCCATTCACAGGGGCCGGACAATATTTCAGGGATTAGATGTATCAGTGCGGCCGGCAGTGGCCATCTCACAAGAAGGAGCCCCAGAGGCTCATGGGTACTATTCAGATGCAAAAGGAGGGTGGGAGGAGGAGGAGGAGGCATTTTTGGAAGGTTCTTCTAACCCAAGAACCCCCACACACACACCCCTCCTCAGTCACACATGAATGGTGCAAATTTGCTAGTGTGAGAATAATTTGGCGGCACTTTGAATGCTCCAAATCTGACCTGGGATTTAAGGCAGCCCTGACAATGGAGAGCAGACTGTTGCAGTGTTGATGCCACTGAGCTGGGAGAGGATGCAAAGTACAAAGTAATCATCCAAATCCCACAACCAAAAAAAAGGGGCTTTTCCAGTGTTTTCCCTGCACGAGACCAGATGGTCTCAAGAAGCCCCAATGTTTCACATTTATGCTTATGTTCCTCAAAAAAGGGCCAGGGTTTTCGTTTGATACGCTCCTCTAAGCTGACATTGATGTTGTATATTCTGCACGTTATATTCATGATGATATTTGATCAAAATGTATACTCATGTTTCAAAATGTATATATGTCATAAGGGAAATGGAAGTCATATCAGTTTATCCATGGATGTAGAAGAGTACAAATGCACACAAATTCACCTGTATTTGTCACGCCTTTTCCTAATATAAAGGATCATGCCCTCGCCGTTACAAGATTGCAAATATGAAATATTGAAAAAGTAATTATTCCATTTTGCGTTCAACCAACAGTTGTTGCCAGAACTCATTTTGATGCAAAATGGCACTATGAGATTAATGTATGTATAAATGGCAGTCAATTTAAACTGTATTTTGTGTTTTATGCAGACATTTTTGTGTGTCATTCATACCCATTATAAGTTAGTGGGTTTGGTCTGGGCACATCTTTGGCAGTTTTCTTTTTAATTTTATTTTCTGTTCGCTAAACCCCAATTTTTGTAACTTTGGCTGACTTTGCAGAACTCTTCCCTCAAATGCATAAGCCTATATATAACCAAATTAATAGCACAAAACTGCTTTGCATTCAGTTTGCAATTCATAACTCAGTCTTCACAGAAAGTAACAAAATCAGTCCATTGCACAACTGTAAACACAACTCGCTGCCCAACACATAATTTCTAAAAGATTAACACATTCCTAGGCTCCTAACCTCCTAGAAATGACATACCTTTTGAAAAGATAACCTAAACCTAAACCTAACCTGTCAGTAATGTAATGTGTCTGAGTTGTGAATTTGTTCCCTGACCAAAAAAGGCATTTTTTTTACTGTCTGTGTCTAGTGACTGCAATGTGTGCTAGTGATGTGATTGGTGCATTACACAGTAATGATTTGTTTACAGCATGTGATTACAGACAGGTGGGCATAGGTTTGGTAGGGGCAAAGTTTAGTAGCCAACTTTCCTGTATCAAGAGAATTTTTGACACTGTGGAAAAAGTATTTTTGGCTACGAAAGGTTTGTCATTAATGGCGTCGCATGATACAAAAACAAACAAACAAAATGAAAATGGTTCACAATATGTCACTTTCTGAGGACAGTCTGCATCCCCAGAGAGTTGAAGATATCCCCATCATTCTTTGCAACCAAGCTCATTAGATTACACGGCTATTGTTTCAGAAGATTTCAGATATCTGTGCCGGACGGACAAACACAGTAAAAGAAAAAACAGACAACTGTGTTTAAATGCCTGAGATATTCTGCAAACAGCACAGTACGCTCTCCTCCACAGTCCACCCCCGCACTCCATCAATTTGGCACAATGATGTTCTTCTCGCCTTTTGTCACAGCACCAGGAGAGCGGCCAGGGCCCATGAAATCCTATCTGTGTGGTTGTGTACAAATGGCAGTGGGAAAGTATTTACAGGGGAGCTCGGAGCCAAGTAGTGGAGTCTCTCCTTCCCTTCAAGAGGAGGAGGAGACGGAGCCAGAGACACCAGGAGTTCACCAGAGATCACAGCCTCACGCATGATCTGATGCCAAGATGGAGGAGAGTGTGTGAACAGATAATGACTGTGGGAGACACTTGGGACAGTTATCTGGTAGTGTGTGTGTGTGTGTGTGTGTGTGTGTGTGTGTGTGTGTGTGTGTGTGTGTGTGTGTGTGTGTGTGTGTGTGTGTGTGTGTGTGTGTGTGTGTGTGTGTGTGTGTGTGTGTGCGTGCGTGCGTGTGTGTGTGTGTCAGGGCTTGACATTAACTTTTTCACCCATCGGCTAGTGGCTTTCCCGAGTCACTAGCCATTCAGGTATTCCACTAGCAACAGATTGTATATTGTTTTTTTTTCTTTATCATGATAGTGTATGTCTAACCTCAGAAGATGAGGTGCTACACAGCAAGATGAGTGTGTAGCTTTCTACATGGAAATATATCAAGTAAATAGGAACTGTGTTACTGAGCTATTTCTTATACAATCAATTGTTACACAAGGTGCAAACAGCAGACTAAAGGGTACTTTGATACGTATGTCATACCAAGGAATAAGCTGCCAGCCGAATTGGCCATAACCTAGTTTTACCGGCATTTGGCTGGTTGGCAGGTGCCAGTGTCGAGCCCTGGTGTGTGTGTGTGTGTGTGTGTGTGTGTGTGTGTGTGTGTGTGTGTGTGTGTGTGTGTGTGTGTGTGTGTGTGTGTGTGTGTGTGTGTGTGTGTGTGTGTGTGTGTGTGTGTGTGTGTGTGTGTGTGTGTGTTCGTGCATGCATGTTTGTGCGTATGTGTGCGTGTGTATGTATTTGGTCACTCTTCTAAATTTTACAAATATTCACATTTTTATAATCATTGATCAAGAATGACACTGGTCCTGGTAAATCTCTTAATGTGACTCCTAATGCTGGCAAGAAAAAAAGATTAAATGTGAATTCGGAGTGGGGAGAAAAAAGAACCGCCACGAACAAAAGTAGACACTTGAAGAGAAAAAATAATGAAAGAAAGAGCAACGAGGAGAGAATGAGGAGAGGCGGAGAAGAAGGGCTTGCGGTTGAAGTAGGAGTTTCAGAGGCACGGAAAAAGAAAAGAGGGGAAGACAGAAAGAGCGAAAGAAAGAAAGAAAGAAAGAAAGGAACAGAGACAGAGAGAGAAAGAGCGAGAGACTTCAGACAGAGGAGGCCATCATTCATCGGCGGGCAGCTGGGACAGACGGAGCTGACCAGGAAAAGAAAAAGGGGCTTCTTCACTCATGACTGCCTACAGAGCAAAGGCCTCCGCTCCCGCTCGGGACGGGTCCAGTCAAGAGCTCCACTTTTACTTCCCTATAGAGAACGCCTATAAATCTTGAAGAGGAATGTAGTGGGAGAAAGCAAGTGTGTGTGTGTGTGTGTGTGTGTGTGTGTGTGTGTGTGTAGTGGGAGAAAGCAAGTGTGTGTGTGTGTGTGTGTGTGTAGTGGGAGAAAGCAAGTGTGTGTGTGTGTGTGAGAGAGAGAGAGAGAGAGAGAGAGAGAGAGAGAGAGAGAGAGAGAGAGAGAGAGAGAGAGAGAGAGAGAGAGAGAGAGAGAGAGAGAGAGAGAGAGAGAGAGAGAGAGAGAGTGAGAAAGAGAGATTACGTGTGTTTGTGCTTGTGTGTGTGTGTGTGTGTGTGTGTGTGTGTGTGTGTGTGTGTGCGCGCGCATGTGAGAGAGCGAGAGATTGCGTGTGGCTGTCCATATGTGTGTGTGTATGTATGTCGTGTGTGTGTGTGTGCATGAGCAAACGGGTGCACGAGAGAGGCCTCGGCTTACTCCCACTTACAATAACACTCTGAGCCCCTTAGAGTTCGAATGGGGCTCTTCTCTAGCGTGACCAAGCCTCCACACCTCCAGCTCAGCTAGACAAACAGGTGAATGTTATTCCCATAGGCTATGAAATCGCTTTATTCATTACTTTATGAACTGTATATATTAAAAGCGTTTGGCTGAAACATGCTTTCCAATCCAATCCTGGTCAACAATGTGGTGTATTGTGGGGCTCATCCCTATGTTCCCCAGGTCCTATGTTCCCCGCAACCGGGGAACTTAGGACCCTTTTTGAGGGATAGTTTTGGTCAGGGAACAAATGTACAACTCAGACACATTGCATTACTAATAGGTTAGGTTTAGGGATGGTTTTGAGAAGGACACAATTTGAGAACTCGGAAACATTGCATTACTGACAGGTTACGTTTAGGGATGGTTTTGGGAAGGGTTACATACAAAACATAGAACCCTTTTTTTAGAAAAAAGGCCCTAAGTTCCCATACAAAGGCCGGGGAACATAGGACCCAAGGAATATAGGACCCGGGGGAACATAGGTACGCTCCCGTGTTGTGAAATGAAGAAAAACTCAAAAGTTCTCGTAATTGTGTAAAAAGATCTTGAGGGTGCTTTTTGGTGTGGGGAAAAAAAAGTGTCATCAAAAAAATAGGGAGTCCAAGGCACTCTTCTTATCCAAAAATAATAAAAAGCCTTTATTCAAACATGGCTCTTTTTAAGTGAAAAACATGATCAGGGCAGACACCCGGGCCACTGCTAGGCATAAGCGGAGTAAGCAGAGTGCTTACACAGTAAATGCTGTGGTGTTAATTCAACACTTATAGAGTTGATTTGACATCATTTGGACTCAAATGAACTATCTAAGTGTTAAATGAGCACTGCGGAATTTACTGTGTAGGGCCTCAACCACTTTGCCCCCAAAATTTGGGCATCCTAAATTGAAATTGACCGAAAAAAGTATTATTATTTTATTATTATTAAAGTATTATTTAATTATGAGGGTGCCCTCCTGACCAGTTATGCTTAGGGCCTCTAAAACCTGAAGCGAATTGGGAGAGAGACAGGGAGGGGTCGGCAATCGAACCCAGGTCTGCCGCATGGCAGGCGAGTGCCCTACCGGTTGGCCACTGTGGTGACAGTGGTGCATCACTTGTGGACAGGCCTACCTTCTACCTAACTCCTCCACTTGTAGTTGCCAGGGGTGCATTTCTCAAAGCTGAAGTTGCTAACCATAGTAAACTACTGCTTGGAGTAAGCTGGACTCTTAAGTAGTGATGACTTTGAAAGTGAGGGGCCTCCTATCCGTGTCTCGAAACACTTGAAGAAATGAAGTTGAAGGAAAGCTGTAGCAAATCCATGAAGTCCAGACATCACCTCAGCCCCCTCAAGTAACGCTAGGGTGAGACCCCTTTACCATTCATAGAATTATGCATCTGGGCTAGGCTATACTATAAAGTTTAAAATTAGGCTAAACTTACACAGCAGCAGGGACTTTTGTAGTATTTTAACTTTCAAAACTTACATAGTAATGTTTAAATACGACTCATAGTTCCAGTAGGCCTACTTGAGTTGCAGTTTCTTAATCACTTGTACTTTTGAGAACTTGCCAAGTATTTTTAAAACTCATCTACGTGCAATACTGAAGTATAAAACATTTTGAATACTTTCGTACTTCACTCTCGGAAATATAGGTACAGAACTCGTTGCTGTGGCAGCACCCTCAAGGGGAGTACCATTGCTTGCGTTGCTTGGGTGGTACCTCAAAAAAGAGGGGACAGATGCACATTGGTCGACATTGCAAGAAACTGAACGCACCTAATTTTTGGGGTACCAATCAAGCGACACAGTGGTACTCCCCTTGAGGATACTGCCACAGCGACGAGTTCTGTACCTTTTTTTCTGAGTGTTCCAACTTGATATTAAAGGAGCACTACTACCCTTTCTCAAGTCAGTTTTTTGATGTACCGGTAGTACTATTACTCCACTCCACTCCAGTCCAGTGCTTTAGACATCACTGGTAGGGGCTTTGATTGGAGTAGTGGTGGCCAGCCAAGCGTGAATCTATGGCATTAGCCAGTCAGTGCTTTCCCTCTGGCTCCGTCGCCTGACTTTGCTGTGGCTTTCTGCCCTGTTGCAGTCTGGAGCACAAAGAAGAGGCCGACTTTGGCTTAAGCTCACATCCGGGTTGCGGTGTGCTGTCGTCGCCTTGTGTTGTGTTTAGTCAGCGGCACCCGACAGAACAGAGCACAAACACACACTAGCACACACAAAAGTCACATGGACACATTTAAGAGGTCCTTGTTTGATCTCCTCAAATGGCATTCATTCTACTTGATTAGGTCCTAAATGTTCAGTAGTGTGCACAGACAGAGAGAGACAGAGCTTTGGAAGGAGAGGGTTTATTTTGCCCCCCAAAAGCCACTGAACTCCAAAAGGAATTGACACTGACGCTTGACCACAGTCCATCTGACTCTGAAGTCCCCGGTGACATAACGGGATCAATTACAGGCTCCATTGCCACCAATGACTGAGGTGTTTAAACGATCAATGTGCCCTAGGGGGAGTGCCAGCCAGCTTTGGTCACGCTGGGGTCCTGACCATGGGGTGTGTGTGTGTGGGGGGGTCAGTCCATGCTGTGCCCGAGTGTAAAGTGAAGTCAGACTGCATTAGGGCAGGAGCGTCTCACCCAGAAAGGCCCTGGCCATGGATCTGGGAAGCATCCGGGATTATATGAGACGCTTCAAAACACTTGTCTGAGATCCACCAATATAGCCATAAGTAGATACTTTCTTATGCACAGACAAGGCCCTAACTTAACTTTCTTTAACCACCAGCCAAAATGGCTTGTAGGCTACTTTGTAGATGGACGGTAGTCTTACTAGCCAAACACACACTCACTATGGGTCAGTAAGTTGGTCTTTTCTACCAGCCAAACTGAAATTTCACCAGCATTTGACCGCTTTGGTTATAAAGCGTCTGCCAAATGCTATGTAATGTAATGTTGAATCAGAACACTGTATACATATATACACTCGTACAAACAACAACAAAAACACACACACACAAACAGAGAACCATAACGCATAAACAAACACGCAGCACGCGCACACACACGCACACACACACACACACACACACACACACACACACACACACACACACACACACACACACACACACACACACACACACACACACACACACACACAGCTATTTTCTAATAGGCGAAAGCTTTTACTACGCTATAGCAACAGTGTGGACGTATTGGTCTGCCACTAGATCCATGACTTTAGTGCCGTGTGACGTCCCAGAGTGCTGTAGGTTTGGACCTAGATCTGTATAGAAGACCTGTGGGTTTGGCAGCCTGCCTAGTGCCTACAAGGGGTGAAGAAGTGAAATGTAGGGCGCTGTACTTTCCATGTCCCCGAGCCGTGAGATCCCTGTTTTTGACACGCTGTCCTTGTCCTCGCTCAAAACACTCGGCTAATGTGTTACAGAAGAATGAGCACATACACGTGCGGTCATACACACACACACACACACACACCATGCATGAATGCACACACACAAGCATGCATTTACACACACACACAAACACACATACGCTATTCACACACACACACACACACACACACACACACACACACACACACACACACACACACACACACACACACACACACACACACACACACACACACACAAACACACACACACACACACACACATACACACACACCATGCACCATTCACACACACACACACACACACAGTCGCAAAACACAACATATGCACCGAATGGCATGAAAGCATGTGTATATGCACAGGGCCATTGAAAAGGCAACGCTTTCCCGCTGTTATGCTAATGTTTTATTATGCTTGAGTGAGAATCATATGTGAATTAAATAGGGCTTTGGGGCTTTCTTTCTCCCCAAAGTCTGTTACATGTGTGTCAGAGGCTGCATGGCCGACCAAAGCGGTGGCCTGGCGTCCGTATTTTCTTATTTTGACGAGCCGTAAAGTGACATAAGTACCCGGGCTCCCTTACAATCCGATTACACGCACCCAGAAACGTGTCAGTAGGCTGCCAGCCTGCCACCCCCCCCCCTCATCCATTGCAGCACACACACACACACACTCACTCACTCACACACACACTCACACACACACAACACTCACATACACACACACAGGCACGAACACGCTCTCTCCCTATCCCTCTCTCTTTCTGAATTTGTGTGTGTGTGTGTGTGTGTGTGTGTGTGTGTGTGTGTGTGTGTGTGTGTGTGTGTGTGTGTGTGTGTGTGTGTGTGTGTGTGTGTGTGTGTGTGTGTGTGTTTATGTGTGTTTATGTGTGTGTACACACGCACCCCCCCCCACACACACACACACATACATACACACACACACCAACACACAGCTCAACTCTGTAGAAAGCGGCTTGATGGTAGAGCCTGCTATGGCCTTTAGCGACCCTGCCTGGCCTTGGCCTGATTGGAGGACAACAGCACATGTTGCCCATAGCCAGGCCACGCCCTCCTAGTGGCGCAACGCCTTTGGCATTGCGACCAGTCAGGCCAAGAGCACTGTAAGTATTGTTTCTGATTTCCAGAATCAGGAACTCCACCCACTTTGTCGGACACCAGTCAACCTGTAGCAAACCTAGGGAGGCGGGTCAACCATGCTGTTTGGGAAACGTTAATTGTTAGGCTGTTGTTCAGACCAAGTCTGGAAGAAATTTGAAAGTCGATTATAATCAGGCTATGTTGTCCATGCAGTATATAAAGTACATGATGAATTATTGGGGAGCACATCTTAATTGGCTCATTTCATTTACTAATTGACTAATTGACTGACATCCTCGTCAACGTGTGAAAAGATTCCCATCAACTCCACATCTGCTTTCGTCTTTCATAAACAACCAAACATTTTGATGTCTACTCTCTGTCCAAAACCAAAAATCTTGGCACCAATACAATCCCCTTCTGTCCCCTATGTCTCAAGGTGTTATGAACAATGCCTGGGTGCCCAGCTGTGCTTCTCTTACATTTCATGTTGCCATTACTGTTGAAGCCTGGATTGTTAAAGAGTATGTATAGCCTACTCTAATGTGTTTCTTATCATAACTGAATCATAATCACATATGTCCCCAGGGATAATGTGTGGTGTGTGGTAGAGATGACATAATGGCATAATGCCTCTCTCTCTCTCTCTCTCTCTCTCTCTCTCTCTCTCTCTCTCTCTCTCTCTCTCTCTCTCTCTCTCTCTCGCTCTCTCTCCACGCCCACGCACACACTCCACGCGCACACACATAGGTCATGGTGTATGACTGACAAGCAATAGGTGAATTGAGGATTTAGGCAGAAAAGGAAGTTAATCCCTCGGGGCTAGCTGCTTGGCATATCAAAGAACAGGTGCACGCAGTCCGCGCAGACCACAAGCTTTGTTCAACGAGATGTGGTTTCTTTTCTCCCCCATTTGAAAAAGTTTGAGTTATGTTAAATGCAAAGTTAATATCGATTTAATGCTTGTCAGTGGTCCTGGTATCTCGGAGCAGCGCTAATCCGCTCTCAGTGCCTCGCATTCTGGTGGCGAAACCCCGAAACAGATGCTTCCATAGCTCAGAAACCCACCACGACAGGACCAACACGTCCAAAGAATAGGCTACCTTTCTGCACAAAGAACACAGTAAAACGAATATTATTCGTGTAGTCCATTAATAACAAAATGCGCGTTTTGGCGCCTTCTAAATCTATTCTAGCAGGTTTACAAAAAAATACCAAAAACAAACATGCGGCTTTATATTGCCTATAAATTACCTTTAGTTAAATGTCTATAGGCCTATATAAGGCCTTGCTTATAAAAAGTAGGCCTAAAAACTTATAAAACTTCTAAAAAGTTTGTCACTTGGAAGCATTAGCCTCTGTCTTCTCCAATGTAGCCTTTAGTGTTAAAGTGCTTCCCCAAAATATCGCTATCAAGTAGGCTATTCTTCAATTAGTGTGCCTCATATATTCGAATTCATACGTCTGTCCTGGTAGATCATATCTCATTCCAGTCCGGCATACCTGACATGAATAGGCGAGAACAAAATATGCTGATCAGAGAGAAAGCAGGAAAACAGCCGGTCCAATATGTTCTTCCATTCCATTCAGTGGGTGTTTTTTTTCAGAGGCGTTTTGGACACCAGAAAGTGTCGGAATAATAAACAGTTAACCACCTGTCACTGCCGCCACGCCATAAAGCGATCTTAAAAGAGCCCCTCACGCATGGGTAATATATTTACTCAACCATTCACTTAACGAGGCCAAGATTGGCGTGAAACAATTCTTCACTTAATCTATTTAGTAAATTGTTTTGAAATGATGGGTCTGCATTAAGTAGCCACCGGCTGTAACTGAAGTTGCAACTCTGATGGTGCAATAGGCTACTTAGCAAAGATGGTGATGCAGTGGCATATTTAGAAAGGTTTTATAATGGTATAATAGACTGTTTCAAAATGTTGCAATCGCGTTTAAAACGTCAGTAAACGATAGATGCAGTAGATATTAGTTTTTCTTTTAATCAATCAAGAACTTGCAGTCTCCCTGCAAGTGGCGATAGTGACGCGTTATTTTAAAAAAGTATACAATGCGTTGGCCTAATAAAATTAAGAAATTGTGATGTGTGAAAACACAGTAGTTTCATTATTTTGTTTTAAACGCTGTGTTCAAACAAGCGTATGCTTGTGCGCGCACGTGTGCGTACTCGTGGAATAAAAGCCATGTGCGCGTGTATGCGCGCGCGCCATGCAAGTTGAAACACTGACGACTTGAGGTCAATTGTGCCATGCAGATTTGATGACCGTATACTCTCTTAAAGAGAATGATTTCACGGAGGCGGACAAGTTGGAATAAAACTCGGTGCAAGAATAATTTTAACATCTTTTTCAGACAATTATAGGAGATGATCAAGTTACCTATTGAGAAATATTGATATTGCTTGGCATAGGCTACAGAATGTAATTATATTCTACCACTAATGTTAATGAATAAGTACCCCATATTTTGTGAATATTTCAATACGGGAATGCACCTAATAAAAGAAGCCTAGCTTTTTGCGCAAACTTTCAACACTGAAATGCCCTGAATAATGACTGGGTGGCGCACGCATGCGCCTATTTTATTTTTATTCGCCAATAATGTTCTTTATTTTAAGTTGCCAATAATATTCTTTCCTTTTTCATGGATACTGCAGCCTGTTCTTTTGCGGAATATTTTTGTAATGAAATGGACACAATGGCTTGAAGTGGATGCCGTGCTGGGGTGTGGGGAACAAAAAAAAAACTTTTGGACGTTGGTCGACACACGCGAAGTGTCAACTGAGAAGGCTGTGAAAAATGTATCGAGGCATTTCAAAGAAAACTGTTGACTTTGGAAATTAAACTGTGCGAAGGCCCAATTGAAACAGAAGCGTACTCCGAACAAAAATGGCAAGCGAACGCTGGTCAAGCATCATTAGTCACAGGTCTTAGCGCTCCTTCTAGGCCTACTTCTCATTCATGGATGACGACAAAGGGGGCAGAAAATAGTTGACGATGACAGGACCAAGTCTAATCCTTGGAAAATAAAATATTCGGGAAAAACATAGCCTATTATGCAGAGTTTTGACACCGATTGGAAAGCAAATATACACCATCTTTAGGGACAATATTTCAAATTAAATGGCAATGATCACTTGTCAGTAATTTGTTCAAGTTAGGCTATATTATGTTCCCTGCAACTCTCCACGAAAGAAACTTAAAAAATGCTACAATGGGTAACATATTGCGTCTTATTTTGTATCCAATTATATAACAAAAACATGAAAATTCTGCACGCAAACTAATCATAACAGGCTGCTAAATCGGAAGGATAAGGGAACCTCGATGCGCCAGCATTTGGGCACAAAATGCATACGCATATAGCCTATGACTATGCCTAGGCATGTTATGCATATTACAGTAGTCTCTAGCCTACCTTATTTTTACACTTGCGTCATGTATTCAATGTCTACTTAGCAGAAAGGATGGCTTAGCCATTGCACTGTTCCTCGAGAGGGAAGGAAGAAGTTGACAGAATTCAAACCAAGGCACGGCACGCCCCAGAGTGGGAGGCATTCAGAGCCTCGTTCATATCAGTTTAATGTGAGTTTAAGTGTCCAGGCTTTGTGGGGTGCGTTTTAAATCACAGATGCACTTTTATTCACGCGCTTAAGCCAGCAGCAGAGTGAAATCCGTCCATGGAAATAAAGCGGGATTTTTTTTTAACCAAAAACCTTTGTTTAAGGAGAGAAAGAGGAGGCGAACAGCTGAGGGTGACAGTTAGTTCATGGTTAACAGGATAAGGTCTGCGCTGCCAGAGCCGCACACTTCTTTTTGCAAATGTGCAGCGAAGCTCAAGACATGAATGAAAACTTTTTCAAACCCCGGTATTTAACACATCTGTTAAAGAGATCCTAACAGAAAATCCCTTTATAGCATTAATGCATGACGGAGTCCAGATTGTATCTTATACGAATGCATTAAATTGAATACCATTAAATAAATATATAAATGGCAATTACCAAATGAATCGCAGAGGCGCCAAATAGCAATCTGTCTGGTAGCCTAAGTCTGTAATAAGACCGTTATAGCGTATAGCCTATTTGGTATTTGTTTAGGCTATTATGGCTAGGCCTACTGTTTTATTTTATTTATTAAACTCGTAACAAAGCAACTCTCTCGATATTCAAGTCAAGGCTAAATCTTAAAAGTGACTGTTGTATTTTATTTACTGCCCTCACGTTATTTCACACAGACGGTTATTCGCCTATTATTATAGGCTAACCCAGCCCTGTGTCTATTGGTGTGACAAAGGCGGTCCTTTAGATTTCTACATTGCCTCCATTAATTATAGCCATTTAATTAGCCCGTGCGTGCCCGCTCCCGGCTTAAAAAAAAAAAACATCACACAGCATCAATGAAACTTCGTCAATATGCAAAACTGATGACTACGCCTTCTTTGTTGGGTGCGCATTGTCTACTGCCAACTTATGAAGTCTAATCCAATCATAAATTGCACTCGTTGGCCAATCAGAGACCGCCCTGAGCCGCTTGAAAGAGCCTCTTGCGGAGGACTTTATTGAGCTGCATTGTTGGGGCTGTCGGCAAAGGAGCCAAGCTGCTGGGCCGTCCTTTATAAGGAGGCTTTCCGCCCCGAGCATTCAGATGATCACCACCATATATTCTATCAAGAGCTCACCGGGAAAGAAAAAAAGATCTGTATCTGGGTAGCGGAATACTGCACAACTTCGTAAACGCACTTATCCAAACAAGAAGATGATGATACCCAGCGTGATCGCACCTCCAGCCATGTACCCGGGTCTTCTGCGACCCACGGCGGCGCTGCATCCATCATTTCAGGCGACCTTTCCGTCTCACTCTGGCTTCATGGTGGATGATCTCCTGCGCCTTGGCAGACCAACAGCGTACTTGAGCCGACCTGCCGCTCCACCAAGTGCCTCGCCGCCAATTCCATCAGCCCATAACATACATGTCACCCACAGTTTACCGGAGCGCATAGCCACTACTACGGTAGCGAGGACGCATGTTTCTAGCAACTCGAAAAGTTCACCTGCTAACAAAGATCCAACTTTCCTGAAGTTTGGAGTGAACGCCATTCTAGCGCCATCACCAAAGAAAGGTGAGAGTTTTTGTGCCGATGCCGAAAATGTCTGTGCCAAAACATCACTATTTGATCCAAACACCGCATGGAAGAATATTTAATTATGCATGCAAACTAATTACAAACTATTTCTGTAATATTTTGACGCTGCTGAAATAATCATGGCATTAACGGATTTAGAAGAAGTTGGATTTTAGGCTATTTCAGAAGTTAGCCTCATTTTGTATGTTTGAATTGCCATACAGTAGGCTAAAGAACATTTCAAATAGATAGCCTAACTAAATTTTCATCGACTTGTGTTTTCCACAGCATCCTCTCCACCCGCACTTCAACATCTCCACCCAAAGGCATTCTCCCTCCCTTATGTTGATGGATCTTTCTACCCCTTTCCTCGCTCGTCATATTTCCCAGGTATGTATGCCATTCACATTGTATTGTTAATAATAGAAACACTTTTCCGTTCCTTCCTAAACGACAAGAGGAACTATTCGACGGTGTGTCGAGCTCGGACATGAGACAAGTCTCGCCAATTCGATGCCCCATTTAGCGCGGGCACTGACTTCACATTTGACAGCGCGCGCACCATCTCCCCCCTCTTAAATCTACAAATTAGGCGCAATAGTCACGGTTCAAGCGCGAGGCAGGGTTTTCCCTCCTGCACCGAATGCATTTTGGCGTTACAGCAGGTTCTCGGTTTTCCCACAGTGTGGGGGCACTCAATCCACTGGCTGCCAACAATGCTTTCAGCACCGTGACCAATTCGGCCAGCTCCCTCCGGGGCAAACCACACACAGACCCAGGGAGGATTGACTTTTACCAGGCGGCAGAGGGGCGTTCACCGGTCATGGACTAATTTCTCCATTAGGCACCATTGAGTGCGTTCAATATTCTCACAAGACCACATAGAGTGTTTTTGTACATGCCAGGGAGTGCTACCACCAAGGCAGTAGCATAGGCCTAACTAAAGCATATGGTAAATAAAACGTATAGCCAAAATCTTAAAGCGGAATAGTTTCGCTCAAAGAACATCAGGTAGGCCTAGGCATATACAAGAAAATCAAAATTCCATTCTAATTTTTAAATACACTAAAAGCTTGTTTCTTATCTTACCTAAACATGTCTCTAAATGATCTGCAAACACACTTGGGCCTCAAACAGGCTACCCCTTGATTTCTCCTTGAATGGATGCGAGCCATTCATTGAGGGCCTTAGAATAATCTTTTAGAGGTAGACTAGGGCGGCTAGTCCATGATTTCATTCAGACAAATGATAATAGAGTGCAGTTCTTTTCATGAGCTTCGCTGAATACTTCAACAAAACAACTCGAGCGCCCTGAATAGCTTTTCGTGTTCATTTAATGAAAATGATTTGGGGGCAAAAAACGGGGGCCCGGTCATCAGTATGCTGGCATGCAGTTGTGTTTAGTTTGAAAGTGTAAATCTCCCTTTGTGCTAATAATATATGGCCTTAGCTGCCTGTCCGGAGTCTTTTCTCCGCCAGTTCATTACTACACAATTACTGTTCACGCTTTATTAACTCCTCTGTCCGTCATAGGGGGGTTGCTAAAAAAGGATACTCTCCCTTTTTACCATACCAATGCGGAGTAGATCCGGGCAATGTGCTAATTAGTCACCTCGTGCCATTTCTCTGAAAACCCAGAGGAGTTTCGCGACTTTGGTTTAAAAGTATCGAATGTAGGCTATACACAATGAATAGTCTTCTTTATTGTTTCTTTACTCCAGCTTTGACGCAGGCCTTATAATTGTTAGGCCTACCCATGAGTCACAAAGTGTGTGTGTGTGGTGTCGAATATTGTGCATCATTATGTGTCTACAGCTACAACGATCACCTAAAACGTATGCTTTTCTCTTTCCACAGCTTCCTCACCAGTAGTTCCTATTCCTGGTACGTTCGCTTGGCCCTTAGCTGCCAGAGGGAAGCCAAGAAGAGGGATGCTCAGACGGGCAGTGTTCTCTGACGTGCAGCGCAAAGCCTTGGAGAAAATGTTCCAGAAACAGAAATACATCAGCAAACCCGACAGGAAAAAGCTTGCCGCCAAACTCGGCCTCAAAGACTCACAGGTGGGTTTCTATAAACTATACACGACCCAGTGTCAAGGTCCAATCAAATACATATGATGATAATGATCTAAGAATGCAGTTGCCTTACCACTGATTCAATTGATCCCATAGGTTAAAATCTGGTTCCAAAACCGACGCATGAAATGGAGGAACTCAAAGGAAAGGGAGCTCCTCTCCTCGGGAGGCTGCAGGGAACAAACCTTACCCACGAAAACGAATCCTCACCCAGACCTCAGCGATGTGGGAAAGAAATCTTCCGGAGAGGAAGACGACGAGGAAGACGTCTTCGATGGCGAAAGCGCGAGCGCAACAGACTTCTGCCATTCACCAGCAGCGCGCGACCTCTCCAGCAGCGTCACGTCAAGCATGTCGTCACCCTCACTGTCAAGCAAACATTCGGACTTTTCTGACTCAGAGGATGAAATTACTGTCTCGTAACCGGTTTCCCCGCACACTGACTGATAATAAGCACAAAAAACTATATATGTCGCCACTTTTAAGGAGATGTGTCAGTTTTAATTTAATCTCATGCTTTCAGAGAGGATGTTCCCACTGTTCTTTCTCAGCTCACAGACAGCACGTCAGGACATGCTTCTTAAATGATTTGCTGTCATGCACAGCTTTTAGAACTGTACAGTGTTTTGTACAATTATTTTTGTATGGATATTTTATACCAAGAATATTGAGATAACTGAACTTTCCATATAGATATAATTTTATATTGAGATTTTTTTAGACATTTTGTGTATAATTTATATGAATTTATGTTGTATTTTGACAGCACATGTTTTGTTGATGTTTTGTACAGATACCAAGTAAATTTTTTAGATCAAATTGTGTTTCACTTTCAATTGCTTCACTATCAAGCGAAAACAGTATTTTACTGGATTAGATGAATAATAACACATCCCAATTCATACATTATCCCTTATATAGCTTACAGGTACTCAAAATGTTGTCTTGGAACAGATAAAAAGAGGTGACCATTTCAGTTTCATGTGTTGCTTGCCATCGAGACAACAGTCAAAAAGGAGGAGGGACAATGTGTGACAAGAGAGCCCTTGTTTATTGCTTGGGAAAGGCATGCTTCACTCCAGTAACCTCCCTCTTAAAATTCAAATCTTAAAAGGGGAAGTACCAGAAATACAAAACAACCCCCTATCAAGAATACATTTCCCATCAACATAATCACATATCATTTTTTCTACTATGAATAAATAATCATTTATTGAATTACAAATAATTTAAGACTGTTACAGAGATCATCAGATTCATAGTTCAGTCCACTTGCTCTTTTTACAGTTTAATTGGCGATGAACTATAAACACCTGGTAGATCAATAAAGGACTGTTCATAAAATACTCAGAAGTATGTATGTATACTCAAGCTCTGCTAATAAATGGCTTGAAAATAACATTGGAACTGCAGCAGTTATGCAAATATTTACATGGCTTTATCGTACAAGGCAAAAACTGTACAAAGAGGGGAAAAAGCACAGCGTCAACAGACTTTATATAGGCTAATGTCTATGGCAGCCATAGGTCTGCTTTTCTTGTAGGACATCCAGACGTCTGATTTTCACTCAAGGATACAGACAAAACAAAAACATAGACATCTCTTGTGCTTGCATGTGTAGACGAAGCCCTGGGAAATCATGACGATGAGGAAACTTTTCACAAACTATATTTACACAATGTACATGATCTTGGCCATGCTGAAAATGTTCATTTAAAAAAGAAGGAAAACACAAAATTAAAATCAAGATATTTGGCTTCCATTTGAAATCCAAAATGATGTTGCATAGGATTGGCAGGCTGGGCACACTCACGCTGACATGTAATGGAAGATAGAGAGCTGAAAGATCACAGCTCCAATTCAAAACCCAAAATAGGAAAATAAGTGTTACAAAAAAACAAACAAAAAGAAAACAAAAACAAAAACCATTCAACTTAAGAATGCAGGTTGATGCTACAACATTTCAGCTTCTACCATTTTTTTTTCAATCGGACTGATCAACCACTCAATCGGTCAATGATCAATCAATCAATCAATCAATTAATCAGCCAATCAATCAATTAAAGCCAACATAGAGCAGCATACAGGATGGCCGGCAGTGATTTCAACACACGTGTAGCACCAGGACTACAGTCGAAGTTTCTCAAGCTGTCAGTCAGGTTCCCCAAGAAGCATGACAGAAGGCCCAAAGGTTAACGAGGTATAAAAATGACCTTATTAATTAAGAAACATTTCCCTCAGGCATCTGGCGTGTCATAGAAAAAAGGGGGATTTGCTTTAGAACAATAAAAACCTGACTTGTAGTTCATCTTTCTAGATCAGTACACATGTGTCTAACAACTTGTAGCATCTTAAAATTCCAAAAAAGATGGTGCATTTACACCATTGCGTATGCAAACTTTTCTGGATGCTCAACTTTTCTTTCAAACAAACTTCACTCTCAACTCCTAAATAATACGGCACTGGGTATTTAGATATGAAGAACGATGCTACTCCTTTAGAGGCCAATTCACAGCCAGGAGTTCAAAGAATGTAGCATCACAGAGCCCTGTGTTTCAGTAGCAAAACAAACCCCAAAAGAAACAATACTAATGCACATTGTATCCGTCATTACAAAAATCTAAGGCATCTGTTTTCTTTTTTTAATAGTCCGATATCAGCACCAAAAAGCAGAGAGAGAGAGAGAGAGAGAGAGAGAGAGAGAGAGAGAGAGAGACAGACGCTCGTATAAGCTTGTGCTGCAGCTACCCGTTTGAGAGAGCAGAGGACAACGTGGTCCAGCAGAACCATTTAGCATCTGCTGGGGATGAAGTGATGCACCATGGGAAACCAACAGCTGGAAGGCAAAGGCCGTGTTTGTGATGGCGCATTGCTGCTTTTGCTGTGCAGTTTGCATGCACACTTTGCCATTTCAATGCATTCTAGAATTTTCTAACCAGAATGCATTGAAATGGCAAAGTGCGCATGAGCGCTGCACAGCAAAAGCATCATTGCACCATCACGAACGTGGCCAAAAACTGCTTTTCTTCAAGGCTTTGCACACCAAACACTAGGCAGGCAAATACGGTACTCAGTTGTTTAGGGTAAATATGGGGTTATAAAAAAGCGCGTCATGTAAGTTCAACCTTCTCCCAAGATACAAGCACAGACGATCTCATATTGTAGATGAGCTGAGAAGGAGAGTTGTCATCTGTCATGAGTTCCAAACTGGAACCACTATGACAGTTCAGAAGATCTCGTCTCCGCTGCCTGGCCTGATCGGAGAGCTGATTCTTCACTGTAGATCACATTGTGAGTGCCTTCTCAGATCTCAGACATCGTGATGCAGAATTATTGGAACAGTTTCCATGTGTGCTTGGTATTGTAAAAATCAACTGTAGTGATGCTACGATTAGTGATTGATTTATTACGCTGTGCTCCTCACAGGAAGAACTTGTGCATCACTCCTCTGTCTCACAGCTGTAGTACGTAGAGAGATGACATCTGCTTTAGTGCCCCCTGCTGGTCTGGTGAAGAGT
>NC_085878.1:29999299-30001799 GCF_034702125.1 Engraulis encrasicolus
CGAGGTGCTGTAACGAGAAAACTAAAACAGTAAAACATAAATCTGCACAAGGAGGACAAGCAAATAAGAATCTTGGAATCCTGATGAATTATAGAATTAGCAATGGCATTTTAAATACAATTAAAACGTATAACTGAATGTATTATTAGAATGTCATCTGGCCTCCTTTCTAGATTAATGGTAGTTTTTTTTAACTACACCAGCAGCAATCCAATTGTTAATGCAAAAAGTGGTGAGTGGGGTGGTCTATTGGAGCTGATTGTACAAAGGGCAGACAATTTGCTGCTACGCCCCTGAGCCCTGACAGCTGTCCCACGGCCTCCCCTTTACCTTGCTGGACTTGTGGTCCACGTTGAAGGTGGCGATGGTGGCCTCCGAGGGCTGGCGGCCCTCCCTCATGACCAGGTGTTCGGCCAGCCGGGCGGCCAGGTGGGTCTTGCCTGTGCCGCTGGGGCCCGACAGGATGATGCGGCGGTGCTCCAGCAGCAGGGACAGGTAGCGCTGCAGCATGGGCTTGGGGATCAGGCTCTCGAACACCAGGCTGTCCTGAGACTGCTCCGCCACGCCTGAAGAGGGAGACAAAAGCACACACGTTTAACCAATTTTAGCCTGAGGCACCTGCAAAAAACACTCGCTGAATGTTTGCCCTTTTGGGGAAAGCTGCCCTCATCCTATAAAAACCTAAATATCTCAGCCTCCGAAGCACGTAAAAACATGACATAAGTTGCATTTAAAAGCTAGGACACTCATCGTTAATTTGAATGTGTTAATGCAGCTCTAACAAACCCACATTTTGAAACCCACATCAAAAAAATTCAAATCTCAATGTTCCACGCCACACTGTGCTAGTTGGCCTCCGTTACATCTGTATGTGCATGTGTGTGTTGTGTCTCTGTGTGTGTGTGTGAGAATGAGTTTACACTCCAAGCTCCCGTTTCTGTTATTTTAATGTGACGTCACATTAAAATAACAGAAACGGGAGCTTGGTGTGCAGACTTCATTTTAATTCTTAATGTGACTTGCTAGTCCTGTACCCAAAACTTTTTTGAGACAGATGTGCATGTATTTTTCTTGGTTATACTATGAGTACTGTGAGTTTACCTTTCAGTGAGATGTTGATGGTGTCGTTGTCGCCCACCAGGTAGCCACAGGGCAGCAGTTCTGGCGTCTCGGCACCACTGGGCCGGAGCAGGTCCCCGATCCGGTAGCCCTCCACGCTGTCAGAACCCAGGCCCAGGTGACTCACCGGGTCCACATGCCTGATGTACTCCTAATGCACGCATGGGTGAGAAGGGCAGACAGACACGAACACAGACACATTAAGCCAGACCTGGGTTAAGTAAAAGCAGAAGTTTCTGATTTGGATGGAACACTATACTAGTTGCATCCATGTAATGTCATAGGGCTAGTGTTGTAATAACATAACAATACTTTTTAACACTATATGGGTAGATGACGGATAGGCAGCAAAAAACATTTTTTTCACAAAACATTGTTTATGAGGGGGAAAAGTATATGTCTACGTAGTGCAGCAATTAATCTTTCAAAAAATCCAAGTGGTCACAATGTTGGTCTATTCATTGATTATTTATTTACGTTGATAAAGCAATTTGCTGAAAATATGTCCTTTGGTGTGACGTTAAGAAATAAATATATTAAGTAATGTAGAAATGGCTTGATGGAGTTTTATGAACATTGTTACACTCTTCATATTTATTGCAATTTTTTAAAGTCTTGATTTAATGAGAAATTACCATTTAAGTATTTTTTTTCCCATTAGATGTGAGATTATTAGAAACCTTCGAGGAAAAACAGGGATATCTTTCTTTTAAATGTTCAAAATTGTCCGAATTTATACTAACTTTTCAGGGACGATAATTTGTTCTTCCCTAATGCAATATTCAGTGTTTATCAAACATATTGTTTAGCTCAAACAAATATTTGAGCGTTTAAAACATGGACAGAAATGCAAAACTGAGCCAGAAACAAATATATCAACATGATTATTTTGTCTTTTGATCATAATATAATGTTGTAATCAATATGGACCTACACTTTACACTTATAAGTCTTTGAATCGTCGATTATCAGCCTATCGTAACTCTTAATGACAGCCATGCGGTCATTGAATGTAACCTGCAGAGCTCATAAGACTCATACTGAAGTGTGACCTTGGCATGACCATCACACTTTTGTAGGTATGCTATGACTGTCACACCATTGAACCTGTAGTGTGTAGTGGCCAGTGCCTGTTTGGTATCTCAAGCTGGACAGCACATTTATGCTGTATATTGAGCTCTCCACAGCATACTTTATTCATCTATACTCCTCTATATACTCTCTCACTGATCTTTCCTTCAGTGTTACCGTTATATTTTATGGTTTCAAAGCACCATTAATGACATTTTATATCATTTGACAGTATCTAAAATCAACAGCAAATATTCATCAACAATGCATCAAAGTATACATTCCAAAGGCCAATAAAGGAATAAGTAAT
>NC_085878.1:30006799-30009299 GCF_034702125.1 Engraulis encrasicolus
TGTTTGTCTATGCTGGGTTATGTAACGGAGCAAGCAAACTGTTTTGAAAGCACTATTTATCAAATCTGCAAGTACTAAGAGAGTCAAGGAGGATGAGGCACACACAAGGCTCAAGTTAAAAATGCATATTGTGGCCAAAAAGTTTAACAGAAGAAGTAATTAGGACGTCCTAATGATTTCTTTTGATAAACTGTTTGGCCACAATATACATTTTTAACTTGAACCTTGTGTGTGCCTCATCCTTTTTGACTCTCTTAGTACTGCTACTTTTGGCGCCCAGTCGCACCAAGCAACATACGATTTTGAGTCTGGCGCAGACGCCAACCTTTTTGGTTTCCTTCCAATCCGCAAATAACATTACAAGAAACTCAGCTAAACTGCATTGTGCTCAAGACGTTATTATTTCATCAACTGTGATGAATTCTAAGGATTTTAAAATCTGTTCTATTTAACAGTCATTGTTCTGCAAACACATAGTGGCTCACCTGCCCCACATTTGTAAATGTGGGCCACCTACGAGGACAACATGGGTAGTGAGTGACAAAGAAAGCATTGAGTTCATTTTGCCCGCTCATTTTCATGATCATGTGACTGTTACCCCTATGTTCTCTGTATGTATATGGAGGATTCCTTTTGGATAGAGGCCAAACACACACACACACACACACACGCACGCATGCACGCACGCACGCACGCACGCACGCACGCACGCACGCACGCACGCACGCACGCACGCACGCACGCACGCACGCACGCACGCACGCACGCACGCACGCACACACACACACACACACACACACACACACACACACACCGGACAACCTTCCGGCTTCCTTTGAAATGTACTGGTGTGGAACTAAAACAAACCCTCACACCTTTAGCCGACAAAAACACAACACAGGCGAAAGTCAAGAGTATATTCATTTTAAAATATCATCCTTGAGGATCTGAACAGCTAGAGGCTATACAATCTTTAAAAAAAACTTCAGTGTTTGCATGATGCTTATGCCAAGTATGGACATGTGTACCAACAACATGTGTTTATGTGTTTTCAGTTATTACTGTATGCTAACAGGGTGTGAATGTGTAGTGGTCTATTTGAATGAGTATACAGGTGTAATGCATGTGTGAGAGTTTGATACTAAATATGAGAACTAATGCAGGATGAATTATGTCTCAATGCCCCTCAAATGCGGGGGAAAGTATCTGCACTGTAGTACTTGAATGTATTAGCTGGATGCACCAGACAAACAATTTTTTTTTTGTTTCAACATCTCAGAGCTACTCCCAGTAGCAGCTAACTGTTCATGGACTTGAATGCAGAATGTGAAGGTAATGTAGTAACTTGAATGAATGGCCATGCGTGCGTATGAAAACTGAAAATGTGGTCCACACACCAATCTCCTGTGTCTATTAATTCAATACGGAGATGTTTCGGGCCCAAACGTCGTCCTGCACTCAACATTTTTTTTTAGACTTTTGAGACTTTTTTTAGACGGATGTGTTTGTTTTCTCTTTGTTAAACCTGCCCTCCGTGCGTGTTTGCATGTGTACTCACCCAGTTGTTCTTCTTCTTCTGTTTCTTGCTGTTGGCGTCTGGGTTGTCCATGTTGCTGCCCAGGCTGGAGTGGCTGGTGGCGCTGGTGATACTGGACACGCTGTCTGACGAGTGCTGTCTGCGGATACGCAGGTCCGGCTGCCCTGAACCGTTGCTGCCAGCTGTGCAGGAGAAGCAGACATACATACACATACATACACATACATAGACATACATACACATACATACACATACATACACAATATAAGCAAAGGCAAAAAAGACCGTATACTGGTGAAAGCACATAGTGTATCAAGCAAGACTGCTAAAAGCAGTTGGGATGAAAATCCATGAGAGATATTTATCCCATATTCTCAATCTCAAATGGTCAGATACAGCCTTGATTTACCATAAGAATCGGTTAACTGATGATGATACTGTACAATGATATAAATACATTTTCATAATTTGCCTTTTTTGCATAATTGTTATTTTACTCAGTCATGATATGTATAAATTTAAGCTTGGATAAAATAAAGTGTATTAGGGTTTATTACCACAGGCAATACAAACCGAAAAAAGAAAAGGGTCTGCAACAGTATTTTTTAACATATCAAGACATTTTGCATACATAAAATGATCTTACTCTCTACCTATGTATTCATTCATTATTAGTAATTTGTTCCAATCCTTGAAATGCTTGTCAGTTGACTGACTATATACTAATTGCCTATAACAACTACGTATTTTGCTATTTGTACCCCAATAGTACAATAGTGTGTCTAATTTTGCAGTATCTGTAGGAGACTGCAATGTCACCTGTCTTGTCGTGTTTGGAGGTGATCTCTGGGGTGTTGATGACTCCATTGATGGCAGCTTGGGCTACAGCGTTCTGCTTCTTCAGAAGCTCAATGGTCTTCCTGAGCTCATTTAGCTCCGAGTCCTGTTGCACAAGCAGACACA
>NC_085878.1:30011799-30019299 GCF_034702125.1 Engraulis encrasicolus
GCCTCTCTCTTTTGCTGTCTCTGTCTGTCTGCTTCTCTCTTTCTCTCTTCCTCATGTGCGCACACACACACAAACACACTCTCTCTCTGGCGCTCTTTTTTTCTTTTTTAACGTGCCATGACTGATGATTGCCCCCGTCTACACTTCAGAGGCTTCTGTGCTTGTTGTGATTCTAACTATGTACTCACATGTCTGGAACATCTAGTAAAACGTCTACAGAAGCAGGAGGAGGAGAAGAAGAAGAAGAGGAGGAGAAGGAGGAGGAGTAGGAGTGACACTTTTCTCTGCTTGTTCTCCTTGGCTCACTATACGCCATAAATCCTCCAAAAACATCAAGCAAAGAGGAGGCACAGGCACTTACACATGCACGAACGCACGAACGCACGCTCCCACACACGCACGCACGCTACATGGGGAAGAAGGGACCAGCTCTCTGCACCCTGTCTGGGCCTAACTGTAGACACTTGTGTTGTGTCCCACTGCCTTACTATGTAATCGGCGCCTGAACAGCAATACTGATGACAAGGCATAATTGACTAGCAAATAATGACATAAAAATAGCAAAAGGAAAACCAAAAAGCATCTATTGTGCTGTAGTGAAGAATAAATGGGCAGCAAATCATTAAAGGTACACTGTGCAGGAAATGGTCAAAAAAGGTACTGCAACTATGCTGCTCATTGAAACGGGGCTGCATATTGCCAAATTTAATCTTTACATGAAAGTTTACTGAGTAATAAACAAATATTTTCTAGTATGGTCCAAGTTGCAGCTAAAAATGGCTATTTTTGGAAATTCAAAATGGCGGACCATGGAGAAGATCCAACTTTTCATGTATGAAAAGTGCAATTTTTCCAGTCATAATGAATACTTAAAATTTGATGCTGGTGGTAAGTATTTGTGAAAAAGGTAACATTAGTGAATGGGCAGCATGAACTCTGGAAATAAACAACTAAAAATCTCACACAGTGTCCCTTTAAGTCTCACATCATGTCTTATCCAACGAAATTTCATTTTAAAATGGGTATGGCTTTTGTTTAAATATGAAACATCCAACGTTTCTGACTCTGAACGGCAGGTTAGGCCTTCAAAAAGAAGACTAGAATGTCTGTATAATCACTGCAGGGCATTTCAGAGAAACTGGATATTCACCATATTTAAAGGGACGACCTGCTACAGTAGATACACAACCCCAGTAGGTAGACTGAAAGCCATCAGTCACTGTCAATAGTACAAACACAGACAGTTGACTCTACACAAAACATTGAATATCTAAGCACACAACAAAAATCTCTAAAAATAATCAATCTCATCCTTTTTCTTTCCAATGGCGTGCGCCATTACATAAACTAGCAGAGTTTACTTCCTTTAGTGAAAAACAGTTTGGGAGTGATCAGACAAAAGAGCTTTGTCGCCGAGGCAACAAGAGTGGAGCGTAGCCAGCGAGCGTGTCTAGGCCGCAGGTACCGGAAACGTCAGTCTAGCTAGCACGCTTGACGGGATTAAGGGCTGGTGCATGAAGGCTGATTTCCATAGTGAGGTACACGCTCTGCACATGCTACCAGGCTACCTGTGGGGCTTTCCAAAACAATAACAACCACGGCACGCACCAAGTCAGTCAGTCAAGTCACGGCATCACTCCAGACAACGGGCTGCCTTGTCATTCATGAGACACAGGTCAACCTGAGACCATGTTTGTTTTCCCTCCAAAATGCAACTGAACTTACGGTAAACACAGCACCCCAACGGAAATAAACAAAAAAGAAAATGAAGTCGAGCAGGGTTGTATCCAGATGTGTGGGTACGTTTGGTTATACTGATACATATTGTAAACCATACAACGCATATACTGTATTTGACTACATTGACATTGACTAATTGACTACAACATTATCTTGTGCTTTCAAAACAAATTTCTCGCTTAACTCCTTTGGCTGTATGCATAACAACTCAGTACATTGGAAAAAAATGAAACATGACCAGTAATCGTCAAATAAGCACATAGTACACTGTGACGTCACCAGAATCCTCCTCCTCCAATCACACAAGTAAAAAAAAACCCAAAAAACAAAACACAAAGACAAATCCACAACACAGAAACTATTTGAAAAACAAAGTAGAGGGAAGTTACGTACGTTGGCGCTGAGCTGCGTCGTTAGGGCGGACACTTTTTCCTGGGAGGCGTCAAGCTCTCGTCGAAGCTTTCGTATCTAAGAGAGAGAACAACAAGAGAGGAGAGAGAGAGAACAAAAATAGAGCAGAGAGAGAGAGAGAGAGAGAGAGAGAGAGAGAGAGAGAGAGGGAGAGAGAGAGGGAGAAAAACAACAGCGTAAGACAGATTGATGGAGGGTGATTCCCTTCATGTGTTATTTCTGTCTTTCTTTCAGCCAGGTGGGTGAGGCAGGGAGGATAAAAACACATCTGTACTGATGGACAAAAAAAAGAAGAGAAAAAGAAAAGGAAAAAAGAACATACGCTAGCTAGCACAAAGAATGGAGGGAAGTGAATGACAGTGAAGAAGAGATGAAGAAGAGAACAGAGAAAAAAAAAGAGAGCAGAAAAAAGAAAAAACACAGTGCAGGTGCATGTGTATGGAACCTGGGCCAACGGTACTGTATATACAGGTGCAGGTGTGTGTGTGTGTGTGTGTGTGTGTGTGTGTGTGTGTGTGTGTGTGTGTGTGTGTGTGTGTGTGTGTGTGTGTGTGTGTGTGTGTGTGTGTGTGTGTGTGTGTGTGTGTGAGTGAAACTCAACACTGGCCCCTGATATGGCCCCTGAGTTTGTGTTCACAACAACCCCACAGCCACAGAGAGAGAGAGAGAGAGAGAGAGAGAGAGAGAGAGAGAGAGAGAGAGAGAGAGAGAGAGAGAGAGAGAGAGAGAGAGAGAGAGAGAGAGAGAGAGAGAGAGAAAAGAGAGAGAGAGATAAGATGAAGGGATTGAGAGGAAGAGATGGAGGGATGAAGGGATGTAGGGATGGAGGGATGCAAAACCAGATGAATTGAAACCGCAGAAGTGAGGGATGGTTCTGGATGAATGCCGGAAAAGACCACTACAGTCCACTACAGTGAAACGACAAGAGAATAAGATGCTAAAAACAGAAAGGAGACTGAAGTCGTTCTCACCTCCGACTGGGATTTCTCCTCCGTCTGGAAAAAGAGGGGAAAGGGGAGAAGCATGAGATCATGCTGCATTAGAGCCACACACGCACGCACGCACGCATGCACGCACTCTCTCTCTCTCTCTCTCACACACACACACACACACACACACACACACACACACACACACACACACACACACACACACACACACACACACACACACACACACACACACACACACACACACACACACACACACACACACACACACAGAAACATGGTCTTACACACACCCCTACACAGACGTACAAATTCAGAGTACACCTTGGGGCTACACTGCCAGTCTCCTACAAAGTCTTTTGCAAACCATAACTTAGAGACCAGACGAAGGGGCCTGCAGCATATATATCACTCTTCCTCTGCATTTCACACTGATTTATGGCCTAGCTGATAACATGAGTGCTGGTGGGGAAGACCAGTGTCACTTGATGCCTGTCTTAGAGGCAGACAAACGGACAGACATACAGACTGGCATAAAATGAATGTCTGATTAACAGACAGACAGGCAGACAGACAGGCAGACAGACAGACGAACAGACAGATATACAGACACAAAAAGATTGATAGTCTGACTGAATGACTGACTATCTGACAGACTGACAGAAAGGCAGACAGAGAGACAGAAAGAGACAGACAGAGAGACAGAGAGACAGAGAGACAGAGAGACAGACAGACAGACAGACAGACAGACAGACAGACAGACAGACAGACAGATATACAGACACAAAATGACTGATAGTCTGAGTGAATGACTGACTGTCTGACAGACAGACAGAAAGGTAGACAGAAAGACAGACCAACAGACAGACAGATTGACAGACAGTCAAGGCACTAATTTGGAAAAGAATAGAACACCATACCAGACTAGTGGTTCTAGAACACCATACCAGACTAATGGTTCTAGAACACCATACCAGACTAATGGTTCTAGAACACCATACCAGACTAATGGTTCTAGAACACCATACCAGACTAATGGTTCTAGAACACCATACCAGACTAATGGTTGTCTGGGTGTAACTAGAGGAGTTGGTATTGAGATATGCAAAACAACAAACAAACTCACACATGCATGTATGCATACTTGTACACATACTTACGCACATGCATACACAGACAGACACATATAGATGTACAGACGCACACAGAGACGCACACACAGACACAGACACACAGACACAGACACACACACACACACAGACACACACACACACACACACACACACACACACACACACACACACACACACACACACACACACACACACACACACACACACACACACACACATACACACACCTGTACTTTCCTATGCAACTGCATGAGATGTTGCTTAACTAGTTGTGCTTTGTCACGTGGTAACACAGACAGACAATTGACAGACAATTGACCTCCCTCTGACATTTGACTCTCTGTAAATAATCTGAAGGGAATTTCAGTCAGGTAATTGTCTACGAGGCCTGTGGCATTTCTAGAATCTGACTGATGCTGCTGCGTCCAGCCAGGCTCTATTTACTATGCTGCTGTTTTGGTTGCGTGTGGCTGTTACAGTGTTAAGGCGTGGTGGACAGCCCCAGGGTGGAGTCCACACTCAACAAATGCAGGTTGTGTTTTTACACACACACACACACGAGGTAGACCGCCCAAAATGATTTTCCTACAACCCATTACGTCTGGTTGGATAATGATGAGCTGTCAAAACAGTAGTGTACAGTACAGTGTTTGTCTGTCTAACCTGCCGTACCGCCTACCTACTTACAGATACTAGCCTGTGTGTGTGTGTGTGGGTGTGTGTGTGTGTGTGTGTGTGTGTGTGGGTGTGGGTGTGTGTGTGTGTGTGTGTGTGTGTGTGTGTGTGTGTGTGTGTGTGTGTGTGTGTGTGTGTGTGTGTGTGTGTGTGTGTGTGTGTGTGTGTGTGTGTGCGCGCGCGCGTGCGTGCATGTTGGAAAAACCTTTACTGTCCCTGTAACAACAAAAGTCCCCATGGCAGCGCACAGTAAATGTCACGTGACAAACACAACACACCACTGAACAGAACAGAATACAATGGCTACATATATCCCCATTGACAACAACTGACTCACATGGCTTTACTCTCAACACTAGACAAATAAATAACAACAACAAAGCCACACAGAAAACAATCAACAGTCGCGCCAGATCCTTAGACCAAGACTACTTGGATGCCACCATTGTCCACAACAAGGAGCATTAAAACGAAAAAGCAATCCAGATGTTTTTCGCTCAGATCTGACTGATCTATGCAATAACACTGTGACACATTTGGCATATGGTTCATTATTTTTGTATACCATTACAATTACATATTTGGAGCAGCCAATGGATATACAGTCAATGTTAACAGACATACTGTATTTCTCCCACAAGAGAAATGGGAATGCTTCACTGGGTCACTTATCCAAGTATGTAAAAAAAGATGCTCATCAAAAAAACGTGGGTGTCCAAACTACCATGACAAGATAACTTTTGAAACAGTCCTTACTAATGTTAAAACGCCTTCATTACACTCTGGCATATAGTATGGAGTGCCTCAAAAGTTGATTTTTAAAAATATTTTCAAGACATTCCCCAAGACTACTCCTTCCTATAGGTGCTGATGAGACAGGGTGTCTACTGTGCCTACCGTGCTGCCCCAGGCTGGAACGGCTCCCGTGAGGGACAGAGTGGCCATCATCTTGGATCCGCCTCTGCCTGTCGCCCCTTCTCAAGTACTGCCAAGCGCTGCACAACTCTCTACTCACTGGCTCAGGTTACTCTCTCTCTCTCTCTCTCTCTGTCTTTCTCTCTCTCTGTCTCCTTCTCTCTCTCCCTCTCTCCTGTTATCTCTCTATACCCGCACTGGGATCTGTACCTGAAGCACCTGCTCAGGTGAATATAGACAAAACTCCAGGCTCACCTCACGCCGTCACACAGAAGGCACACCTGTGTAGGGGGTGGAGCCAGACCTGCCTCAAGCACCCACACCATTGGCTGACTTAGTAGTGGGCGTGACTCTGCCGAGAATCACAGCACTGGCAAAAAAAAAAGTATGTCTTGCGTGCAGCAGGCTGGTAGGAGTACAGCCAACTCTGCTCTCGGAGGGGCAGGAACATGATACGCTGGTAATTACAGCAGAATTGAGCAATTTAGTCTGCGACTGATCTCAGCAATTAATTATAGGGGCTTTGCTGGGGGAGATTTGGGAGCGCTTGTGGGATTGCATAGTTGTACTCAAGGCCTCACGCGAAGCAGAAGAGTCTGCTGAATGAAGGGAGGAGGACCGTAATGGGGTGTGTAAGCCCCCACTGGGGGTTTGTGCAGGAAGCACGGAAAATGGAGGGAACAGAGCATGACTGAGACGGAGGGGATACTCACCGTAGAGTAGATGGAAGACGTGCTGGACACCAGAGATAGAGACGAGCCATGAACTGCACACAAGGACAGATAAAACAGACAAAAAAACAGAACGTTTATTTATTAATTTTTTTAATTTGCTTAGAACGATTTATTGCAATAGGAATACATTTTGGCATACATAAATACATAACTAACAATATATATTTTTATTTTCAATGAATTTCATGAACTTATTGTTTAATCCTCTGGCATATACTTATTCATTTTATTTCATTTCATGTTTTGTTTTTTTTAAAGAAAAGTAAGCCACACATTACAACCTAGTCATTAACCCATAGGCCTACTGTAATATTACATGACTCAAAAAGGATATCTTTGCTCTTTCGTTTTCTATTAAAAAAAAAAACCCTCCTCCCTACCCATCAGACCCCTACATCAGTGGTGAGGAAACCTTCACTTCAACCTTGTAGTAGGTTATAACTTGTCCTGACCTGACTCTTCCACCGCGTGTCGGAGATAGAGTAATAGCAGCAGTGACATCCTGCAAAGCCAAACCATTATACTCAGGGCCGGATTAAGATGACCCTGGGCGCCTAGGCTACAGGCTGCTTTGGGCCACCCCTTCCAGAAGTTACATTTCATGACAAAATTACACAGTGTCATAATAACGAGCTGAGACTTAAGGATAATATGTCTGTCAACTGTGGAGAGAGGAGCACTGACAGGATTTAAAACACTTTATTCAATATCGCATCTTGTTACAATTCTGCCATTGGTGACTTTTGGTTTATCAGGGGGGACACCCCTGCAGGTGGGGGCCCCTAGGCAGCAGGCGTATCTAGCCTATGCATAAATCCGGCCCTGCGTTACACCACTCCACTCCTCGCTCCTCGCTCATGGTCAAGGGGAGTGTCAGGGTGTGGAGAGCAAATTACACCCCCATAAATCATAACAGCCAGCCAGCCAGCCAGCCAGCCAGCG
>NC_085878.1:30024299-30041799 GCF_034702125.1 Engraulis encrasicolus
GAATAACGACATCATGGCATTGGTTAACAGTCCATATCCAAGAATATTACAGTACATTACATTACACTTTGCTGACGCTTTTATCCAAAGTGACTTTATTTACAGGATATTGTGAGTGTGTGTGTGTATGTGTGTGTGTGTGTGTGTGTGTGTGTGTGTGTGTGTGTGTGTGTGTGTGTGTTTGTGTGTGTGTGTGTGTGTGTGTGTGTGTGTGTGTGTGTGTGTATGTGTGCGTGCGTGCGTGCGTGCGAACTGACCGAGCTGTGCAAAGTTGAAGCGGGTCCCGGAGGGTGAGGTGAGGCTGGAGCCGGTGGAGAAGGGGGAGTTGCTGGCCGAGTCCTGCAGGCCGCTGGTGGAGTGAGAACGCAGCCAATCACGTGCCTCCTCATGGCTACGCAGCTGAGACGAGGGCGTGTACCTGTCCAGGGTGAGGTGAAGACACACTTTACATTACACTTAGCTGATGCTTTTTATCCAAAGCGACTTACAGATATTTTAGGGTCAGGGTACTGGTTACAGGCCCTGGAGCAATGTGGGGTTAGGTGCCTTGCTCAAGGGCACTTCAGCCATGGATGACGGTGCTGGTAAGGGTGGGATTTGAACCTGCAACCCTCTGAACTTAAGTCCATTGCTCTATTGTGCCATGGCTGCCCCCACATGTTAGGAGTGGTCACTTATGGCGCATTCAGGCCGACTGAGAACCGTGCTGGTGCCTGTTCCCGCACCTTATCGCGAACAGGCCGGTGTGTTCACACCGCAGATCTTAGCGTTAGCGAACCAAAAAGTTGGTATGCAATGTAAACCAAAAAATGTTCTCAGCGAACCATGACGACAGAGTAGACATCAGCATGTTCATCTGGGAAATACACAGTCACGTGTGGAAAATGTTCAGAGCCCAGTATGAACACGGGTGTTTCGCAGGTAAGCATTTTAGTGCCGGGCGTAACTGCGAGCACCGGCACCGGAACCGTTCTGGTCGACCCGAAACAAGTGCGTCATCGTTCGATGGTCATCATATCACACAGCAAAGCAAATCACGATGGGTCACAAATCACTGCTTGAGACAGGATGGAGATGCATAAATGTAAAAATAAATGTGATTTTTTTTTAGTTATTCAATTTTATGCAGTTTTGTGCTCTGGAGTAGTGAAATAAATCCAAGAGCACAAATGAAACAATATTAACTTGAAAAATTACCAAAGAGTTTAGACATTTTAGATTTGTAATACGGCTTGTGTATTAGGCGTGAACAAAGATTGACAGAACACCAGGTTAATAATCAAGAGATCAGACGCAAGTACAAACAATAAGGGCAGTTAGCGATCAAAACAGAAATTAAAACCCCGGTCACAGCCACTGAAGCACACAGACAAGTCATCACAAGTGAACCTAAAGAGAAAAGTAGGATTTAACAACAGCAGCACCAACAAGAAACAAAAGAGACACCAAACAGAGGCCACACACATGTGCAAACATAAAATCAGCAGTGGTACAGCAGAGTGAGAGTGAGCACACACACGTGGTTGGTGGCATGCTCTCACAGGGGAAGCGCAACAGCAGCACTCAAGAGGCATCACTCAATTGACAAGAGCAGACTGTGTGTGTGTGTGCAGGTCAGAGGGCTGGGGAGTGGGGGAGAGGCTGTGAAGGGTAGAGGGAGGGGCAAAACGTGAATAAAACAAAGATAGAAATAAATAAATACAAAATAATAATAATGAATAAATACATAGAAGAAATAAATAAATAAAAAATAATACAAATAATAATAGTAGTAGTAAAGTAAGTTGTTGAAAGAAAGAAAGAAAGAAAGATAGAAAGAAAGAAAGAAAGAAAGAAAGAAAGAAAGAAAGAAAGAAAGAAAGAAAGAAAGAAAGAAAGACAGAAAGAAAGAAACAAGGAAAGAAAGAATGAAAGAAAGAAAGAATGAAATGAAATGATGGAATATACAGTCCCAAGAAAAAGTTTGTACACCCTTTGAAATTTCTTACATTTCTGTCAAAATTTATCATGAAACATGGTCTGATCTTCCCGGAAATCTCAAGAAGGAACAATCAGAGTCTGCTTTAATTAATTCCACCAAAACATTTACATGTTATCATATTTTTATAGGTCATAAGGCCATAACATTCACAGGAGAGCAGGGCATAAGTAAGTACACCCTTGCATTAAGTAGGTTTTAACCCTCAGTTAGTTGCAATATCATCAACCAGACTTGTCCTGTAGTTGCAGATCAGATTAACAAAACAATCTGTTTGTATCTTTTCTCCCTCTTCTTTAAAGAACTGCCTCTCATCAGCAAGGTTTGTGGGATGTCTGGAGTGCATAGCGATCTTGACTTCATGTCATATAATCTCAATTGTTTTTTGTCAGGGCTTTGACTGGGCTATTTCAGAATGTGTATTTCATTATTATGAAGCCATTCTAAAGTCGATTTGCTTCTAAAGTATGGGTTGTTGTCACATTTCAGGACCCATACTCTTGTGTGCTTCAACAGTGTGACAGACTTCCTCACGTTTTTTTCTGTAAAATATCACAATAAACTTGAGTTCATTGCTCCACTGATAATAGCAAACTGTTAAGGGCCTGAGGCAGCAAGGTAGCCGCATATAATGATGCTCCCGCCACCATACTCAGAAGAGGAGATGTAACCAAGAATAGCTTAAAATGGGATTCATTCTGCCAATCTAAAATTAATGAGGTTTCTGTCCAAAAAAATATTGCTGCACCTTTGAGGATTGCGAAAAAGCATTTATATGCTTCATAAAATTACTGCAAAATATTCTGTAGACCAACGTTGAAACCAAAGTTGAATTGTTCAGGGGAACACACAATGTCATGTTTGGAGGAGAACTGGAGAACCACACCTTCACAAAAACATCATCTCCACCTTTGAGTATGGTGGCGGCAGCATCATTATATGCGGCTACCTTGCTGCCTCAGGTCCTTTTCAGTTTGCTATAATCAGTGGAACAATGAACTCAGAAGTTTATTGAGATATTTTACAGAAAAAAAGTGAGGTAGTCTGTCACACAGTTGAAGCACACAAGAGGATAGGTGCTGAAATGTGACAACAACCCATACTTTAGAAGCAAATCGACTTTAGAATGGCTTCATAATAATGAAATACACATTCTGGAATAGCCCAGTCAAAGCCCTGACAAAAAACAATTGAGATTATATGGCATCAAGTCAAGATTGCTATGCACTCCAGACATCCCACAAACCTTGCTGACGAGAGGCAGTTTTCTAAAGAAGAGGGAGACCAGATACATCCAGATTGTTTTGTTAATCTGATCTGCAACTACAGGAAACATCTGGTTGAGGTTATTGCGACTAACTTAGGGTTAAAACCTATTGAATGCAAGGGTGTACTTACTTATGCCTTGCTGTCCTGTGAATGTTTACATCTTATGGCCAATGAAAATATGAAAACTTGTAAATGTTTGGGTTGAATTAGTTAAAGCAGACTCTGGTTGTTCCTTCTTGTGATTTCCGGGAATATCAGACCATGTTTTATGACCAATTTTGACAGAAAGGTAAGAAATTTCAAAGGGTGTACAAACTTTTTCCTGGGACTGTATACTGTATATACTTGTAAAAAGTAAGAAAAAAAACAAAGAGAAAAAAAGCCTACATAGCAAGAAAAAATGCAGGGTGTGCTGTGGGAGAGATGATGGAGGTGATGTGTGGGTGATGAGGCGGGAGAGAAGTGAGATGTAAGGGGAGCAAGGCTGTGATTCCTGGGTGATGAGGGGGGAGAGGAGTGAGGTGTAAGGGGAGCAAGGCTGCGGTTCCTGGTCTGAGCCCACCTGTACCGGAGGCCCTTCTTGGGAAGAGTGTTCCTATCACTGTTGGAGTCACTGTTGAGGGGGAGATGGTATGGCTCACTAACAATACCTTGGGATCTTTGTATTTAAACCTTCAAAGTCACAATTACAAATTCAGGGAAAATTAACATATTCAAACAGTCAGGCACACTCTCTCTTTCTCAAACAAACTTACACGTATATTGAAAGATTCTTTTTTTTTTCTTTCCTGGAATCAATCAACTATGTATCTACTGACTACATGTCCATATTTCTATAAAAATATTAAAATAAAGAAATGTAAGGTATATTCAGACATTTTCTTTTGATTGCACTTAATGCAAACTGTCCTTGAAAATGTACTTTTACCACTTTATTGTAAGCTAAAATCAATAGTTTGTGTAGCAAAACTAGTTGCTGGGCAGTAACATCCACTCACTGAGAGTAGATAGAACATAGAATCGATGCATCCACTAGAGGGCGACATTTGAACAGAAAGGAAAACCACATCGGCAACCAGCCGTCCAACTCTCGTTTTTTAGGGTTCATGTCTCATAAAGCGGAGGGTTATCCAAACACACACACACACACACACACACACACACACACACACACACACACACACACACACACACACACACACACACACACACACAAAACAAAGGCAGACAGAACGAAAGAAAGCCCACAAAGAAGCCACATAGTTTTAGTCACACAAAAGGCCAAAAGCAGCAGCTCCGTGCCACACAAACACACACAAAAAACCATTACCTCTCTTGTTTCCGTGGCAATGTGTTGCGGCTGAATTTGGGACTAGCAGAGGGGGAGGAGAGGGGACTGAGGGTTGGGAAAGGGGATAGTTCCGAAAACAGAGGAGTGGAGAAGAGGAGAAAAAGAGGGAACATACACAGAGGAGAAGAGAAAGTTTTGAGAGTGGTGAAGAGAAAGAGAGAAGAGAAGAGAAGAGAGGAAAAGGAGGGGTGAAACAAGAGGATACATTACAGAGTGAGCCGACACCTTTGGAGAACACCAACAGCTGAAGAGATTCTGATTGAACAAGCAATTTCCCAACAGCAGAAAAAACAAATGATGTTCCACTCTAATATCCAAGTCTAACCACGTATTCACATATCCATGAAAACACAGCCATAAAAAACAAACCTCCATTTCTAACAATCAAAAACCACACAAAACACAAATTAGAGTAGAGTAGAGTAGAGTAGAGTACACCTTCATTCCCCCTTTTGTGTTAAAGATGCAAGTAGAACAAAATAGAATTGACATTAGCCTCCATTCAAATATCCCTCCCTTGCCCCTCGCCCCATGTCCTCCCGTGCCCCCTGCGTGACCTCTCACCTCTCCGACATGCCCGTCTTGACGCTGCCTGTCCTGGCCAGGCTGGCGTGGCCGTCGTCCCCCCGGTGGTGTGGTGCAGTACTGCTGCCCAGGGACATCATGTCGATGGACTCGCTGCTGGTGTGCATGCTGGACACGGACGGGTAGCCCAGCGCCGAGGATGTGCTCATGTTGGTGCCCCAGGTGCCCGTGCCCGTGGAGTACATGGAGCCAGACCCGGGGCTGGAGGCCTGCTCGCTGCCCAGGGTGCCCGTGCCCAGCGTGCTGCCACCCGTGCTCATGGCTCGGCTGCAGCCGTACAGGGGGCTGCTGGCGCCGCTGCTGCCGGGGCCGGGGGCCGAGGCTTGCGTGGGGCCCCCCGAGGAGGGGGAGTCCAGGGGCCCCGAGCTGTGCGTGTGGCCCAGGGTGGCGTGGGGGTTGGAGATCACCACTGAGTTCTTCATGCTCTCGGCGGTGGTGACTGGGGCCTGCTTGCCGGCCTTGCCACCGAACAGCCTAAGAGGGACGAGACAAGTAAAGAGGACAGACTTAGGATTATCCCATGTCCACTGACATACTATAGGAGTGACAGGTCCGCTCACTTAAAATCATTTTTGCTTTCTTTTATTATTTCATGACTAGTTAGAATAAAGAATAAAAGTAATAAAAAACAACAAAACGTTTTTTTTATGTGTGCCGACCTCTCACTCCAAAAAACTACAGTCAGCCTTTGTCCTGCACCTTTTCCTGGGATGTGCACAATCTTCTCCTTCCACTGACCTACTATGTCATGTGCAAATCCTCCAATAAAACAAAGTATATTCCACCACATGGATGGACTCCAACCCATGGACAAACAGATACACCAAGCTGACAATGAAATATAGCCACTGATTGCGTCTAATGACAAGGTAAACGTCTTAAAGAAAGTACAATATTTGTAACTATAAGGAATAATACTTCTTCCCAGGGACAGATAAAGATACCTAAGACAGATATTAGGACAAAACTTGAAAGAGAGACAGCTATATTTAAATTTACATACTGTATGTTTAAACACTGGACAAAAAGATGGCAAGGCGGGGGTTCACAAGTGTCCACCGTGGATAAGCTGCTATGTAAAAACCTGTTCAAAATGTGTCTTGCGAGTTGCAACTGAGGATGACTTAAGAGCAGTGCTGAAGAGCTGCAGAGGGGCGATGAGATTTATGGCTGTGACATCTGGCCTTCGCATGGCCAAGTATCATGTTTTAGCACTCAGAAAACAAGCACAGGGGCCCATGCCGGCCCCACACGGGGCCCCACAAGCAAGCCTTCGCTCATCTCATCTCATCTCACTTCTCTTTCAGAAAGCACACTAAACTCGCAATTGTTTTCTACAAGGTCTTTGGGTGCAAACGAACAGCAACGTTCACATTCTGTAGAAAAGCCACGCTCTCGGGTGTGATTCCGGTATTTTTTTCTGGTGGGTTAGCATGACAGACGTTTTGGCCCAAGCCCTCATCAGCAGGAAATACAGGAATCACAGCCGAGAGTGCAGCTTTTCTACGGAATCACCTCATCTTACCTCACCACGTCATCTCTTCTCTTCACTTCTCTTCTCTTGCCTCAACTCGTGTGCCAAAGTCTGTGCTATATGTTTAATGTGTCATATAATGTACTGTATAGTATTATTTTTGTGCACATGTATTTATGTACTGTATGCTGCTGGATGCCTTCATTTCCTTTGGGATCAATAACATGTCTTGACTCCCTAACTCTCCACAGACACAGATCTTTATGGACAGACGAGACTGAACTAATTCTATTTATATAATTATTTATGTATTTATTTATTTATGTATTTATGTAAGCTACTGGATACCTGAATTTCCCCCTGGGGATTAATAAAGTTACTCTACTCTACTCTACTCTATTCTAATTATACATTATTTGTGTAATATATTTAGATTAAAACATGTACAGAGGGGGAAAATGTGTGTGAGCTTCTTTTGCTCTACTCTCTTTACTGTTAAAAAATACAATTTGATACAGAAACACTTTTCAGGAGTGCTTGAGTAATAGTGCACAGGTGGGTAGTGAAACCTGAACTGTCAGTCCGATCATGACCTCATCAAAGAGTGCCGTATAAACAACTACTTTAAAGTGGAGAAGTGGTGACGGAGCTTTAGGAAAACATCTCTTTTCTTGTCTTCCTTTATTTCATCTGTTGTTCCATCTCTCATCCGTGACTAAAATGGCTATAGTACCATGAGGGCTCTCTCTCTCTCTCTCTCTCTCTCTCTCTCTCTCTCTCTCTCTCTCTCTCTCTCTCTCTCTCTCTCTCTCTCTCTCTCTCTCTCTCTCTCTCTCTCTCTCTCTCTCTCTCTCTATGGGTGTGTACTAGAGCGTGGCTCGGGCCGGTTTTTTCTGTCCGAGCCCGGCCCTCAGCCGACAGAAAAGTGATCAACCCCGACCCGAGCCCGAGACTAATTAAAATGTTTGTGTCCGAACCCGTCCGAAGCCCGAGACCACTGTAACAGAACCTGTGCGCAAGCAATATTTTCTATGTGGCCTCCTTCATACTCAAAATAGCACGTGATAAATATCCAGGATAGGCAACTAGGATGAGGCAATTTGCTGTAGCCTAATTTAGTTACGCACGCATAGTAAGTATAAACACACGCATACATGTGACAGCGCACCTTATGTTTCTTTCGGTTAGACCAGAGATGTTGGGGGCTGTGATCAAATGCATGGGAGGGGCGTGAGAGGATAAGAAAGGCGAAAACTAACGAATACGGTTTGGATGCAGTCAGCACGGCTATGGACGCATTTGTTACGTTACTGTTAGTGCAAATAAATCCCCGCGAGCCGGTGAAGATGCCACTCCTTTAGTTAAGAAGGATGGGCTATAAGTTCACCCCGAAGAACAGTAGCCTGTTCGGCCCTCCAAGAGAATGTCTTTTCCCCTGATGTCCATGCGGTCAATATAAAATCAGGAAAGGTTGCACGCGCATAGTTACAACTGTAGGCTACAGTAAAAGTGACAAGAATTAAGAACCTACGTGAAGGACATGACAATGTCACAGCGGACAAAGTAGTAACAGGAAACCTCTTCGCCCCTACCTTAGGCAACTCCACGTAGCGTGTGCGTCTTCTTTAATCCATATTATGCTCCTTGCTACCCCTTGCTGGAAATGTAATCCTTGGCGAGCAATGCAGTGACAAACTTCGTCATTTTATGTTCAACATTTAAGACAGCACCGAAGGCATGCTAAAACATGGCCTACACCAAAATACCACGCGTTCACTGACAACTGTATTTGGCGCTTATTAAGAAAGCAAGTTGACTCGGCATTCCTGCTCGGCTGACTGGGAGTGAGCGTCCATGTTGCCACTGGTAACTGGCGCGTGCATACAGCCAATAGCCTAATAATCACTCGCACGAGTAGCCTACCAACATTTTCATTTATGCATATTCAATTACTTATTTTTTTAATCACAAAACTGCCGTTTGCATGAACTGAAACGTTTCCTCTGATTGCTTACAATTTTCACAATGTCTGTTTGGTTCAAGCCCGAGCCCGACCCGAGTCCGACAGATATTCTATTTTTTTTGTCCGAGTCCGGCCCGGCCCGTCGGGTTCCGACCCGGCCCTTCGGGCTTCGGTCGGGTTGCCATGCTCTGGTGTGTACATAAGTGTGAAATAACATGTTGTTATAAGACACACATATAGGGTAAGTGTACAGCATCAACTTTCACTTCTAATTTTAGACATCAAAATATGTAGATTGATTACGAATACAGATGCCAAGTACTACATAGATGCACAGATATGTGCAGTGTGTCACACACGCACTCACACACACACACACACACTCAACACTTAAGTACATACACTATTTGGACTTGAATTCAGCATGAGTGGGTAATTTGATAGCGTTACGAAATAATAAAATATGTGATATAGGAATAAAAAATATCAAAACCATATACACTCATATCAATTCATTAAAGTAGGCCTATGTACTGTTAGTATGTGTGTGTGTGTGTGTGTGTGTGTGTGTGTGTGTGTGTGTGTGTGTGTGTGTGTGTGTGTGTGTGTGTGTGTGTGGGTGTGTGTGTGTGTGTGTGTGCGTGTGTGTGTGTGTGTATGTGTGTTTGTGTGTGTGCACATGTATATGCCTGAGTGTGTGTCTGTCTGTGTGTGTGTGTGTGTGTGTGTGTGTGTGTGTGTGTGCACATGTACATGCCTGTGTGTGTGTGCGGACTGTGTGTGTGTGTGTGTGTTTGTGTGTGTGCACATGTACATGCCTGTGTGTGTGTGCGGACTGTGTGTGTGTGTGCATACACCTACCTGCGCAGCGTTGGCGAGGACACCTCAGCGTACTTGCTGCCCTGTTGCCTGGAGGTCTGTGGGATGGTGGAGGCACCGCCTCCCCTTAGGGGATCCGGCATGTCCGTCGCCCCCTTCTCCCGATCCGTCTGGTTGGACGGCAGGGTGCTGCTGCTACCCTTGGGCACGGAGCTGGTTGTAGCGGCAGCAGGCATGGCGTTGTTGGTGCTGTTAGGGGCAGCCATAGCAGCAGTGGCGGTGGTGGTTGCAGCGTTGGGATGTGTGTGTGACAGTGTGTGTGTGTTGTGGTGCGCGGGGCTGGTGAGAGCCGACAGGCCTGGCGCCCGGCCGCTCAAGCCGGACTCGATGCTGCTGGTGGAGGATCGATTGCCGTTCCTGGCCGCGGCTCCGGCGCGAGAGGGACGCGGAAGGCTGCGGTACTGCAGCGTAGACCGTGCGGCCGAGGACAGATAGCCATCCTCCTGGGGACCTCCCCCTGACGCATCAGCGCCGCCCTTCAGCATGGACCCCCCGCGGCCCCCCGCCTTGGGGATCTTACCCAGGGTGGCCGAGCCGCTGGTGATGGTGGCTCCGCTGGCCGTCACCATGGTGATGCTACCGGTGGTTACCATAGCGCCGGAGCCACCGGCCTTCTTGAAGCCAAAGGTGCTGGTGGGGATGCGTGCGTTGGCAGATGAGGAGGAGGAGGATGAGGGTTTTCTCAGGCCCTCGTCACCGCTGCTGCGCCCGGCGTCGGAGGGCGATCGCTGGATGCCGGTGGAGTGTGTAGGCAGGCAGCTCTTCTCTGACACCTTAGCGTCATCTGTTTTACCTAGGGAGATGACATTATGGCCTCAACTCAGATTTGCCATTACATTGTGCGGCTATTACATTTGTTGGACTCAACTCAGATGTCCTATTCTAAATCAACCTGAAGTATAGAATATGTACTGTGTGAGAAATATGTAATGTAGTATAAGCAATTCAGTAATGAGTCGGGTGTTGAGATACATTTGGAAGCAAATAATGTGCTTTGTATGAAAGTTGTTCATTTAATAGGACACTTGCTAAAGATAACACTGTATCCATACATAGCAGTGCAGAGACTGATGGAGATCCTCTCTCTCTCTCTCTCTCTCTCTCTCTCTCTCTATCTCTCTCACCAGTGCTGTGTGTCTTCATCGTGCCCACTGCTGTGTTGCCGCTGATGCTCTTGGTGCGTGGCGAGGTCACCCCGACCTGTGCCGTCATGCCCCTGCGCCAGGAGCCCGTCTGCGAGATGGCGGGGATCTTGCGGCCTGAGCTGCCCTTGTCCGACTCGTCCGAGACGTCCGAGGGGTTCCGCCGCCACTTGGAGCCCGCCTCCATCTTCACGCCGCTGTCCGAGCCCCCGTCCGAACGCCGCACCTCGTCGCTGGAGCGGGCAGAGGAGGAGTGCGTGTGGCGCTCCACCGCCGAGTGCTTCTCCGCGTCCGTCTGGGGCTGAGAGAGGAGGAGGAGGAGGAGGAGGAGGAGAGAAGAGGGGGAGGAGGAGGAGTAGGGAGAGAAAGAGGAGAGGAGGAGGAGGTGAGGAGGTTGAGGAAGGGGAGGAGAGGAGAGAAGTGAAGAGGAGAGGAGGAGGGAGGGATAGAGGTGGAGGAGGAGATAGATGAGAGTAGAGGATATGGAGAAGAAGGAGGAGGAGAGGAGAGGAGAGGAGAGGAGAGGAGAGGAGAGGAGAGGAGAGGAGTGAAGTGAACAGAGGAGGAGGACAAGACAGAGACAGAGGAGAGGATGGGAGATGGAAACGAGGAGGAAGAGGAGGAAGAGCAGAACAAAATCAGAAAAAAGCTTTCATCACATCTCACATATCACTGATCTGATCTCCTCTTATCCTCCATATGTACAGCCTCTTCAATATGTGCATGAATCTCTTGCACTGTTCTCATGAATTTCGGCGTTCTCACGGAAAAAAAATGCAGTTGCTTGGATAAAATTTTTTGGATAACATGACTTCAGTAAATGAGATTTTTTTATCTGCATACTTATCAGCCAAGGGCGGTTTGTAATGACGAAACCTTTCATCACTACCAAACCAGACAAGGAAACAAGGTCTCAGGTGCATGAATCATCTCTGATTATCCAGAGATACATTGGAGCCAGGGCTCTAAATCAACACCAACCAACGGGCCAACTGCTGATAAAATTCCAGTTTGGCTGGTAGAAAAGACCAAGTTACTACTGGCCACTTGACCCATTAGTGAGTGTGTGTTTGGCTAGTAAGATTAGCATCTACTGGTCGTTTTGGCAGGTGAAGAAAAAGTTAATTTAGGGCCCTGATTGGAGCTATACCTACGTATGTACTGTACCATAGGATGGTATACTCAACAGTAGCGCTGGGCAATATGACGATATACCGGTATATCGTTATCGTGATATAAAAGTGTATATCGTGACCTTTCTCCTATATCGTTTATATCGTGATAGTAATTTTATCAATTTTATACAATTGAATATAATTTAATTACATTTCATGTGGTCACAATACACACATTAAGTTAATGTAACTGTAAAAATAAGAATAAAAAGATCCATTTTAAAGAAAGGTTGTTTTGCTACATGAAAAAATAAAGAGCAAATAAAGAGAATAACTGACAACGTATGTAATTGTGCTTATCGTGATATATATCGTTATCGTGATATAAAGTAATCTATGTCGTGATATTGTTTTTTTCCATATCGCCCATCCCTACTCAACAGTCACTTTGAGACAGCTAAGCTCGGTTCACAACATGTTGCTTTTCTGGTACTGACAGACTGCACAGTATGCTTTCTAGAAGGCAGGTAATTTCACAGTCATGGGTGTCTGAGTTAGAGCAGTGATGCACAAGCTCCTCTGGGCAGGTTTACTTAGTTTATCACCCAACCCCACACCACCCTTAAGGTGATAATTACAACCACTAAAATGGCTGAGAGGTCCTTCTGTTACTACTGGAAACCAAACCCCTGAGGTGTGTGTGTGTGTGTGTGTGTGTGTGTGTGTGTGTGTGTGTGTGTGTGTGTGTGTGTGTGTGTGTGTGTGTGTGTGTGTGTGTGTGTGTGTGTGTGTGTGTTTGTGTGTGTGTGTGTGCGTGTGCGTGTGCGTGTGTGCATGGGGGCGTGCGAGAGTGTGTGTGTGTGTGTGTGTCTGTGTGTGTGTGTGTGTGTGTATGTGTGCGTGTGTGCATGTGTGTGTGTGTGTGTGTGTGCATGCGTGTGTGTGTCCATGTCTACGGTTTTTGTGTCTACATGTGTGAGAGAAAGGCACTTAGTTAACCTATGAGGGCTTCCTTTGGTGTGCAATAAGGTCACAAGTGGGGTCTTTGTCTGCTGGTGTCTTTGTTGCCCTGGAGCAGAGCACAGCCTGGGGTGCGGCCCTCTCAGGAGAGAGAGAATGCTGCATTATGGGCCAGGAGGGGATTGTGTGTGCGTGTGTGTGCGTGTGCGTGTGCGTGTGTGTGTGTGTATGCATGTTGTGTGCGTGCGTGCGTGCGTGCATGCGTGCGTGCGTGTGTGTTTGTGTGTAAGTGGTGGGGCGGTGGCCTGGGAAACCTGGGGAACCCAAATGGCCCCGGTGACACTGCTGGTCCACTCCTCCACTCCACTCCGCCTTGCTCAAGCCAGGAGCAGACAGCCGATACCTCCGCCGTGTTTTCTTTTGGCGGCTACTTTTGAATTGGAATTTAATGTCTTGAACCCTGTTCAAACATTTAGACAGTTTAGGCTGCAGAGTTTACTGAGTTTACTTTACCCCTGGACACCCTTCCGGACTTTTTCAACCACCACAGGAATGTGAGAGAATGGTAAACATACATACACATTGTAAAGATGTGGGGGGGGGTTGGAGAGAGAGAGAGAGAGAGAGAGAGAGAGAGAGAGAGAGAGAGAGAGAGTAGGAGAACAGCAGTAGTGTGAGGAATAAAGAGAGGAGAAGGAGAGATGCACCATCAACTAAAGTAGTGGTTCTCAACCTAGGGTGCCTGAACCCCCTGGGGGTGCACCAGAAATTTGAAGGGGTGCACGGAATTTTGTTTGTCTTGAGGTTGTGACCAAAATTCTGCTAGCAAACATTATAATTAGGTCAAAAATTAAAACATATTTTGGTCCCCATGTAAAGTCATTAAGGTACTGATCAATGTCTCGAGCAAGAACCATTGTAATTAATCACTTAGATCGTTTTTTGGTGCGTATACAGGTGTATAAGTTTGGGTTGGGGGTGTGCGGCTTTGTCTCGGGCACCAGTAAAGGGGTGCTTTAAGAAAAACAGGTTAAGAACCACTGTTCTAAAGTAGGATATTAAGGGGTCTGTACACACAGACCAATACAGGACCAGGGGGTTTAGAGAGCACCTTTGTTTGAATGACAAATGACCCAACCATAAAACAGAGTATATTAGTGAGGGGGGAGGTAGGGAGGAGGGGGTCGTTGGACCATAACAGAATCCCTCCAATTAAGCCGTCACCATGGAAACAAGGCACCAGCCACCCACCCCCAGCAAACAACTACTAATGTTATGTCTGAAGATTCTTGATTGCCAAGGTTGTGTTACACAGACGTCTATAACGGTGAGCAGGGAGACAAGGGGAGGATATCTCAATGAAATCACATTTCATGAAGTGGTTCGAAGAACTTTTGCTCCCCCCTGTCTTCAGTTGCAGTATGTGGGGATTTTTTTTTTTTTAAACCTGATTCCCATCCGATGAAATCTCGCCTCTGGCAGGGCATTCCGTCAGGCTGCGTTAGGATGTGAGACACTCTCTCATTACCCATAAAAATGTACACATATGAAACCCAAAACAGGCATTGTTACACCTGAGTCCTTATTTTCCCTCTACAGTGCATTCCCTTGCTGCCATTGAGATGAGATTGTGTGTGTGTGTGTGTGTGTGTGTGTGTGTGTGTGTGTGTGTGTGTGTGTGTGTGTGTGTGTGTGTGTGTGTGTGTGTGTGTGTGTGTGTGTGTGTGTGTGTGTGTGTGTGTGTGTGTGTGTGTGTGTGTGTGTGTGTGTGTGTGTGTGTGTGTGTGTACGTGTGTCAGTTCCCTGTCTGCTGCTGAGCAGGAAAACTCTGAATCGAGTACCAGGTTTACAGTCTGATGCATCATAAGATGAAGCTAAAAATCAGTAGCAGGCCTAGGTCAGGGGATTATTTTATCAAAATTGGCAAATGTCAGACAGAAGGACCAGTATTGATGGTGTCATGTTGCTTCACAAGTCTACACAATCTCTACAAAAGTACAATTAAACAAATTTGGCAAGCAGAGTGGACAGCCACCTGATGAAGGTCTAGGACCGAAATGTTGTATATTAAAGAAAACGGTAAAATGGTCAGTGTGCGGGAATTTTTTCTTATTGTCTGATGAGTGACCCATGGGCCATCTCCGATGCAGCTGACAGCTGAGAGTGCAAAAAAATACAAGTTTAACGGCTTCGGCTTTATGCTCCTAAAACAAGTCCGACAGGCGGACAAAAATGCGTCCAAAATCACAAATATGAAGAGAGTAACGTGGAAAATGGCGGCGAAGATCGTGTTTTGGCTGATTTAAAGTTTCATACCTCTATAGGACGCATCTAAAAAAAAGTAGCAGTGCAGGCGTCCCTCTTACCTGTGTGCTCAGGGCTTTGCGTGTGGCGGCCGGCGTGTTGGCGTAGGAGCTGATGGAGGAGCTGGTGTTGATGTCATCGGTGTCGATAGTGTCACTGATCCCACTGCTCACCGAGCTGCTGTCGTCCCAGCTATCGGGAGGAGAGAAAGAAAGGGAGAAAAAAAGAAAAGAAAAACTCGTGTTAACTTCATGGCCAAACTCGTGAAAAAGAGTCATCCCGACGGAATGCAACAGTCAACACGATGGTGTCGCTAATCCTGCTGCTCACCGAGATGCTGTCGTCCCAACTACCAGGACGAAAGGGAAAAACAGAAAATGAAAAAGACGTGTTTACAGCCAAAACGTTACAGCCAACGTGTGAAACACTCATTCAGTCATTCTCTGAGTCTATTACACAGCAGTAAACCAACGGACGCTGGGTTGAAGCACACTGACTGACGCCGTGGGCTTTATGCTCCTAAAAACCCATAAAGTAGCAACACAATAGCACCGATGGCCACACTCGACTCCACGCCCATTATTCAGCCATTCTCTGCCCATATTTAACAACCTGCACATGACTGCAAGCATGAAAAAGAAGAATGGCCTTCGGTGCCATCCCATCACTCTGGTATGCTAGTGGTAATATATGGTTGCTAATGGCGATGGCATGCTGTGAAACAGAAGGCCGAGAGTACTTGACTCTGGCCTCAGATCAGAGCAAGGTGTCAGAGAGGGCAAAGACTGATGAGGTCTGGGTGTAATGAAGAGAAATTGTTGTTTTTGTGATCCATCATACGTTTCTATGGGTTCAAGGGCGGCGAAAGATGTTCAGGGCAACATCATCCTTTAAACAAGCATGTGGACACACATACTGTACATGGGCATGCGTATGCACACACAAGCACACAAACGCACACGCACACTCACACACACAACCTCATACACACAACCTCATACACACACACACACACACACACACACACACACACACACACACACACACACACACACACACACACACACACACACACACACACACACACACACACACACACACACACACACTGGCTGAGACATGGGACAAATGGGCCGCATTAGCAAAGACACTGATGTTCAATCATGTTAATCCATGGTGACTGTGGTGCAGCAGGAAGGGGGATCTTGTATGTTATATGTCCAATACATCCATCATTCAGGCCATCCAAGGGGACACACAAAAACCAATGGAAACATGATTTACAGAAGATAGATAGACAACAAGCATTACACCCAGAGACAGTAGGAGAAATGAGAGATGAGACTAGGAATTAAACAGATAGAGCGATGACGGTTGGAGAAATACAGAGAAAAAGATGGATGAACACTAGGGCTGTCTTAAACGATTATTTTTAATCTATCAACTGTTTTTTTTTCGAATAGTTGATTAGTCAAACGATTAATTTTTCAAGTACTCTAGCACCTTATTGGGAAATTGGGAAAAAAAATAAAGAGACCGTTAAAATTAGGTCCCTGAGCTCACAATGAGCTTTAAATCATGATAGTAGCTTATTTACGGCAAGATAAAACGTCCAATTCATACATTCTGGGCAATTTTAGGTTTTAATAAAGCATTAGTAAAGTAAGTAAAAAAGCATTGAATTAAATGAAATGATTAGTCGACTACGAAAATTCCTGTCGACTAATTTTTATAGTCGATTAGTCGATTAATCCTCCCAGCCCTAATGAACACATATGGTGTAGACCAGTGTTTCTCAACCTTTTTTTAGGTGAGCCACCCTTTCAATTCATGAAACATTTCAAGGCATCCCAAACCAACAAGCCGTAACATGGCATCGCATCCGATACCACACAAGCTTAGAAAAGGAACACATTTGTACATGTCACACAACCAACGTTCGAAGTTGCAGCTGACTGGGGCGACCTATATTTACTTTATTGTGCGTAAATGGCAGATGAAAGATTCCACTTACTAGCATTAACTTACCAATTTAGACAAATATGTATTATATTACATCATTTTTCTATCAGCCACGTTTCCGCGGCACCCCTGAGGGGGGCCCGCGGCACCCCAAGGTGCCCCGGCACCCCTGTTGAGAAACACTGGTATAGACATACAGCAAAAGAAGAAGACGGATGAAATGTTTTGGAGTCCTCAGTATCGGTTGCCCCTCCCAGTGATCTGTGACCCTTACATTGCATTATACAGGCACACACATCATTCAAAAGTGACGTCTTCTCCACCACTGGGGGATAAACTACATCTTGTGTTTAATAGCAGGCCTACTAACATTAATGGGTCAAACGTCAGTTGGCGCAATGGCGTCTAATGGCCATAAATTAATTAGTAATTTGTGGTTGATATGCTGCAACAAATATGCGTCTTAGATAGTCCACTAAGAAGAAAGAAAGACACAAACAAAAAAATCCATACAATAG
>NC_085878.1:30056799-30064299 GCF_034702125.1 Engraulis encrasicolus
AGCTCTATTGTTGGAAGACAACAGCCAATTATATATTTTTCTCAAGATTCCCCATTCAATGGTTTATGATTGCCGTGCACTGTGTGAGAGGTGCTGAGGATTTGATTTGGGAAAGAAAAGATGCTGCCACTCAGCAAATGCACGACTTTTTCCATTTTCCATTTTTGCCAACAAACCAGTTGGAGAACTGGGTTGAGGAAGCACAGTGTGTGTGTGTGTGTGTGTGTGTGTGTGTGTGTGTGTGTGTGTGTGTGTGTGTGTGTGTGTGTGTGTGTGTGTGTGTGTGTGTGTGTGTGTGTGTGTGTGTGCCTGTGTGTCCAACAGTTGAGTGACTGTGGAGAGATGGAGGGGTGGGGGAGATGTGCGTGGGGGTGTGTGATGAGGGCATTAGGCCAACTGTTTGAAGTCCTCAGATCTATCCAAGGGCAGAGCTATGGTGCGAACAAGGCCATTTGCTCCAGTGCCCAGGGCCCTTCTATGTTGGTGATGGGGGCCCTACTGTCGCCATTGTAGGTCATATGGGGGCCCTGTGAGTGTCTTGCCATGGGGCCCTGTGTGCAACTGTTCCGCCACTGGGTCTACCTGACCTTGCTAACCTCTTGCTCTTGCTACTGGGAGGCCAAGGCAGCTAAAGACCCCAGCTGTAGCATTCCCAGGGACCCCCCCCCCCTCCTCATTTGTAATTGTGTGGTGTTGCAATGTTGTAAGTGGCCAGCACCTGAAGCGTGTTGTCCAAGCCAGACCTCAGGGACCCCTCATAAAACATGCCTTCACAGCAAGACAGAGGTAATTCATGCATGGGGGATGCTTTTGAACCTTTCTTGACATGAACAAATAACAAGACATGAAAACATGTTTTTGTGTGCAGATGAAATTGTCTGTAAAACACAAAACAGTAAAAACCTGAATGAGGAAACAGAATGGAATGGGAAAAACAGGGTGGGAAAGAGGAGAGATGAGATGATGGCGGAAGGAAGGATGAAGGAAATTCTGGGCAGAGAGAGAGAGTGATAGAGGGATAGAGAGAGAGAGAGAGAGAGAGAGAGAGAGAGAGAGAGAGAGAGAGAGAGAGAGAGAGAGAGAGAGAGAGAGAGAGAATGGAGAACGACAGAGAGGGATAGAGAGATATAGAGAGAGAGGCACACACAGAGATATATGGCAGAACAGAATAGGCAAATCAGGGTAGGCAAAGTGGCTGCAGAGAGGAAACAAAGCAGGGTGTGGCCCAATCAACAGGCTTAGAGCCCAACGGCAGAGAGGAGCGGAGCAGTCCACAGACACAAACCCCCAAACACACGCAACACAATATACTGTAGCCGCAACAGAAAACAAAACAAAACCCAAAAGGAACAAAACTATTCCTATCAGAACACGGCCACTGCATCCTCTCCCCAGCACCCTCCCTTCAGCAAAACCTGAAGAAAAAAACCCCCAAAACAACAAAAAACGAGTGTATATTTCCCACACACCAAACACAATATAGCCAACATGGCAAACAAAACAAAAAGGAAAAACTGGGCTAAACAAAACAACACGGCCACTGCCTCCTCTGCATCCAGCACCCTTCCCAAATACACATTTGAAAAGACAACTTCATAAATTTGTACTCCATACACATCAAACACAATACGGGACACAGCAGGGCAAACAAACCAAAAAACGCAAACGGAACAAAACAAGGCTAAACAAAACAATGCAGCCACTGAGTTGCTCTCTGCAGCACCCTCTCCTGTGCCTCTCCAGGACTTAATGACAGGCCTGCTCTCTCTCTCTCTCTCTCCTTAACCGTCTCTGTACTCGGGGAAGCTCCTCTTCCCCACCACATGCTGCCTGCTTTAGTCCAGCAAACGCTTCCAACCACCACCACAACCACCACCACCACCCCCAGCAAGCACCAGCTGTCGCCTCAGCCAAGGTTCAACTAATCATAATTTTCCAATTTCAAACAAAAAAATAAACAGAAATAAATGTAAACAAATAAATATCTTTGTTTCTCTCGCTCTCCCATGCAGTACATGCTTCTTGAAAGATTAACCATGATCCTCCTCCTCCTCCTCCTCCTCCTCCTCTTCCTCCCCACCATCCTCATCGGGCTTCCCCAGGTTTCCCTTTACTATCCAAACAGCCGCCAGTAGCCCACATCACAGCCCTCATCCCTAAGTCTGTGGCGGTGGTAAACAGACACCCGGCCATCAGGGCTGCTCTTTTTATAGGGGTTGACAAGCGGTCGGCTTCCCATCCCATCGCTTCCCGCCCTCTATCCAGATCCACATCGACCCTGGACCATGAGGGAGGCCAGCCACAAGGATGGAGCAGCGGAGAGGAAAGGAAAGGAAAGGAAAGGAAAGGGAGCGAAGGGAGCCATTACAGAGCATCATCCAGAAGGAAACCACAACGCCCCCCTCTCTCTCTGCAGGGGGCCAAGGGGGAAATATTGGAGGAGCAGGAGGAGGAGGAGGAGGAGGAGAAGGGAGGGGAAACAAGAGAGAGAGAGAGAGAGATGGAGGGGGGGGGGTGTAGAAACATAGGTGTGAAAATGGGGTGTCATGTGTCTAACTGGGTGGCATCAGCATCGGCCGCAGAGAGAGAGAGAGAGAGAGAGAGAGAGGGAGAGAGAGAGAGAGAGAGAGAGAGAGGGAGAGAGAGAGAGAGCTCCACATACAGTGATAGATAGGCCGATATCACTCACTCATATTCAGTATACCACTACCTTAACGTAGCCATCATAAATTGTCTTGACATTGTCTGTGCCCACCCCAACTACCTAGTACCCTATTCTGCCCATAATTGCGCCTCAGGGGCACAGAGTCATGCCCAAACATGTACCATTGCACAGTGGTGTAGTCTACTTTTTTATGGTGGGTATACTGTATATATTTGTGCTATTCAAAACAATGGATCAATTAATTTTAAGTGGGTATACTGAAATCCCTGAAATTTAGAAGTGGGTATACTCCGTATACCCGCGTTCTACGTAGACTACACCACTGCCATTGCAGAGGATGGTTGTAAGGAAAGAGGAAGCAGGAGGAGTGGAAATATAACCACTTCAAAACCAGTCTGAGAAAAGCAGAGTGCAGAAACACACGCACACATCTACGCACCCACGCACGCACGCACGCACGCACGCACGCACGCACGCGCGCACCATTAAATTACAGATCTGTGTTCTAGCTCCAGGGGTGTATGATTTTCCAACCACAGAGACATCGAATGACAAACAACGAGCAGAAAATAAAGGAGAAAGGTGTGAGGAGGAGTTTTTTTGCATCTCCCCCCGGTAGCTGAAGTCAGCATATCCGGCCTCCGTTGCTAAATTGCTGGGAGCAATTCAAAGAAAATGGTGCAAATCATGACAACGGCGAATGCACAATTTCTATTTAAATGACACAAAAAAAGAGTTTGAAGGAAATAGAGGAAGATGGAGAGATAGAGAGAGCGAAAGGGAGGGGTACATAAAGAGAAAGAAGGAAAGATTGATAGATAAAAAAGGCAGAAGACAGAGAGACACACTTAGAGAGAGGAAGAGGACGATTTAAATTTAAAAAAAGAGAGAAGGAAGAGGAAGAAACAACAAACAGAAATTAAGCCTTTGTTCTCTGGAGCACAAAAGATATTCAAATGAGATCGAGTGGACAGGAAACGGCCACTTTGGCTCTCACTTCCCTCCAACATCACAAAATAAACACACACACACACCAACCAGCACGCACAGGAAAACCTACCGATTCCTTGCTCTGTCAACTCCACACCAAAAATAAAAAGATACGGCCAGAGCATGAGTTCAATGTTGACCTAAAGAACGGTCAGTTGTACATACGTTCTAATGCCTCGTGCACAAAAAAGCAGAAGAGGTGGAGAGATTTGTTTTTTTTAAACGGCTGATTAAGTGTGTAGAGTACTGTAGACACATGCAAATAGGAGGGCGTCTAATCTGCTTCTGGAGTATTGCCCACCAACGGCAGGTTTCTTGTTTCTGAGTGTAGCGTAAAGTCAAGTGAAGTGAAGTGAAGTGGAGTGAAGTGGCCACACAGTGAGGTAATGGGAGTCCCGAACTTCCAAGAATAGACACCCAAGGTGGGAGTCAGGGCAAGGCTGGCATTCGGTCATGGAGTGGGGTTACGTGGGCAATAGGCTGCGGTGGGGTGGGGTGGGGTGGGGTGGGGAGGTTTATGACTGATCGCTCAATGATGAGTGATTGAACTCCCTCACACAAACACAGACACAGAAGCACACAGATACCGTGCACACACACACACACACACACACACACACACACACACACACACACACACACACACACACACACACACACACACACACACACACACACACACACACACACACACACACACACACACACACACACACACACACACACAGACAGACAGACAGACAGACAGACAGACAGACAGAAGACAGACACACACACACACACACACACACACAAACACACACACACACACACACACACACACACACACACACACACACACACACACACACACACACACACACACACACACACACACACACGATGCCACCCAGTTAGACACATGACACCCCATTTTCACACATATGTTTCTACACCCTCTCTCTCTCTCTCTCTCTCTCTCTCTCTCTCTTCCTAAAACCCTGGCTCCCTCCTTCCCTACTCTAGCACTGCTCTTCTTGCACATCCGTCTCTGACACAAATCCAGTTTGGCTACAATATGATCTGTAGTAATCCTTCAAGTTAACAGAGACTGTGACACACAACCACCACCACCACCACAAACACAGAGGTACCTAAAGACACACATACACATGGCCCCATGACTCCAGATGCTTACACACACCCACCCCTTTGCCCCACGTATGAAAACGATAACGATCTACTGAAAACGATCCACTTTCTGGATCATTAGCCGCCAGACAAGCAGGTGTGCCCACCGCAGCACTTGCACTTACAGGCATTCAAAGTGTTGCTCCAATCCAAACCATCCGGCCCAGTGAAAGGCCACACCACTGGGCTGTCTTACACTGTAAAAACGCCACACCGGTGGGGCAGGCTGTCTCTCACTGTAAAAATGCAAATCGAGCGCCTGCCAGCTCCTAGCCGGCCGCACCTTACATGGATGCTGATCAGGGGTGCATTTCTCGAAAGCGTAGTTGTTAGCCGTTAGGAACTTTTATAGTTGCCAATGGGATATTGCATTGCAACCAACAACGTAGCTACCGTAGTTAGCAACTATGCTTTCAAGAAATGCACCCCAGAGCAGAGCAGGGTAGAGGCTGAGGGGCTCTGAACTCAACACGCCACCAGGGATGGAAGTGGGCAACAGCCTCCAGTTCAGTCAATTGCTGGTAAAGGTTTATTTTGCATGAATTGAAAGGACTATCCTTGTATGACCTGTGCATATGAAGAAACTGACAATAAAAGCTGACTTGACTTGACAAAAAAGTGCTGCGAGTTGCACTTTTACTTGTTTAGATGCCATTTGTGTTCAATGCAATCCCACACTTCCAACTCCAAATCCTTCCACCAACGCCATATCAATGAGTATTTGAATGTCTTTTCAGGTACTCTTCATTTCAATGCTTTTTTAATCAAACTATGTGTAGATTGGTTAACTCACTACTTCATAAATAATTAATTTTCTTCAGTTCACTGTGATACAGTCAAAAGTGGCATGGAGATACTCTAAAATGTATTTGTATGATTAAATCTGTTAATTTTAAAGCAGGACATCCCTGGGAAGTATTCATGATACTGAATATTTATGATAGTCAAACTGTCTTACAGATTTTTTTTTGAAATATAAGGCCTCAGCCTAGCCTTTTGTAACCTTATTGTTACCAGTTCATCACTGTTACCTGTCCTGTCTTGCACTTTATATCAGTCTGTAAAATGTCAGTCTTGTGTATGTCTACACCGCATTCCACTTTATTATGCAAATGACATTTTTCGCTGTTTCCCCAAATAATCAATACAAATGACAGTCGTCATAATTTTCAAGTCATCAGCCATTAGAGTACAATTTAAACGTTTTTGAATGAACCTTCCAATGATAACGGTATTTTTTTAAATAATAAAAAACTTTAAATGCTCTGTTCCACATTATTACGCAAAATAGTTTTGTAGTGTTGTAATCCAAATTTCTTTCTTTTTTCCCATTTACATCAAAACAGTTGGAATTTGGTACCTTCTAAATTACATTTCAATGTTCAATACTTGGTGATAAGCTCTTTGTCTTAGTAACTGGAATGCTGCGATTAACATTGAAGTCAATGGCAGGGCATTGCATGGGAGTTATGGAAGCAAAGATATCCTTGATGCTTTGCTCTCAGCTGTTTTTGTTTGTTTGGTCTGGTGACCCACACTTCACTCTTCAATATACCCGTAGATTTCCATGCCACGTTTAGGTGCTTTGGAGGTGATGACATTCTAACGCACCAGACATAAAACGCCATTGAAAATGAATGGGATGCTATGTCTGGTGAGTTTGAATGTCATCACCTCCAAAGCACCTTCACGTGGCATAGAAATCTACAGGTATATTGAAGAGTGAAGTGTGGGTCACCAGACCAAACAAACAAAAACAGCTGAGAGCAAAGCATCAAGGATATCTGGGCTTCCATAATTTCCATGCAATACCCTGCCATTGACTTCAATGTTAAACGCAGCATTCCAGTTACAGCTTATGACCAAGTTTTGAACATCGAAATGTAATTTAGAAGGTACCAAATGCCAACTGTTTTGATGTAAATGGGAAAAAAAAGAAAGAAATTTGTATTACAACACTACAAAACTGTTTTGCGTAATAATTTGGAACAGAGCATTTTGGGCATTTTAAGTTTTTTATTATTTAAAAAAATACCGTTATCATTGGAAGGTTCATTCAAAAACTTTTGAATTGTACTCTAATGGCTGATTACTTGAAAATTATGACGACTGTCATTTCTATTGATTATTTGGGAAAACGGCAAAAAATGTAATTTGCGTAATAATGTGAAATGCGGTGTATGTCCTGGCATGGTATAGAGAGAAAACATAATTTAATTTTCCTTGTATGACTTGTGCATATGAAGAAAGTGAAAATAAAAGCTGACTTGACTTGACTTGACTTGTGCTAGTGGGTCATGGAAAGCAAAATTGTGTCAAACTTCAAACGCCACTAAACTGGACGGCTGTTTGCCTGGGAGGCTACCATTTGCATTCAGAAGTCGTTGGACTTGCAAATTGCCTTCTGCCAAGTGCAGCTATATGGAAGACAGGAGTGGTGTGTGTGTGTGTGTGTGTGTGTGTGTGTGTGTGTGTGTGTGTGTGTGTGTGTGTGTGTGTGTGTGTGTGTGTGCATTTTAGTCTGTGTGTGAGTGTGAGCGTGTGTGTGTGTGTGTGTGTGTGTGTGTGTGTGTGTGTGTGTGTGTGTGTGTGTGTGTGTGTGTGTGTGTGTGTGTGTGTGTGTGTGTGTTTGCACAGGGTTTGTGACCCCCTCTACCTTAATTCGCTGAAGGCAG
>NC_085878.1:30066799-30069299 GCF_034702125.1 Engraulis encrasicolus
TTCAATTTTTTGGGGGGGAAAGGGTTTTTTCAAGATAAAATGTTGTTTTACATAAGAAGACAAGGGTACACAGATCAGCATTATGTTAATAAATTCTTTCATATTTCAATAAAACACGTTTCACAGACACGTTTTCACAAAGATTATCCGCCTCTCTTAGCTCATTCGGGGGTTAGGCGCACGGGCACCGCTTTCTTGCGCACAGATCATCATTGGATGTCTGACGACAACACCCAAAATTAACAATGTGGTTCGTCAAATCGCCGTTCATTTTCCACATTAATGTTTCAGCGGGTGCTGACAGGGGGCCAGGGGAAAAAATCAAAGTTTTCTTTTTGAGACTAAACTGAGCGCGGACAAGCGGCAAGTCGATTGAAATGGTTTCCCACCTGCACGCTGTCTGCCCGCGCCGCTTTGACAATGACTGATAGACCACGGCCGACATTCACCGCGAAAACCAGGATAAAACATTATTTTTGGCGCTATTTGTCTATAGCCCGTGACGATTTTAAACTAAAAACATAATTTCACTTCGGGTCAATAGCCATGAACACTCCTCTTAACAGAGCGCAGAGATGGCTACGCAGGACAGAGATTCTCGGCGCATCTCTGCTCCAGACGCCTTTCTCAATATCATTTGCACATTTATAACCGCCATATCCGAGCAATAGAATCCACAAATATGGACAGCACATTTCTTGACCTTATTGAGGAGTGATGGCCAAATCTTTCAGGTTAAAACATTTTTGCCGCTATTTTGTCTAGTCAGCGAAAGACGGGTTCACTTTTTAAAGCTTTATTTTTAGAACATAGGCTTAGGCCTAAATCACGTCTTGTATTTGCAGTAACAAATGTCACACACCAACGTGATCATTCAGGACACATTTCGGCAAGGCCTACTACAGTACCAAGACTACAGGGCACTTATTTGCCATAGTTCTAATTAACTTTGTGTGCGCAATTCCAATGCATATTGCCTATGGGACATAAACACAAACTTGGACATGGACGCAAGAGCCGCAAGACACCAGGCAAAGAGCCGCATGCGGCTCGAGAGCCGCGGGTTAGCCACCTATGCTTTAGAGAGTGTTCACAGCATTTTGAGTCAGTTTAAAATAGAGAGAGAGAGAGAAAGAGAGAGAGAGAGAGAGAGAGAGAGAGAGAGAGAGAGAGAGAGAGAGAGAGAGAGAGAGAGAGAGAGAGAGAGAGAAGAAAAGAGTAAAGGCGACACATTACCTGTCTGCATCTCCCTGGCCAGTGGAGGCGTTTCTATGGAGACTCTCCCTCACAACGGCCATGCTGTCCGGCATCCTGTTCAGACGACGAGTGTAGAGACTTAAGCCTCCATCCGTCATGTAGCTGGAGAGAGAGAGAGAGAGAGAGAGAGAGAGAGAGAGAGAGAGAGAGACAGAGAGACAGATAGAGAGAGTGGAGAAGAAATAGGGAGAGAAGGAGAGGGGTGTTAACATTCATACATTGGCCAGATATTCAAACCTTATTATTGTGCCCACAAATTGCATTGGAACGTATAATGCATGAACGCATGCACGCATGATAGCATACACTACTAAATCCTACAGCCATCAAACCATGGAGTACATATTGTATATACATTACATTGATATTGCAATCGAATTATATCCTCAGATTACAAATGTCTACCTAACCACCCCACCATATAATAACACAGGAGAGAAAAATCAGAGAGAGAGAGAGAGACAGACAGACAGAGAAAGAGAGAGAGAACATAGGGAAAATGTATGTTAACATCTCAATAGCAGCATGTCTTCTCAGACAGACAGACATGGGGTCTAGATTCAGACTAATGGAACCTCTTATCAGGGGGGAAAAAAACGGGCCAAAAGTCCCAAGTTACCAATATTTTCCCTAAGTGACACAACTGTAGCTATAGACAGGCATTACTTTTTCCATCTCAAAAATGTCCTTTTAGGTCCTGAAAAAAAAGCTGTCACTCAGGCATAACACTCATTTTTTTTCATATCGCCAAGCTTTACAAAGGAAGAAGGGAGAGTTTTTTGTGGAGAGGGAAAAATAAATTGAGGCACCAGAGTGGAAAGATGGCCAAGGAATAGCAACGACGCCAATATACAGCATGGCTGATCCATCGCAGTCCAATGAAAACACATTACGTTGCGCTAGCTAGCCACTAGAGACAGGATAAATCATATTCTTCCATCACCGTCCAACATGGTGGCACAATAAATCGAATTTTAATCACAAGTTGAAGCAAAGCAATTATCCAATTAATCATGTCGCTAAAGAGAAAGAGTCCAAAGAGTCTTTTCATGAGTAGGAATTGTATGATATCATTGCCATCCCTCTTGAATGACAAGACAGCGGGTGCTCAGGCTTGAATGACTGTAGTGCAGTGGTCTCCAAATGGTGGCCCACGGGCCAGATCCGGCCCTGGTATGGCAAACATTTGGCCCCGCTATGAGGTTCGAACAATTGAAAATGTATACAGTATGTGTCCTTTCTG
>NC_085878.1:30076799-30079299 GCF_034702125.1 Engraulis encrasicolus
GGCATGGCTGGATTGGCCATAGGTCATACAGGGCATTTTCCCGGTGGACAATTGATGATTTCGGCCTGGTCCCCCCCCTCAATGGTATCAGTCCTCATGCCGCTACACGAGGTCTCTTCAAGATAGTCAGATATTAATAAAGCATTTAGGCTACGGTGAAAATAGTTCATAATAGATGACTGAAATGCTGTCAAAGGCTTCATTGTCTCTCGTAATGCCTGGCAGACAAGTTTTGGCTAAAATGCCCGGCCTGACTTTTCATCCTAGCCCAGCCCTGCGTGGAGGTAAGGTGCAGCTGAAGGGCGGTTTTATTTCCTGGAGGTACAATAACAGCCCAGAAGCTCCAGAGAGGATGTGGAGGGATGTGACAAGTGTGTGTGTGTGTGTGTGTGTGTGTGTGTGTGTGTGTGTGTGTGTGTGTGTGTGTGTGTGTGTGTGTGTGTGTGTGTGTGTGTGTGTGTGTGTGTGTGTGTGTGTGTGTTTGTGTGTGTGTGTTTGTGTGTGTGTGTGTGTGTGTGGAGGGTGTAGGGGCTCGGGGGGAGCAGAGGTGGCAGAACTTGATAGACAAGTACAAGACCTGTATGAGGCCAACAGAGGACGGCTGTCATGGCCAGCATTGGCCACACACACACAAACACATGCACGCATACACGCACGCACGCACACACACAAACACACACACACTGTGTGTATAATATCCAATAAAACCCACTTTCCTTGTCTCCTTACCGCTCTGCCTCTCTCTCTCTCTCTCTCTCTCTCTCTCTCTCTCTCTCTCTCTCTCTCTCTCTCTCTCTCGCACGTGCAATGCAGGTTCGCCTTCTCAATGCATAATATCCTGCTATGTCTTTCGCTTTGTCCGTCTTTGCCTCGCTTTTCTGTTAATGTCCATATTTATCGCTTTTTATAAAAAATATTGCTCAGTCGCTATTTCTCAATCCGTCCCCACATCCCCACCACACATCCTGCCAAAAGATATTCTAACCCAAAAGAGCGTCTCTGATCCTGCTTTATCCAGCATGACAGAGGAGATTAATGAAGTCTAGTGACATAGCTGATAATCAATAATTATTGGCCACATAAAACTTTTGTGTTACATGAGTTTAAAATTGACAGAGGTCGTAGACGTAGATCATAAAAAAGAAACAACAATACTGGACTGGTCTGTCTTTGCCAGCCCTCTTGAAAGCCAGTAATGAGAGAGAGAGAGAGAGAGAGAGAGAGAGAGAGAGAGAGAGAGAGAGAGAGAGAGAGAGAGAGAGAGAGAGAGAGAGCAGAAAAGTAGAGCCAGAGCTAGAGAGGGCAGGAAAAGGGGTCTTTCAGCTTTTAAAACATTGTAGTGCTAGAGGGCCACTCCATTCCTATCGTAGCATTTCAGTATCCTAGCAACCATGACTCCTGGTCTCTGAGCGACGCCTAATACCACCATCCATCACTCAGCATGTCCTAACTGCTGCACCAACGGCCAATCACATTCACAACATTCAATAGCCTTTATGTGCACAACACCAGTACATATTCTGGTAATTTTCTTTTCAACCTTAACATAATGTTACCAAAATAGGTCTAGTGGTTCATCAACTGGTAAAAAGGTGTGAGCTACAGTATTTCTGAGCTCCATATACAGGTAATGGGTGAAGGGGGCAGTAAGGTTGGAGGAGCTGTGTGGCACTCTGCAGTTTGAATGAGACAGTGCTGCTTCCAACCCATTGAGTAATCAAGATGGGAAAACGCATGGTATTGTTTTAACCCATTTTAGCTTGATGCTGCGTATACATTGTTTGACCTTTGGCGCCTGGAGCTACAAATGGGTATGCTTGCATTTAGGCTATTGAGATTTGAGATTTTTAATTACAAATTTGGGTATGTTAGAGCTCAATGGACACATTCTTGTGCAAAATGAGGGTCCAACTCCAAGCTTTTAAATGTAACTTATTTCATGTTTTTATGTGCTTCAGAGGGTGAGATATTTAGGTTTTAATAGGCAGAAGGCACCTCTTCCCAGCAGGCGTTTTTTGCAGTCTTTGCAGCCTTTTGGAGCCTTTGGCTGAAAGAAATCCTTTCGTACAGAGAATAACCAAATAGTGAAATATCAGCTGAATAACCAAATAGTGAAATATCAGCTAAACATTCAAATTCTGAAATACCAGCTGAAAATTCAAATACTCTGATAGTGGACCAATTTTCTTTACGCATTTGAATTAAAAAAAAATAGTAGAATCTTGTGCTTGTGCTTATTCTGAATAACAAACATGATATTTATTACACACACACACACACACACACACACACACACACACACACACACACACACACACACACACACACACACACACACACACACACACACACACACAACCACACACACACACAGCTTTTGTACCTTTGGCTACAGGGGAAACAGTGAACTGCCAACACAAATATGCAATGCCTGCTCTCACACTATCCTCTTTTTCCTGACCACCACGGCACTCAATAGTGTGTGTGTGTGTGTGTGTGT
>NC_085878.1:30084299-30096799 GCF_034702125.1 Engraulis encrasicolus
AAAGATATAGACTCTAGATCAGACGGTTGCACGGCAGGTTTGAATCCCACCCTTCCACTCCCTACATCACCCCATGGCCAAGGTGCCCTTGAGCAAGACACTTAGCCCCATTCTTCTTCAGGGACTGTAACCAATACCCTGTAAGTATGTAACTGTAGGTCGCTTTGGATAATTGTAAGCTAATGTAAGCTGTCAGCTAATTGTAATGCATAGTAATGTAATAATTATTTGGATTCCGGTTCAACGTCCCGACAAACTCAGACAAACATTTCAAAATATTGTTGTTGCCATATAAAACAAACAAAAAACTATATAAAAAGTAAATGTATTAAGAAAAAATATACCATATGATTCATGACAGCCTGGAATAGTGTACTGCAATTCAACTGACATCATCTATCAATATCATGAAGACATCATGACATCAATGCAGTGGAATGGTGTAATAGTAACCAAAAAACAAACAAACTTTACAACCATAGTACTACACCACTATGACAGTGCACAGCTCCTTTACTAATACATTATGACTTGATCACTGCCATTCTGGTAACAGCTCATTTATAACAGAGGCCATGCTTAGTGGGTTAAAAGCAACCCATCCCAACCCATTGAGACTGTGGTGACTGTCATGAGCACAAATGCCCAGCAGATGGAGCTAGTACGACTTGTAAGTATTTCAGTGGGCCCATAAACACCACAGCTCATAAATGCTGCTGTGTTTACTGTTTTCTACCTCTCGCTGGTAAAACGATCCATTTATTCTCCCTTCATGTTACTATCTGCTACTGAAGGTAGGAAGAATTGGAAGAATATATTAACGATTCATTCATCATCAATATACAAGCCAATTTAATAACAGTGAGACAGGTTTACTGTACCAGCAACACAGGTATAGGTATATGCTAGCAGTGTAGAAGTTGAAAATACTCTCAATATTTTATTTCTATATACCGATAAATCATGTTTTACTTTCTACAAGTGTAATACTGTTTAAAGTTACTATTATAGTACACCAGAGACCCTTTGCTCTCTGTTGTGGTGTATGAGAGCAGTTGAGTTGTTGACAGACAGGTAGACTAGACTGACAGCAGTGAGGCTCTGTCTTCACCTGTGAGAGATCTGGGTTCCCCTCAGGCTGGACATGGTCTCCTCCAGGTTCTGCCGGAGGTCTGCAATGTTCTTCACGGTCCTTAACCGTCTGGTTTCGGGGTCTTCGCCTGGGAAAAGCACAAACAGCAATTATCCCCTGGTGGCCCTCAAGGGGGGGCGGGTTGGGTTGGTGGGGGGGTTAGACACACAAAGGCCTCCTTGTAGTCTCTAACAGACAGTTTGTGTCCAAACAACCCTGTGCAGCTTCTGAAAACACAACCGGCTCTGCAGCAAAGTGAAGGTCAAAGCATGACTATGCAAAAAAATACTAAGCACATACTCATATGAAAATGTTTGTGTACAGTGCACACACACAATTAAGTACTGTAGCTACTGTTCAATGTTTAGAGCGTCACATTTCTTTGTGGAAATTCCCTTTCTGGTAAGGCAGAATAAAGATCCTCCTCATCACAAGATCTCGAAAAAGGGGCAGAAAAAAAAACATGGTAACTGCTGTTTGGGACAGCACTATCACCGATACCAATGTGTTGTAGCAAGTTATCTTACACTAAGCTTCTCTGCTATTGATCTTGCAAAAACTATCCTGATGACTTAATGCTATTTGCTGAAATGTACTCTTAGGTCACACAGAGATGTATAATGCACAATTTACACGAGCATTGAGGTTTAAGTGGATCGATTTGTATCTTGATTAAACATAGGCCATAAATGTCATTTACAGGAAGATAGGCAAACCAAATCCCTCCCAGACAAGGGACCGGCCTGAAGGATCATATCGCCTGGACTAAAGGCAGACTCAATCAATACCAGAGCGCCTTCTGATCCTGCAGATGACACGCAATCAATCGATGGCCTACCTGACAGATCTTCTATTGATGTCTGGTTGCTCTTGCCGTAGCTTGACGGGTCGCCCATCTCGGATGACATGCTGCCATCTACATCGGTCTGGGACCTATCCATTAACATTTTGCTGTTAGTTATTGAACACATAAAGAGAGATATCAAACACAGGCAGTATACACACACACCAGATATACAGATACAGAAAGAAGATCACATGCAGTTATTATGTACTATGGGTCACTATATAAGAGCTCATGTACATCGGTCTGCGACCAATACACAGGTCAAAGAAATGTTTGGGGGGCTCAGACGTCAGGTGGCACAACGACATCTAATGCCCATAAATTAATCAGTTATTGGTGGTTGATATGCTGCAAGGAATATGCTTCTTAGATAGTCCACTAAAAACAAACAAGAAAACTGTACAATAGTGGCACTGGCTGTCATTGAGCCGGCCTGCTGTGTGCTACTGCTGAAACGTCACCGACCCACATACAGAGAGATCTTAGACAGAGGTAGTATATACACACACACACACACACACACACACACACACACACACACACACACACACACACACACACACACACACACACACACACACACACACACACACACACACACACACACACACACACACACACACCAGATATACAGATACAACAAGAATATCACATGCCTACGAGTCACTAGTATATAAGGTTGGATAAATTCCATTTCTGGACATAAAGTAAAAATGAATTTAAGCTATATTAGCTTCATTGGATTTTTGTATCGAAATACTGTAAATTCAAACTATTATCTGCAGTCACTTCCAATACATTGAGCACCCCCACCCTCTAACAAAGGCTAAAAACACTGATGATAACCCAAACAATAGCCAGAAGTGGGACCAGCGTATTCATATTTGGACTTTCAGTGCTGATAATGTAAACTGAAAGGGGAAAGCCCTTCACTGTGTGGTGCCATACCCAATAACCCACATATGGCACCCTGCCATGAAACTACATTCATTAGAGGAGAGAGAGAGCGAGAGAGAGAGAGAGAGAGAGAGAGAGAGAGAGAGAGAGAGAGAGAGAGAGAGAGAGAGAGAGAGAGAGAGGTATGCATCACGGTTGGCACCCATAATGCTCCCTGGCAGGTTCATGACAGCGCTGCCTATGCTCAGGGATAATAGGCAGGCAGGGAGGCCAGCAACAGGCTAGGCGTCTAAAACTCAGGCTAGGCGTCTGAAACGCAGGCAAGGCGTCTAAAACTCTCAACCATTTTAAAAAAAGACAAGGAGTGCCTCTCATGGGTTCCTCCCTTCTCGGGCTTTAATTAGACATAATCTGGCCCTCTGACACACAGAGGTCAAGAGTGAGATTCCTACCCTAAAAAACAAACATGCTAGCTGAAGAGGGTTGCCATTGCTGGAGGAGGAAATGCCGGCTAAATACTGAGCAGCTGCCTACTCCATGGGAACAGGAGTGGCTTTTTTAAGACGGTAGGTGAAGGACTTGTCAACAAGTCAGCAAGTGAATAAAAGAATGGAGATAAAATGGTGTAGCTGTGAATTGAAGTTGTGGACAAGTACAGGCGTAGCAGGTGTTCCACCCCACAATTGTTAGCTATAGCTATACTGCCCTACAAAGGCAAAGTGCAGTAACTACGCCAACACAGGAACTGAGAAAAATGCTCTCAAACCCATGGTATTAGGTTGGATATTGTATCTACTAGAGATGCACCGGATCCTGATTTTTAGGATCCTGACGGATACCGGATCCACTGCTTAAGATCCTGCCGGATCCGGAACCGGATATCGGATCCTACGAAAGGGTTGAAACACATAGCCAACTCGCACACGTGGGCCCTTTTTATTACGTTGGCGCAAACTATTTTTAAGACTCATTGGCTTACTGCCACACTGCCTTCAACGGCCGCTTCCAAAGGGCTTTCACTCCATGCAGCGATTGGGGTTGTGAAAGACTGACTGAAAAGCCTAGGCTACGTAAAAAGTAGAGATGCCCCAGGTCCTGATTTTTAGGTAACTGCTGAATACCGGTCCGGATCCACTGCTTAAGATCCTGCCGGATCCGGATACTCTGAAAAACCCTATTATCCTGCCGGATCCAGAACCGGATCTTGGATCCTGTACATCTCTAGTAGCCACGGCAAATTTGACAAAGTTATATTTAATATCTAAAACAGGACACCTATGGACCAGATGAATGAGGTGTCATGAAGCCCATTTTCAATTCAAACTCAATTTTGCCGAACGTTACTGTGTGGCACTGTAGGCACCATAAACCAAATGTGTAGGCACCATAAAATAGTGCTACCTGAAATGAATTACTCAGAGCAACACAGCTGATGGCCATTTACCTGTACATGAAAGGTGCCACGGTGGCTGTGTTGGGATGGTTGTACTGCTGCTGAGGATGGGGCAGCTGCACGCTGACCGTGTTGCAGGCTGTGGACTGCGTTGCGCCGTTGCTATTGGCCACCAGGGCGGCAGCGGCGGTGTGGCTCTGCTGCTGCCCTTTGCCTTCCGTGGAGGCCAGGCTGGAGGAGGAGGAGGAGTGCCGGCTGTCCCTGTGCAGTGCCAGCCCTCCGCCCAGACGCATGCTTCGCGGCCTCTCCCCATCTTTGCCTCCGGGGGGAGCTCCCGAGCCCTTCGCTCCTGAGGCCTTGGAGCCTGGCTTTGGTATGCCGCTGTGCGTGGTGGTGGTGGTGGTAGAGGTGGAGCCGTCCTTCTTGGAGGCTGCCGCTTTGCCTCCTTTGGGGATGAAGCTGGCTATTTTGGAGGAGCGTTTGGGTTCAGGGTCCGTCGTGCCTCCTCCTCCGACCCCACTGCCGCTCTCCTCCCTGGGCTCACCATCTCTGGTCTCCCCCCGCTCAGGGATGGAGGTGCGCTTGGAGCTCTCCTTCACGCGATCTTTGTCCTTGTCCTTTGCCCGCTCCTTCTCCTTCTCTTTCTCCGCGCTCTTTACAGAGCTCTTCTTCGCAGTCAGCGCTCGGCTGAAGGTCCGCTGCGCTATGCCCTTCAGGGCGATCTTTGGGCTGCTGGCGGACAAGGCAACGGTGACGGGTGGGGCGGCAGAGGAGGAGCAGGAGGTGGAGGAACCGTTCATGGGCCGTGTGTTGCCCTCTGCTTCCTCCAGGAGGTCCGTGTTGGAGCCGGACTCCACCCGGTCCACCACGATCCCAGAATCCCTCAGTGCAGCACCGTTACTGTTACCACGACTACCGTTACTCACATTGTCCCCTTGTGTCTGCTGAACAGGGGCAGACGATGATGACGACGACGATGATGATGACGAAGATTTGGAACCACTTTTGCTATTGAAGAGCTTCAGTTTCTCCAGCATGGATTTCTGGGTCGCTGCCTTAGCCGGAGCCTCCACAGACGACATCTGCTTGGAGGCTCCATTGGTTCCACCACTGGTGGTGGTGGTCACTGAGTCCTGCTTGGCCGAGAGCATGGAGGAGGTGGTGGTGGAGGTAGCCGTGTGCTTGGAGGAGCTGAGGGACTTGGTCCTCCAGGGCTTGCTGGCTGAGGAGCTGGGCTGGGGGATGGCTGAGGAGGAGGCTGGTGTGGAGGAGGAGGAGGAGGAGGAGGTCAGAGGGCCGCCGGAGGTGGAGGAGGCGAGGTCGGTCATGGCTGCTGGATGGGAGGTCACACCTTCTGATGTGTCTGCAGAGGAACAGAGAGAACAGGAGAAGTCAAACGGGTTTTAGAAGGTTTGAGACACATGTTTCGTGTAATCTCTTCATGTACTATCATGTCCAAGTTCAAACAGCACTCTCAAAACATGCCTAGTAACCACACCATAATTTGAGTACTAGAGTCTTCACAAACTCATACCACTGACACTATCGAAGTAGATCATAAGCACACAATCTCCCTGATCCCAAATAAATAGAGAGACAGAGGGAGAGAGAGTGTGACAGAGAGAGAGGGAGAAAGAGAGGAGAAGAAGAAGAAGAAGAAGAAGAAGAAGAAGAAGAAGAAGAAGAAGAAGAAGAAGAAGAAGAAGAAGAAGAAGAAGAAGAAGAAGAAGAAGAAGAAAAGAAGGTGTGAGGAAAAAGACAAAGAGAGGGAGAGAGAGACGGAGAGAGAGAGAGAGAGAGAGAGAGAGAGGGACATACGATACAGTAAATGACAAAATAGGTAGGAGAGAAGAGGGTGGGGGAAAAACAAGAGAAATATAAAAAACAGGGACGGTTGAACCGGATGGATAATTTGTGAAGGAGGTACACTCCCCAACCTTTAAAGGAGCGCGGCTCCAGTTGTAAACGACTCATTACTCCCGACGACAGCTCCACACTGCCTAAGCATTATAAACTGTTTACAGTGGCAATGAGGGAGAGCGCTTTTAGTCTCGGCCAATACGCTCCCAGTCAAAACACAGGCTTTCTAATGTCGCTCCTCGAAGATACACACCACTAGACCATTTCAAAGCTCTCAAACGTAAACACATGCAAGCACGTCAATTACTATGAATTACAAATCTGCAAATAAACATTAATCACAAATGAAACTGGAACATTTCTTACAGGTACTTACAGTTTGAAACAGCAACTCTAAAACACAACAACAACTGTACCTCAATATGCTCCGCTTCAAGTGAATTAGTTAAAAATTATTCCACATGCAAATCACGCGTTGAGTTTTCTCTCAACCCTGTGCCTGGGAGACAGCATCACACTGAGGCAGAAAACACTCCCTCTCCCACAGCAGAAAGAGAACAACGCACAGACACAGACACAGACACAGACACACACACACACACACACACACACACACACACACACACACACACACACACACACACACACACACACACACACACACACACACACACTCTGACCTACCGGAGACGGTCTTCAATAAAGCCTATTGTCCGGCATGGGGACTTCTCAGTGTGTCAAAGCACATTTAGGGCTTGGTGAAGCCCTGTGCCATGCTCTCTTCTCTTCCTCTCCCTCTGTTTCCCTGTGTCTATCTCTTTCTCTTTCTCTCTGTGTCCCCCTTCTCTCTCTCTCTCTCTCACTCACTCACTCTTGCTCTCTCTCCCTGAAGACTTGCTCCTCTTCCACTGCCAAGGGAAGTTAGGCCATTGCCAGCCCGTAGACAGAGGCACCAGGGCTGCGCGAAGTTGGTTGGCTGGCTGGCTGGCGTGGTGTTGAGTGGTGTGGAGAAGAGAGGAGAGATGGAGTGAGAGAGTCCCGCGTGTGGAGAAGAGAGGAAGAGGGAGAAACTCCGGCGTGGGGAGGAGAGGAGAGATAGAGTGAGAGAGTCCCACGTGTGGAGAAGAGAGGAGAGACAGAGTGAGACAGGAGGAGAGATAGAGTGAGAGAGGTAAAGGAGAGGCAGGCAGAGGAGGTTTCCTGCTCAGCCACTTGAACCAGATCCAGCACAGGAGCTAAGCACCACGATACTGCCCGCCTGCCTGCCTGCCTGCACACACAGCTACCTCATGCTCCACACGCACACACACACACACACTGTCTTTCACACACACAGACCTCCCTCCCATTATAGCTCCTGGCCTTCACGTGCACTAAAAGTACCCCCCCCCCACACACACACACACAGATATCTACAGAGGCATGCACAGACATACTTACAGCACAGACACACTGACCTACACTGACAAACACTAACTTACACTGACTAACATACACACACACGCATGCACGCAGGCATGCACGCACACACACACACACACATGCACAACGCACACACACACACACAAATACCTCCACAGGCAAGTAAACAGAAACACAAACACACACACACACAAGTAGAAAGTAGATACACATGACCAAGGCATTACAGGGGAGCTCCAATCCTCAAACAGGTCTTTACATCTCGGCTAGGCAGCTTGCCTCCCTTTAACCCCTTAACGTGCATTTTTTAAACGCTATGAATGCAGACTAGAACAGCCAATAGCTACATATTTTGTTAAAAAAAGACAAAAAACAACAACCCTGAATATTCTTTTATTCTTATAATTGCCAAGGCCTACACAAAGCACAACCTTGTTCTCATTCCGCACACCACCTTTTATTCAACGCTCACCGCACTGCTTGATAAATGTAGCGTAAATATTTAATAGGGAAGTAGCAAAGCACTCTATAATATCGTCTAGGTATGTAAAGGAGGAATTATGCAATCGCAGCTCTTTCTTCAATCACTCCATTCATCTCGCACACTCTACAAACTCTACTTCTCACACATTCTTTTCTCTATCTTTTCATATTTTTATTCCCAAGTTGGTCGTGGAAAAATAGAGGAGCGAAACCTCGTCCAACTCGTCTCCTATGTCCACTCATCTGGTACTTTTTTTTCTTTTTTTAGGGAGCAACCGGCAAAAACAATAAGGCAATTAGGAAGTGATTAACAGCCAATTAGGCATGGCAGCCGCGGGAAAGTGGGTCAGATCACTAATGACTGCAAATTGGGAGGAAGAGGAGGAGGAGAGGAGGAGGAGGAGTGGAGCGAAAAAAAGAGTGAGGGGACTGAAAATTGGGAAACGGGGAGAGAGATAGAGAGAGAGAGAGAGAGAGAGAGAGAGAGAGAGAGAGAGAGAGAGAGTATGCACGTGAGAAAAATGAGAAGTGGTTGGAAGGTTAGAAAAACGTTGTAGTTGTAATGATCAACAGAGAAAAGTAATGATGGTTAGTTTGCACTGTTTGACCTGCTTCCCAATCCTCATCCTCCTCCACTCACTCGCTACTCTGCTCCATCCCAGTGGCCTGAGAACCAAACACTTTGAACCTCTGTCAGGGATCTTGGCCCCAGGAGGGTGGGGGACCAAAGAGGTAAAGGGGGGGATGGTTGTCCTCTTCAACCCCAGGAGTGTGCATGCATGGCAGGCCTGCCCCTGAGGCGGTGGTCCCCCCTTCATCACACCCCCACCCCACCCCACTGGTGGTCATTTTCAAGCCCATGTTTAAGTGTTTAGCTGTGCACCACTTAATTGGGCTGCCATCATTAAGACAGAGGAAACTATGGATGACTGGTGAGCAGGCTAGACCCCCCCTAATCCACTCACCATCTCCACCCCACCCACTATTAGGCGCCGTAGAGGGAGCTACTGGTCCTACAGGTCGCTTACTTACTCACTTCCTTTCCTTGTAGATAATCTACAAAATCAGTATACATTCAAATAAGTTATCTTATTATTATTATGTGTGATGTGGTGTGGTGTGGTGTGGTGCGGAGTGGTGTGGTGCAGTCATGTTCAGGGTGTGGTGTGTGATGTGGTGTGGTGTGGTGTGGTGTGGTGTGGTGCAGTCACGTTCAGGGTGTGGTGTGTGATGTGGTGTGGTGTGGTGTAAGGATAAAACGATATATCGGCCGATATTTGTGTTTTTGAAGTGTATCGGTATCGGCCGATACACGTGTGATTTTGGCTGATACGCAATATTTATTATTTTATGTTATTCAGTTTTTTTAAAAGCACAAGACACATCATTCTTGTATTACTTGATTGTTAGAGTGGGTGTTAAAATGTTGCAAGTTCTACCTCAAATTGATATTGTTAAATAAATGTTTATTTTTAACTTGAGACCTGGAATATTTGTCATTTTTTAAACTTTTTTTTACCCATATCGGCCCCAAATATCGGATATCGGAAATCGGTTATCGGCCAAGGGTGATGAAAAAAATATCGGTATCGCATCGGCCATTAAAAAACCTGTATCGGTTGACCCCTAGTGTGGTGTGGTGTGGGGTGGTGTGGTGCAGTGGGATGGGTGGGGTGAGGGGACACTAAATACATTAAGAGCATGATGGTGGTGGTGGTCAGGGCCGCTGACAGCTTTGGCTGAGACAAGGACAAACTCCCTCCCCCAACCCTACCCCACCAACCCTAACCCAATACATACAAAGTAACGAGGACCTACAGTAATTCGGGGCCCGCTCTCGTTTGCCGGGCCCAGGACAACCGACCCCTTTGTCCTCCAGTGTCTGCCTGGCTGCCCTGGTGGTGGATGGGGAAGGGGAGGGGAGGGGTGGGGAAGAGTGGTGTTGGGTGGGGAGGGGTATGGGAAGGGAAAGGTAGGGGTGGGGAGGGGTATGCGGTGGTCGGCTGATGCTGTTTACCTCGTCAGCCTGTCAAACAGTCACAAGACTTCCCTCTGGATCAGCTCCTGGCCCACCTCGTCTCATCTCTCCTCTAACCAGGGCTGCTGACAGCTTTGGCTGGGCCAAGGACAATGTCATCTGAAAGCCCCCCCCACCCCCCCACTCAATACATGCAATGTAATGAGGACCCAATTCTGGTCCCCCCTTCTCCCTGGGGCCCGGGACAACTGACCCCTTTGCCCTGATCCCTTCTTCTGATCTCTCATCATCTCTCTGTCTCTCCGTCTCCCATCTCTCAAGCTCTCTCTCTCTCTCACACACACACACACACACACACACACACACACACACACACACACACACACACACACACACACACACACACACACACACACACACACACACACACACACACACACACACACACACACACACACACACACACACACACACACACACACACACACACACACACACATTCTGCTTCCTCTTGTCTTCGGTCTCTCAGACTCTGTGCACCCAGGCCAACATTGACTATGCCCCTGTTGCCCCTCAGTCACTGGAGATCAAGCATGTAGTCAGAGACACAACATTAAAAGTGGGTTAAAGTAAATTACGCACACAAACACAAACATGAAAACATACAAACACACATGCACGTGCACACACGCACACAGGCATGCATGCATGCACACATACACACACACACACACACACAAATGTACACACTCACACATTAACACACGCACACGCACACGCACACGCACACATGCCCACATGCACACTCACACACACATACACACACACACACACACACACACACACACACACACACACAAACACACACAAACACAGAGCGCACATCACACAACTTAAAAGTGCGTCATTCATGCAGTGTGCAGCCACAGCCTTCAAGAGCAAGCGCATCACAAGTATGTCACAGCTAATCGCTTTAAGTGTAATTCACTATCCGGGGGAGGCATTTAAATCGCCTGATTGGTGGAAAATCATATGATGGCCGGCAGTGTTGCTTTTTAAAGCTCCTCTCTGGCAGGGGGGGGGGGGGGGGGGGGGGGGGGGGTGGGGGGGGGGGGGGGCCTCATTACATTGTATGTATTGGATAGGGGGCCCTTTCAGATGACTATGTTCTGGGCCCAGCTCTCTGGTCATGGGCTCTGGTGCATCGGGGGCCAGCCAAGCTAACAAGCCATGTCAGATGGACATCAATCACTAAGTATGAAAGGGCGCCGCCGCCTCTAATCTGCGACTGCTAGCACTGCTGATTCAAGCAAATCTTACTGACTTTGCTCGGGCAGGCCACTTATTGAAGTCACACACATTTCACCGAGATTTGAAGAGCTCATGTTGCTTTGCCTCTGGTTTTTACAAACACACTAATGTGTTACGCATATGATTACCGGTACATGCACACACCACACGCATACCGTCACACCGTCACACAGCCTTTTCTGCCTTTTCTCATTATGGTCAATTAAAAAATATTACCTTTAATTTACATTCCATTACATTGCATTTGGCAGACACTTTTTTTAACCAAAGCGACTTACAATCAAGGCCATACTAATAGCCAACATCATAGCAGATACAAAATGCACAGGAAATATGCTGAACAACAAGTGCAGAGCTAAGTAGAGTTAGTTTTAAACTATATTAGGTCGAGTGCAGACACATACACATCATGCCAAAGATTCTGGCCTGGGAATGGGTCAGCTCAAGCATTAGTGTAGTACAGTGGTTCTCAAACTTTTTGTGTGAAGTACCACCCGAGAAAATATTGAGCTCTCAGAGTACCACCTTGACAACCTACATTAGAATATCGCAGCAAAGGCCTTCCATATTCACTTTTGCCAGTCAATACAGGAGAGGTTCATAACGGCATCAACAGCTACGGTCACATTCAGTGCAAGTTTGTTTTTAAATGTCTTGCTTGCCTAGTATTATTCGGCATTATGTGAGACCAAAGAGACATTTTTGACTGCAACAACTTGATCAGCCTTCAAATCAATGCACAAAAAATTTATTCTTCCAAGTACCGCCAAAGATGTCTCAAGTACCACCAGTGGTAGAGTACGCGTACCACAGTTTGAGCACCACTGGTGTAGTATATAAAGAAGAGTCTTTTCCCTTTAATTTCATTGCGATCCACAACAGACGCATATACAGCTGTAACATGACTCATGGGTCATTGACACTTTTTTAGAAGCAGGTGTCAGGCTGTTACATCCACATCTAATGCCACTACTGTATGGATTAAATAACCTTGTTTTTACTGGGTTAAAAAGCCATTAGCTGATGTCTGCTACTAAAAAGAAACCCTTAATGACCCTTCCACATTATTTATAGATATGTTATTACCTCCGCCAAGGAGGTTATGTTTTCGGTCGTGTTGGTTTGTTTCTGTATTTGTTTATTTGTTTGTCTATCAGCAGGATACCTCAAAAAGTTA
>NC_085878.1:30109299-30119299 GCF_034702125.1 Engraulis encrasicolus
ACACACACACACAGACGGACGGACGGACGTATTCCCCTGGCGTTCCGTCTGCTGGCCCCGGTTGCTAGGAGACCACTTCAGGTTACAATGCTGACCCAGCTGTGCAAAGCTGTCACTCAGCTGTGGGCCAAGGACCTGCCCTGATTGGCTAACCATGATGGGGTACGGCAAAAAATAAATAAAACGAGAGAGAGAGAGAGAGAGAGAGAGAGAGAGAGAGAGAGAGAGAGAGAGAGAGAGAGAGAGAGAGAGCTGCCAAAAGGCCAGATCTGACGGGTAGGTTTCAAGTCTTCATTGCCTCTATTGGCTTGGGAGGCGCAGTCACAGGTGGAGCAAACAACAGGGACGGACTCGCACGTCAATACGGACTTGCACGTCTTGACAATTAAATCCACGTCATGATTAAACCAACATGAACAAAAGGCTATATCTGAGAACAAATAATTGAACAAGCAAAGCAGAACAAATACACACACACATGCAAATTGGCCAGAATCCAGCAAAAAAACATACAGGCATGCATGCTATGGGCTGGCAAGCAGACAAGCACATGCCCAACACAGACATACAGATATGTGCAAAACACACACAAACTCTCTCTCTCTCTCTCTCTCTCTCTCTCTCTCTCTCTCTCTCTCTCTCTCTCTCACACAAAATATTAACTGCAACCGAAATAGTGACTTTGTAGTGCTCAAGCAATATTTAGGGCCAGCTGTTACTGAGTAAACTCCTACAGCAGGGGTGGGAAACCGTTTGTGTCCGAGGGCCACTTAAAATTGTAGAAAGTCCTAGAAAGGGACGCACTATGAACAGTTTGTCAGAGGCCGCGCTCAACTTCTGGGGAAAAAATGAATAACTTTGGGTGCGTGATAAAAGGTATCAACTTTAAAGGAGAAAAATCCGCACTCACAAGGTATGTCTCATTATTTCTTTATAAATTACCACCATGTCCACAAGCAGACGCGTTTCGGCTCTTAAGCCATCATCAGTGCGAGGCACCTATGAACCGCACTATGAACACAAACCAGCATTTCCCCCTACACTTCACTTTAGGCCTATAGGCAGTCACCTTGACAACAGACCCCACCTTCACTATGTCCCCTGAAAATATAACTTTATTGTATTGAACATGTTATTTCTAAGATTTATTAGCAAAAAAAACCATGTGAAACTGCATAACATTAAGAAGGCAGAGAATGCTTGTACATCAGTGGCACAGGTGCTGGACAAAATAAAGTAACTGAAGTAAATAATGAATGTCCGCAACACCGTTAATGCTCCCAGTTGTTTAATGGCACATGTTAAACTGTGTAACATTCTCAGTCTGTTCTGAGATCAGTGAGGCTGCCTCGACTGGCCCACTGATCCACTGGCCTGCCTGAACTCAGCGCAGCGCAGATCAGCTGTCCGAGTGGCGGCAGTGACACATGGTGCCCTGCAGGGTCGGCCCAGCGTTCTGGAATGTGGAACACGCTGCCCTCTAACATTCCACTGCCCTTCCAAAATACCCCTGGCCACTAAAACCCGGGTAAAAATAACAAGTTTATAAATAAGGAAGAGAGGAGACGGGAGGGGTGGGGTAGGGGTGGTGGTGGTGGGGGGGGGTGAAGGGGAACGTGTGAATGAAACTGGAGAGAGGAAAGAGATGGAAAATGATGAAGGGAGGAAGAGAGAGAGAGAGAGAGAGAGAGAGGGAGAGAGAGAGAGAGAGAGAGAGAGAGAGAGAGAGAGAGAGAGAGAGAGAGAGACTGACAGAGAGAAGGACAGACAGACAGTTAGGGGAGACACGTGGGTCGGGGGGTGCAAGAAAGAGAGAGAAAGGGAGGGAGGCAGAGAGAAAGAAAGAAAAAAGAGCAGGAGAGTGTCATAGAGGGAGCAAAGGTTGATCCATAAACCATTCAACAGCCTGGGCCTCTGGCAGATGACTCACTTGCTCCCGACTTTGGCCACCTCACCTGTCACACGTAAAGTGGAAAAGTGGAACCGCACTCATCCCATGGCCCTGAACACACTCCTGACGAGACGCAACACACACACACACACACACACACACACACACACTCCCACTATTCCAAATCAGCTCATCTCTGTCAAGGCCGGGGGAATATAAAATCACGTCTTACTTCCCCTCAGATGAATGTCCTGGATCTGTATTGACAGGAAGGGAGATCTCCAAGACTCCAAGTCCAAAAAACAAAAAAATCACATTTATAGTTCAGTGCAAGGTTTCTCTCCACCTTGTTGGGCCAAACAGCTGTGCAAGGGAGCAAATGAGACGGCACCAGTCAAAAAATGTCCTTGGGCACTATGGAGCCAGTTATACTGCCCTACAAAGGCAAAGCACAGGAACTACACATTTTGTTGAAATTGAGTTCACATTGAAAGTGGTCTTTATAACACCTCCTTTATCTTAAAGGGACACTGTGTGAGATGTTTAGTTGTTTATTTCCAGAATTCATGCTGCCCATTCACTAATGTTACATTTTTCATGAATACTTACCACCAGGATCAAATTCTAAGTATTCATTATGACTGGGAAAATGTCACTTTTCATACATGAAAAGGAGGATCTTCTCCATGGTCCGTCATTTTGAATTTCCAAAAATAGCCATTTTCAGCTGCAAAAATGACTGTACTTGGACCATACTAGAAAATATTTGTTTATTACTTAGTAAACTTTCATGTAAAGATCAAATTTGGCAATAGGCAGCCCAGTTTCAATGAGCAGCATAGTTGCAGTACCTTTTTTGACCATTTCCTGCACAGTGTCCCTTTAAGGCAAAGGCTTATGGTTCAAACGTGTCCCGTTTTAGAGATATTGCTATGTCAAATTTGCAGTAACTACAATATCCAACCTAATATCAAGGTTTTGAACGCCTGTTTCTCAGTTTCAATGTTGGCATGGCTTTGTAGGGCAGTATACCATTGAGACACTATACCACCGGGGCTACCATAAACACACTGGGAGAGAGCCGCAGCAGGAACCAGACAGTCCGCAAATAACACCAGGGCACTCAGGTTTCCACGTAAAAGAGGTCTGTGTGTGTATATGCACGGGAGAGAGTCAGTGTGTGTGTGTGTGTGTGTGTATGCATGGGAGGGAGTCAGTGTGTGTGTGTGTGTGTGCGTGTGCGTGTGCGTGTGCGTGTGTGTGTGTGTGTGTGTGTGTGTGTGTGTGTGTGTGTGTGTGTGTGTGTGTGTGTGTGTGTCTGTGCATGAGATAGCATCTCACAGCTCAGGCAGGACAGTGAGACTTTTTCTACCTTTTACTTTATCGTGTTTACATGGTGGGTGCCTGCTGTCTGTGTGTGTGCAAAACTGCTGTCTCGTAAAAAGCACACCACACTCATCCACCTCAATAAAATGGCACTGTGTCAACACCTTGCCATGGACATGACGCATGAGGAGAGAGGGAAGTGGATGGTAGAAAGAGAGAGAGAGAGAGAGAGAGAGAGAGAGAGAGAGAGAGAGAGAGAGAGAGAGCAAGAGAGCGAGAGAGAGAGAGAGAGAAAAGCATTAACACTGGACTTTCTCCTCTCATGGTAGTCTACTTTGCTAAACATGCCCACATGACAAGGGCACCCCTGCAATGCCCACACTTAAGTGTATGCACAAGTGCTCTCTCTCTCACACACACACACACACACACACACACACACACACACACACACACGCACACACACACACACACACACACACACACACACACACACACACACACACACACACACACACACACACACACACGTGCCGCGCCTTCCCTGTAGAATGACATCATTGTCAAAAGTGAAAATTAACGAGCATCAAGAAGTGCAATGAACTTGGAGGGAGCCAAAGGTCTGTGGAGACGTAAGGAGGAAGTGGCAATATCTCCACAACAACAGAGTTTGAAAAATAACAGTTACGTACACCTGAGCACAAAGGTGTGGCGGATCAGAGAACGAATGTTTGGGTTCGACTTGATAACATACACTAATGACAAAGGATACTGTAGTTCTAATGACTGAAGCAATGGTCTGCACTTATAGAAAAGTACAGTGGATAGAATCTGTTGTTATACGTAAAATGAGCAGTAACTACTATACTAAATGACAAAGCACTGCAGTAACTCAGTGAAATGGGGCACCTAAGTCTCCACCCCTTCCAGGAGGCTTGTGGGGCTGGGAACGCAAACACTTTTAACTGGGCTGTAATGGACTGATCAAAGCTATTTTCCGACCCACCTCGCATTTCCCCGTCGATCACACATATGCTGTGCCTCAGAATTAATAACAACCAATGGTGTGCTTGTTGACTTCAATTGGCAAGCGATTTTTGAGTTGTGTGTGTGCAAAAATATGTAATTATTTGGACTACACAACAGACGTCGCATGTCCGGTGCAGCGGTAGGGTTGGCTGTGCCTCGGTTCACGTCAGATATGCAAGGCGCACGTGTAGTCTCTAACACAGTTTTGCACAAAAGCTAAAATAACGTTTCTTGCGTGTCGAAAATGAGTGGTCTTACGACGCAAATCCAAACCTTTCAACAAATTCACTGTCATCATATGTGAAATCCGGAGCACATGCCAAACGGGATGAGGATTTAGCTTTAGCAAAATTTTGAGAGCTCCAGCCCCATCGGAAGTAGAAGGGCGTGACTTAGGTGCCCCATTGTACTGCACTATTGTAATGAAACTGTACTGCACTTCTGGTATGGCAGATCAGAGTGCTTTTTCCCATTAGATTCTGAAACAAATTAAATGGTAGCCCCTTAATGCACGCCGTACCTCCAGTGGCACGCTGTAATAGTCATTGAAATGCAACTACCATAGCACTACAATACTATGACATAACACAGAGCCTTAAGTAATGCACCACGACTTGGTCATTACCATACTGGTAACAACAAATGTATAAAGCCGCGTCTTAAGGGGTTAAAGCGCATCATGTTGTAGTGATATAAGGGGCGCTCGCTTGATTTCCATCAACAGGACGATTCTAGCAAAATAAATCAACGTCACAACCAACCGTGTTGATGCTTATCACATTGAAGCGAATCATCTCGTTGAGGGCCAGAGGGTAGTTGTGCAGCAATGGCCTGCACTTATGGAACACTTAAGTGCATGAAATCTGTTGGTATACAAAAACTGAGTAGTAGCCACTGCACTAAATGACAAAGTACTGCAGTGACTCAGTGATATTGTACTGCACTTCTGGACAACTACAGTGGCTGCGATTTACTCTAACATAATGTTACAGTACAGAACATGATAAGTCACCACTGCATACGAAAGGGAGTTTTCCTGATATCGTGTTGGGCGAGCCTGTGCTGAGTGAGTCTGAAAAAGCACACTGTAAAACTTTGTCATCTGCTAAATGTGTGGTGAGTGCTCTAAATGAACACCCGCCAACCAGTCAAATGCTGGGGAAAATTAAATTTGGCTGGTAGAAAAGAAAACTTACTAGCCAGTTGGACTGATAGGGAGTGTGCGTGGTTAGTAAAATTTAACATCTGCTAGCCAAATTGGCTAGTGATGATGAAATGAGTTCATTTATAGCCCTGGTAGTGACCAATCCGTTTCCACATAATGCAGATCATTGGTCCACATGCAAATAACCAGCACCTGGCCAGCCGCATGGTATGCCTTGTGCTAATTCACCAAATTGATTTTACAAACTACTTTTACTAGTACTTCTACAACAGCTCTCTAATAGTTTGCGTAGCTTCATGACAGTCTAGAGTGTATTCTGCTAGTCTTCTATGCAGATGTTAACATGCAGACTCCTCTGCCACCTACATATACTTTCAAGACTTCTTAACACAACTCTGTGAACACAACAGTGTAGGCCTATCACTAACAGAAGAGAATGAGTAACGCCAAAGCACATTAGACTGTGGATACACACCCCAAACATCATTACGGCAAAGGCCGTAACAACACGACTCACTCTCTACACAACAGAAAGTATATATCACACACGCACACACACCCTATAATGTAGTATGCACACCCTATAATAACGTGTCCTCATATCACTGCTCACACACACTCCTAATGACACCACGTCAAAGCACGCTAAACACTTTCTGCACACACTTGCACTGACTTAATCCCAAAGCACACATAACACACACTTTGCACACACTCCTGATGTGGCCAGGCCAAGCAGGGGAACAGCAGTACTACTCTCCTTCTGACATCCCTTTTAACAAACATGGAATTGAGTATGCAAGGCCATCGGTAAATGGTAGCCCCTTAATGCACGCCGTACCTCCAGTGGCACGCTGTAATAGTCATTGAAATGCAACTACCATAGCACTACAATACTATGACATAACACAGGGCCTTAAGTAATGCACCACGACTTGGTCATTACCATACTGGTAACAACAAATGTATAAAGCCGCGTCTTAAGGGGTTAAAGCGCATCATGTTGTAGTGATATAAAGGGCGCTCGCTTGATTTCCATCAACAGGACGATTCTAGCAAAATAAATCAATGTCACAACCAACCGTGTTGATGCTTATCACATTGAAGCGAATCATCTCGTTGAGGGCCAGAGGGTAGTTGTGCAGCAATGGCCTGCACTTATGGAACACTTAAGTGCATGAAATCTGTTGGTATACAAAAACTGAGTAGTAGCCACTGCACTAAATGACAAAGTACTGCAGTGACTCAGTGATACTGCACTGTACTGCACACCTGGACAACTACAGTGGCTACAATTTACTCTAACATAACGTTACAGTACAGAACATGAAAAAGTCACCACTGCATACGAAAGGGAGTTTTCCTGATATCGCGTTGGGCGAGCCTGTGCTGAGTGAGCCCGATGAAGCACACTGTAAAACTTCGTCATCTGCTCAATGTGTGGTGAGTAGTGCTCTAAATGAACACCAGCCAACTGACCAAATGCTGGGCAAAATTCAATTTGGCAAGAAAAGAAAACTTACCAGCCAGTTGGACTGATAGGGAGTGTGCGGGGTTAGTAAAATGTAACATCTGCTAGCCAAATTGGCAAGTGATGATGAAATGAGTTCATTTATAGGCCTGGTAGTGACCAATCATTTTCCACATAATGCAGATCATTGGTCCATATGCAAATAACCAGCTCCTGGCCAGCCGCATGGTATGCCTTTGTGCTAATTCACCAAATTGATTTTACAAACTACTTTTACTAGTAGTTTACTACTACTAGGCCTACCGTGCATTCTACAACAGCTCTCTAATAGTTTGCATAGATTAATGGAAGTCTAGAGTGTATTCTGCTAGTCTACTATGCTGTGTTAACATGCAGACTCCTCTGCCACCTATACTTTCAAGACTTCTTAACACAACTCTGTGAACACAACAGTATATCCCTAACAGAAGAGAGAGAGTAACGCCAAAGCACATTAGACTGTTGATACACACCCCAAACAACATCACGGCAAAGGCCATAATGACACGCCTCACTCTCTACACAACAGAAAGAATATATCACACACGCACACACACCCTATAATGTAGTATACACACCCTATAATAACGTGTCCACATATCACTGCTCACACACACTCCTAATGACATCACGTCAAAGCACGCTAAACACTTTCTGCACACACTTGCACTCACCTAATCCCAAAGCACACATAACACACACTTTGCACACACTCCCGACGTGGCCAGGTCAAGCAGGGGAACAGCAGTACTACTCTCCTTCTGACATTCCTTTAACAAACATGGAATAGAGTACGCAAGGCCATCGGTAGTTCCTTTCTACAACACTCACCTATTCCATTCACAGGCACTGCTGTTGTAGGACAACCCGTGTGAACCCTCACCATCTCCAGTTCTGTGTCAATGTCTTCTGATGACATCTGCTATCCACAAAGCAGTCTAGAGTGTGTCACATGTACCGTACGTCCATCTCTGTTTCAGTAAGTGTAGGATTTTAGCAGCTTTTCAATAACTTCTTCTTCAATAAATAAATTGAAGGATGAATGTGTTGTGTTGCATTTACCTTGCGTTGCGTTGAAACTGACACACTTGCAAAAATAAAATAAGTCTTGACTTTGTAATTAATAGGGTCAATCAGAATACAATGTATTGTAGATAAAAGAAGGATTACAAAAGAGAAGAGCATTGGAATCCAAGGACGTCTCGCTGAAGTGTCGCTGTCCGTCACTGTCTTCAGACTGTACCTCCTGACTCCAAAGCTACGTACCTTCTCACATTCATTATGTTCTGATCATCTCTGTCTCGGTGTCAGTGTGTTTAAAAAAGAGCGTCTGCTTTCTAGACTGTCCCCAGTGGAGTCCAGTCCTACTGTCTCTCCCAAGGCCCCTAGACAAGGTGGCACTGCCCGATATAGCAACAACACGCAACTGTACAAGACAGACTTTAAAATACCCCAATGTACAAATGAACTTCTCCACCCACAACAGAAGACAATCCACTCAACTCAACCGCATATCAATTAGAGCAGCGACACCAATAGATCAACAGATCATTCAATAATGCATGAAAAATTCCTCCCTCTGTAATAAATATTATTATTCAGCATAACATTGTTGAGTGGGATAAAACCTCTTTCAATGAATGAAAAGTATGGAGACATTGCATTATAGTTTGCTGACGAAGTTCCTTATCACAACCATACCAAACTGTATCAATGCACACCACAACTAAACATTCTTAAAAAAAAAACACAGGCACACAGCCACCACTGCCAAACCAATCTGGCAGTCCACATTCATTCAGCACAAGTCTACTCTCACCTGTACCTGTCGTGTAGAGATGCTGAAATGGAGAGTGTGACAAAGAGAGAAAGCTAGAAAAAAGGGAGAGAAAAAAGCTGACTGACAATACAACACACAGGATTAGGAGAAAGACGTAATGATCGAAACCTCAGTCTGCTTAGGTCACGCCCACCCCTGTCACTTGAGCGTTATGACACTCGGTGTGTGTGCGCGACACTCAGTGTGTGTGCTTTGCATGGCAGCCGGTTGACCCACGCCTCACCTCTCTTTGTGGGTGCCCGACCTCCTCTCTCTCTCTCTCTCTCTCTCTCTCTCTCTCTCTCTCTCTCTCTCTCTCTCTCTCTCTCTCTCTCTCTCTCTCTCTCTCTCTCTCTCTCATTATCTGTCTCTCATTCTCTCTCTCTATCCCTCTCTCTCATTCTCTCTCACACACATATTCTCTCTATATATCTTTCCCCCTCTCTATCACTCCCTCTCTCACTGCAACTCTCCCAGATATGCCGCCTGCATGTCTCTGTCTGTGTCGGTCTCTCTCTATGACTCTCTATCTGTCATCTCGTGTAGCGTGGTGCTTTTGACTATCTCTCCCGCTCACACTTTCCCAGAAAGACAGCATAGTAGACGATAAGCTGTGCGCACACACACACAGGTACGGGCTAATAGTACATACTGTTTTACATGACACTTGACCACACAGGCTTTTAACGAAAACCACATTTACACTGGAGCCAACCAGACAAGCTCGGGTGACATAGGAGCATACGTTAAACAACGAGGGCAGGGAAATGACAGGGTCCAGGGATATGGAGGAGCTGAGCTGAAAGCTGAACAGGCAGGTACGTCCATAGGTAATCTCCATAATTAGCAGTTAAACATTAACCTGAGCTCCTTCTTTCTCACACACCGGCCGGCTCACGTCGCTCTGAAGCGGACGCTCACTGCCTACTGGCTGGCTGTAGTGAACGGCTGACGTCAGGGCTTTTTCAAACCATAACAACACACTAATCAAAATGAAACAAACAAACAGCAATCCCACATTTGTCACCTGTAAAAAGCACCCGTTGAAAAGTAATGCAGCAGTGATCCTATTATTGACATGACACTTTGCATTTCTGTCATTAAAATGAGAATTTGCCTGGTGACAAATATGTCATGGCCATAACCACAGGCAGCCCTGGTAAAACTGCAACGCAACTTGTGCGACATTTATTTTCAACATTGCCACTTGTATGTCTCTAAAATGGCACCTGGGGCCCTAACAAGTCTCTAACGTTCTCT
>NC_085878.1:30124299-30136799 GCF_034702125.1 Engraulis encrasicolus
TTAAGAGAGAGAGAGGGACAAAGGCAGCATCAGCGTGCTCTCGATTCCACTATTCCGGGACTGGTAATGAGGGCTAAATGTGCATTGCTGGTGCTCACTGGTCACAGGGGGGGCTGGTGGACATACATAGAGAGAGAAAATAAACAATTGGAAATGAATGAGAAAATGAATGACTGATAGAGGAGAAAGAGGGGGTTTCTCTCAGAAATAGAGAGAAACAGACAGAAATCAGATCATTATAGGTAGTGATAGCAAGAGTAGAGAAGGAATGGAGTGAGCCATTAAAAGCTTTTCCACACACGTACATTCTCTCACTCCTCTGTTTCTCTCTCTTTCACTCTGTCTCTGTCTCTCCATCTCTGTCTGTCTATCTGATTGTCTGTCAGTCTGCCTCATTCTCTCTCTCTCCGTCGCTCTCCGTCTCTCTCTCTCCGTCTCTCTCTCTCTCTCTCTCTCTCTCTCTCTCTCTCTCTCTCTCTCTCTCTCTCTCTCTCTCTCTCTCTCTCTCTCTCTCTCTCTCTCTCTCTCAGAGCCATATGTGGTTTGGAGCCAGTCCCAAATTTAGCCGGCTCCTCTGCCATTAGCCCCCGTTTCAGCAGTGGTGGTATCAGCGGTATCAGAGAGGAAGGTTACGATCTGGCCGGCAATAGACTAATACGCCCATGGAGTAAAACCACCAGGCATAGAAAACACAAAACACATGTACACGCCACTTGCAAAGAAAGACAAACACACGCATGCACCCACACATGGACACACACACACAAACATCTGTAACTTACACATAACTACACACATGCATGTGCATGGCCCTTGACACGCAAACTCTCCCACACACAGACAGACGGACAGATAACACACACATGCGCACGCACACACACACATACACACACACACACACACACACACACACACACACACACACACACACACACACACACACACACACACACACACACACACACACACACACACTCCACAGGACCCTCCATGCTCTACCCCACAAAGACAGGAAACCACTCATCAGACCCCAGCCAATCAGGACCTTACAGTAGCCCCTGTAATCACCGCCAACCACAAAAAGACCCTCATTGCTTCCAGAGGAAAAAAAATCAAAACAAGAAAGAAGGGGAAAAAAGAAAAGAGTAAAAAAAAAGTTTTCTGTTGCTGTCATTGATATTCAAGCCTCGCGTTTGTGTTTCCCTCTCAGGTCTTTTTTTCTCTCCGCAATCTTACTCGGCGGAGGCTACAACATAGAGCTGTTCTCGCTGTCTGTAATCTGCTGACAGAACTTTGGGATGCTTCCAGGCTTCTCTCTCCAACCATCCAGAGAGAGAGAGAGAGAGAGAGAGATGGACAGAGAGAGAGAGAGAGAGAGAGAGAGAGAGAGAGAAGGACAGTGGAGCGTTTCTATTCCAGAGCTTGCCAATGGTCCGAGACCAAGGCAGGCAGATGTTTGTCAAGAGGAGAAGGCACCACAGAAGGCGGCGATGTGAAAATAACTGCATTAAAGGAGCCATCGATCACCAGGGACAGAGAGTCAGAGCTGGCTTCTAGGCTTCTACGGCTGGGTCTCTGCTTACTCCTGCAGATTATACACTAGGGCTGCACGATATCAGAAAAAAAGATAGATACTCGAAAACACCATGCAATACCTCGATGACGCTATTTAAACGATATTTAGAAATGTAGCCCAATGTTTTTCTTGTCACTAATTTGTCGGTCTGTGTGGGGGGCACGGATTTGGTCGTGGCGGGCGTCTTGCACATTTGTTGACATTCAGCTAGTGATTGGACAGCACAGAAAATGTTTTACTTGTTATCGATAATTAAGTAATTTTCGCGATACACATATCGCCACTCTTGATATCGCGATTTTGATACATTTTCAATATATTGTGCAGACCTATTATACGCACAAACTTACTCTCACTGTCTGCCTTACTCTCTCTCTAGCTTTCTCTCACATACACACAGGCATAGAGACACACAACCCGTACACATATAAACAAACATACAGTGCATATATTCACATGCCTGAAGTAAACACTACTAAAGGACCCATCGATCACCATAGACAGAGTGAGACCTGACTGCTGGCTCTAACTGTCTGTCTTTCTCTCTCTCTTTGTGGTTTTCTCTCTCATATGGTACACACAAGCATAGAGACACACAAGACATACATAAACAAACACACAGCTCATACACACATTACACGTGCATAGCAAATACCATGAAATAGCCATCAATCACCAGGCAAAAAGTTAAACACAGCGTTATAAATTTGCTGCTACCAGGGTGGCAATGACAGAGTCATAGTGCATTACTAAAAGCCCTCTCTTACGTCATAGTAGTGTAGTACTACAGTAATGAATCTTTCAATGACTATTACAGTGTGCCACTGGAGGTACAGTAGGGTGTGCATCATGGGCGACGGGAGCCATCCATCACCACACAAAAAGTCAGTGCTGGGTCTTCAACTGGGTCTCTGCTCAGCAAGCCATGTCAAAAACTAACCAACCCTTCTTAGCATCTGCACTTGTTGTTCTGTATATATCCTGTGCACTTTGTATCTGCTAGTGATGCTGGCTATTATTATGTCCTCCTTTGTAAGTTGCTTTGGTTATAAAGTGTCTGCCAAATGCAATGTAATGTAGTGTAACGTAATGTCAAGTGTTCATGTCCGGTTGAGAGAGCGCCGTGCATGTCTTGCTTCTGCCACTCACACCAGTGCCACTTCTGCCACTCAACTTCTCCTCTTTATATTTTGATAAGGTTTTTCTTTATTGCTGATGGGCTGTGCTACTAGCATATTCAACCAAACGCCAAAAGTACAGCTTTCGCTTTATCTATTTCTCTGTCACATGCACACAAGCATAAGGCCACTCAACACACAGACACACAAACATACATATATGCTTCGTTTACATGAGACATTTCATTCATAATTAACTAACTTTAATTCTGAATAAAGCTTAAATACGCTTTGAAAACGCCATGTGAACACTTAATTCGGAATGAAATGAAATATCAAAGCAAACTCAATGGAACTACATCATTCTGAATTATTAATTCTGAATTAAAAGTGTCATGTAAACTTACTGAATGAAATATAAAGTACAGCACTATACATACAGTAGAGGCACATACATACACATGCAGATCAAATGCTAGCTGGTAACCAGAAACCCCAAAACAACTTGTCGGCCAGTCATTCACCATATCACACACAGACACATAGACGCTGTCAGACACTGACACACACACACTCACTCACTCACACACACACACACACACACACACACACACACACACACACACACACACACACACACACACACACACACACACACACACACACACACACACACACACACACACACTTAATATCCACACGCCGCCGCCACCATAAGTGAGCACTGACGTTTAACAACAAAGAACCACTTAAAAACTGTAACACATAAAGAAAAGACAGAAGCTTTTTTTTTAAAAAAGGGGACAAGACAACTTACCATCTGAGACCGGCTCTTGGGGCATCCATTGATGTCTTCAATCTTCTCATTGGCTGAAGAAAAGAAGGAGGAAGAAGAAGAAGAAAAAAAGAGATCAAGAAGAAGTCCAATATAATCCACGCTTCACTTGAGAGGGAGTGATCGATTCCTCCTTCTTCTCCTCCAGTTATAAGTCAAAGTGCCTGGCTGTGCCTTTTTCTGCTCCGGCCAGTGCCAGACCCTGTTTTAAATAGACCAGGGATACAAGACCAGGAGACCGGGCCCGTGGTTTTGCATATTTACCCGTGTGTGTGTGTGTATGAGTGAGTGAGTGAATGAGAGAGTGAGTGTGAGAGTGTGTGTGAGAGGCAGTGAGTGAGTGACTGTGTGTGTGTGTGTGTTTGAGTGTGTGACTGTGCAGGAGTGTGTGAGTGAGTAAGAGAGAGAGAGAGAGAGAGTGTGTGTGTGTGTGAGAGAGAGAGGTAGTGAGTGAGTGACTATTTGTGTGTGTCTGTGTGTGTGTGAGTGTGAGCGTGCAGGAGTGTGTGTGAGGACGTGACTGACTGCTGCCTCCCCTCAGTGCGGGTGAAACAAGATCTAGATGGAGCAAATGTCTCCCTCGTGAGTGTGTGTGTGTGTGTGTGTGTGTGTGTGTGTGTGTGTGTGTGTGTGTGTGTGTGTGTGTGTGTGTGTGTGTGTGTGTGTGTGTGTGTGTGTGTGTGTGTGTGTGTGTGTGTGTGTGGCTGGGGATTGTTCTTTACAGGGACGGGTGATCCCCCCACCTACTCACACACACACACACACACACACACACACACACACACACACACACACACACACACACACACACACACACACACACACACACACACACACACACTGAGCCAGCTCATCCACCCGAAGCCCAGCCCACAGCAGCTGAGACCCGGAGCCAACCTTCTTCTCGCACCCCCCTCCCCCCCCCCCCCCCCCCCCCCGTCACCCCCAAACCACCCCCTAACCACCCCCCCACCCCCTAACGCCCCCACCCCCCCAGCCTGGCCCTCACAGCTGACATCTGTGCTGACAGCAACACAGACCTGCACTACCCCCACCACCTCCACCGCAGGCTCCACCATGGGGCCCACAGCGCAGCTCCGCGACAGGGCCCATGCCCCTGTTCACTGCTGAGGCACCTACAATAAGGTTTTTATTGAGGACCAAGTGCTTGTTCACCTGACCTAGGCTACGCAGGGGGGCCCCACGGCGCAGCTCCACCACAGGGCCCATGCACCTGTTAACTGCTGAGCCACCTACACTGAATGCTTTTATTGAGGACTTAAGTGCTTGTTCATCTGACCTGGGCTACGCAGGGGGGCCCCGCGAGACAAACAATACGCAAACATGGACACACACAAAGGTCCAACCACACCACACACAGGCACACACACATAAATACAGTGCACCGGATGTACAGTGCATGCATCGTTGCTGTAGGTGCAGGGTTGGTGGGTGGTGGGTTGACCTATAGCAGTGGTTCCCAGACTGAGCACCACTTTGGCCCCCCAAATGTTCAGGAACCACCTGTCAACTGAGTTGACCGTTGACGGGTGATAATTTGACATTGCTAATTTCAATGCAGATCGCTGACTTTTTATTCACATTACAAGGCTGTCTTATTGTGGAATAAATATGACTTCAGGTATGTTTAGCATTGTAATAATAAGCCTAAGGAAATGGTGGTGGACTTTCGGAAAAAAAAGATTTGGGTGGTGTTGGTGGATGTGGGGTCGTCGTCGACTCGTCGGTAAAGTTTATGAGAACATCTCTGACAGCCAGGACACCTTATCAGAGCACCATCACCAGCCAATAAACAACCAAGTAGAGGGCCTGAAACTAAGCTGCTTGATTTGGGTGGGTGGCAGTTTGGGGGATGTGTGGTGGTTGATGAAGGGATGGCCTTCTTGACAAAAGCAGCTCCCATCACGCCACACCGCCTATCCATCACATGGACAGCAGTCATAACAACTACAGCTGTGTGCCGCAGTCTAGGCTACTCTGCCTCTTCGCTCTCATCTATCTCTCTCTTTCTCTCTGTCTCCAACTCTCTCTCCCTCCATCTCTCTCTTTCTCTCTCTCTTTCCATCTCTCTCCCTCTCCATCTTTCTCTCTCCTTTAATCTTTCTCTCTCTCTCTCATCATCTCCATCCATCTCTCTCTCTTTATCTCCCGCCATCTCTCTCCCTCCCTCTCTCTCTGTCTCTCTCTCTCCATCTCTCCATCTCTCTCTCTCTCTCTCTCTCTCTAATACCAGAGTCTGAGGTCTAGGGATGTGGTCGGAGGCAGTGGGCCACATGGCAGGATCCCACCTCTGCCAATTGGACCCGATGCTGAAAGATGTCCGTTTAGTAGACACGGCCCAATAAAACAGTACAGCGCAGTGCAGTAGTACAGTACGCAGTCAAACAAATATGTTCATTTAAAACTGGGGATATCCAGCCATGAAATAAAGACACCGAAAAAGGAATGTAACTCCTCAAACTATAATCAGCCTTTTTCTTGCACCTTTTATTGGGATGCGCCCAATCTTCACCCACAACAACGTGATGGTGGTGGTGCTCATGGTAGTGTCTCTGTTTTTGTGTTCCCTGACACCAGAGCTAAGGGATGGTGACTCCTAGTCCCTAGTACTCACTGCAGGGGAAACACCATGACTGTTGACACAGACAGGCACAGGCCGAGCGTGACGCACACATGGGCGTCTGTCTGTACAGTGTTGTTTCCAAAGCGTGTGTCCTTGTCCATGTGTGTGTGTGTGTGTGTGTGTGTGTGTGTGTGTGTGTGTGTGTGTGTGTGGCGCACTCATCTCTGTGTGTGTGTGTGTGTGTGTGTGTGTGTGTGTGTGTGTGTGTGTGTGTGTGTGTGTGTGTGTGTGTGTGTGTGTGTGTGTGTGTGTGTGTGTGTGTGAAGACAGGCAGTAGAAATCCAATGCTACATGTGGCTAGGGGGGATTACCGTAGTGTGTGGGGTGCCCAACTATACAGCTACACTAATACTATACTGTATGTCTCTCCCCTTACAGCTCTACGGCCAGATTTCACAGCATGCCAACATACAAAGAAATCAAAGGCAATGGTGTGTGTGTGTGTGTGTGTGTGTGTGTGTGTGTGTGTGTGTGTGTGTGTGTGTGTGTGTGTGTGTGTGTGTGTGTGTGTGTCTGTGTGTGTGTGTGTGTGTGTGTGTGTGTGTGTGAGGGAGAGAGAAAGAGAGGGAGAAAGAGAAAGAGAGGGAGAGAGAGAGCAAGAGAGAGAGAGAGAGAGAGAGAGAGAGAGAGAGAGAAGGGATGTAAAAAGATAAATTAATCTGTGTGTGTGTGTGTGTGTGTGTGTGTGTGTGTGTGTGTGTGTGTGTGTGTGTGTGTGTGTGTGTGTGTGTGTGTGCACGTGCCTCACAGAGATTCACTCAGATTTCAGGGGCCAAGAGTGCAGTGTAAGATTTCCCCCTGTCTCAAGGGACAGCTATAAAGTGGACACACACACACACACACACACACACACACACACACACACACACACACACACACACACACACACACACACACACACACACACACACACACACACACACGCACACACACACGGGATGGCATTGACGATGGTGTCACCTGACCTCGAATTACACTAGTCAGCTGGTGGTCAGTGTGTGTGTGTGTGTGTGTGTGTGTGTGTGTGTGTGTGTGTGTGTGTGTGTGTGTGTGTGTGTGTGTGTGTGTGTGTGTGTGTGTGTGTGTGTGTGTGTGTGTTTTTAGATTTACCCCCGGCTGGGCACTAGCTGTCAGCTGTGTGTTCTGTAGTGAAATCCACACCATTGCTGTCTTTATGTCAATCTCTCTCTCTCTCTCTCTCTCTCTCTCTCTCTCTCTCTCTCTCTCTCTCTCTCGCACACACACACACAAAGAAAAAGAACATTTCCCCAATCTTTCAGTTAAAGACGTGTGTGTGTGTGTGTGTGTGTGTGTGTGTGTGTGTGTGTGTGTGTGTGTGTGTGTGTGTGTGTGTGTGTGTGTGTGTGTGTGTGTGTGTGTTTGTGTGTGAGACCTGAGAGAGAGAGAGAGAGAGAGAGAGAGAGAGAGAGAGAGAGAGAGAGAGAGAGAGAGAGAGAGAGAGAGAGAGAGAGAGAGAGCTCTGAGTTGGGAAATCAGATAACCAGCGCGGGGGCTTTCCATTCTTCTCTGTGGCCCTCCCTATTTACACATCTCCAGAGGGGTCTCTTTCTCCCTCTCTCTTTCTCTCTCTCTCTCTCTTTCCCCCAAATGCTGAGAGCATGGCGGATACGCCAGTGGGCAGCCACACAGAGACGCAAGGGATTGTGGGATATGGGACACTCGTTAGCGTCTCACGGCTGTCGGAGCGCGACCCATTTCTCACCCCCCCCGACAGAAAATCCCCTTGCTGTCACCCCTACAGTCTGGCAGTGTGGCGTGCGGGATGGATGGGGCTTTTTTTCTGGCTTGTCGTGGTGAGAGCAACAGTGATGGTATAGTCACACTCAAAACATAGGCATGGTTATACATTACATTATAGACATAGTATGGGCATTCACAGTGTCACTTCAACAGTTACAGAGTAGGATCATCTAGAAGATCATAAATTTGAAGTGTTAAAATCCATTCATTGTGGGGTGTGGGATGGGGCTTTTTTCTGGCTTGTAGTGGTGACAGTAATAGTGACTGTGGTGGTGTAGTCAAGCTCAGGACATAGTCATTATAGCCACAGTATGGCCATTCACAATTTAACAGTTACAGAGTAGCATCATCTAGAGGATCATAAATTTGACTAAGTGTTAAAATCCATTCATTGTGGGGGATGGCATGGGTTTTTTTTGTCTGCCCAGTAGTCGTGGATGTGGTGGTAGTGGTGGTGGTGATGATGGGGGTGGTTTAGTCGGGAGGTGTGACAGTAAACAGTCTGTACTGTCTGTGACAATCTGCACACTAAATTTCATTTCGTAGCAACATTGCTAGGACATTACCGAGAGCCTTAAAGGTGCACCCGTGTAAGATTGTGGCCAGAGTAGGGATTGCAACTGGTGGTGGTGGTGCTCATTGAAGCTGTGCTGCCTATTGCCAAATTTGATATTTCATGAATATCAATAAATAATAAACCAATGCATGTACTGTAAAATGCAACGTTCCCAGTCATAATGCAGAATTATAGATGAATGATGGTGGTAAGTATTTGTTAAAAAGGTAATATAAGAATTGTGAATGGACAGCGTGAATTATGGAAATGAACTACTAAAACTATTACACAGTGCACCTTTGAGGAACAGATCAAGACAGCCGTTACAATTGTAGGTGACAGTAAGGTTATAACGTAGGCTCTGCAAAAAATGGTTAACTCAACACTTTAGACAACAGGACCAACTAGAAGAGTCCTAAATTTAACTCTGCAAGTGTCTAATCGTTGTTGAATCACTGTTGAATCTTTTTTGTCTGTGTGTGGGAAGAACGAGAGAGTGGGTGGGGAATTTGGAGTGGCAATATGAGGATGATGATGATGCTTCCTGTTTGAATGTGAGGCAGGAGTGGTAGAGGGTGGTGGGGGTGGAGCGGGGAGTGAAGGGGTAGATGGGGGGGTAGGGGTGATGGGACAGGGGAATGATGAGTGTGGGAGCCTAACATATGAGCAACAGCGCAGCGCCTGTTGTGTGACACTCAGGGAGGGTCCCCACAGTGACACAGTTGCTTTCCCAAGGGGGAACTTTTTGGGTGTGCGTGTGTATGTATGTGTGTGTGTGTGTGTGTGTGTGTGTGTGTGTGTGTGTGTGTGTGTGTGTGTGTGTGTGTGTGTGTGTGTGTGTGTGTTGGTGTGAGTGCGTGCACACGCACATGTGTGTGTGTGCGTGTGAGTGTTTGGGGGGAACAGTACCACCCCTTCTTAGAAAACTTCCAAAATTAGGGGTTGTCTTTGAAATTGATGCTATTACAGTATTCACAACAGAGTGGACAGAATGAAAAGAGTGGATAGAAAGTGGGCAATTCACATTATAGGCCTACTTTAAAGTAACAAAGGCATAATTGAGGATGCTATATACACTAATGCAATATATCCCCATGGTAAAACTGGACATATGTTCATTAAAATGTAGTTATATGACACCACCTGAGGGTTAATTTATCGAGGCATGTATTTTGACACCTAATGTTGTAGTGGCACATGTGATGCGATACATTCATTAAAATGATTAGGGAGAACGTCAGAGAAATTAATCCATTAAATAGGGCCTAGAATAGGTTACAAGGATGCAATGAGCATTTCAAATTAACCCATTTCAATTTAAAAAACCCACTGCACTTGTCAATTAATTTGATCATCAGCATCATCTAATTTAGCATTTGTGAAATCGCTAGATATTAAATAGCAAATAGCAAGAAAACGTCAGTAGCAAAGTTGTCAACTCACCCACGACCTGAATGATTTCCGCAAGCAGCACTCCATCTGACACGTCTTGCTGTAAATCCTTGATGAGTCGTTTATGCCCCGACTTCGCCAAGTAATGATTCGCCCAATCCGTGTAAATCTGTAGCAACACAGCAGAAGGATGGGTGTTATGTTAGCCTCCTCCTTGACGAGTTCCCGACAAAGCACCCAAACAATGTAAACAAAAAACAAGTGCCTCGCAAAGTTTCAATATTTTTCCAAGGCGGTTAAATAACCTGCTATACACAAAAACGCATGTGATTAATGCTTTAAAAATATATAATGGGGTAGAGGAAATTCGGAACGCGTTCATCTTTCCTTTTGTTGGCCCCGGCTGGCATATCGGCGTGGTATTCAAATTCAATGCCATTGTGAGCAATTCAAGTATTCAGCGCTGTAGCTCTCGGGGCTTATTCTCAAATGAGGCGCTCTCTGACATCACGGGCAAGGGCCAGAAAAGACCTTTCACTGGGGGATAAGAGAGGGGGGCGAGGGGGGATTTGGAATTAAGCGTCTGAATAATCTGAATAGCTTTCCCTTCATAATTGGTCGTTTAAAGCAGCTTCTCTCTTCCATACAGGTTTGGACATCTCGTTGCGTTAAGGGATATGCTTAAACTGTACGCGGACACAACAGGCAAACTCGGAGGGATTAGACTGGTAAATAAAACTTAGAGGACTCCCACAGAGAGTTGAAGGCGCCAACCTGAACTCGCACAAAGTCTTCAGCACCCCAAGAATACACACAATAGCCTCAGGAGGGAGAGAGACAGCGAGAGTGAAGACACAGCGCGCGCGCGCGAGAGAGAGAGAGAGAGAGAGAGAGAGAGAGAGAGAGAGAGAGAGAGACGATGGCGCGAGCAATTATGCGCGCGCCTTGGGAGAGCGCGGCAATACACTCACTGACCTCATTCGCTATCGGATCAAAATGATTATAATTTCAAAAATGCAAGGCGATACAAGGAATTGAAATGCCAGCAGCCTGGACGTTTTTTGCGTCATATTTTCTAGCAGTCACAACAAAGGGTAATGTATTTACGCATAGTTTTCTGTCAGTAGGCGATTTGAATAGATCGTATTCCTATTAGCTGTGGGATACTGACAAGTTAGTGGAATTTGAGAAATGTGTGTCTGCTTGTCATCACTTATAAATGTATACATGTCTCCTCTCCTTGCCTTGCCTGGGATCTCCGTTCACAAACACACAGAAGCTCCTCCACACAAACCAGCCCATCACACTATACGGGCTTGTTTGAAGAATTATTTGAGAAAACAAACCTCTGTATCAACCTTGCCTTGTCATGATGAATCACACATGGACTTAGTAGTCACAAACACTCAGTCACACTACAGAGAAATACACAGTCGGATAGAAACACACACGCATGTGCACGTGCGTGCTGGGCGCAAATGCACGCACACACACACACACACACACATGCACGCACACGCACACACACAAACACACTCACACACACACACACACTTGCCCCATGGGGCTCCACTGCACTGCATGTTAGCTGCTGTTTTGAGTGAAAACAGACCGGTGGGTCCTTCCACACTGTAGCTCATGCGGCATGAATCACTGCACCCTGCTGATACTAAACAACAGGTGCTGCTCCTGGCATACCACACACACACACACACACACACACACACACACACACACAGGCACGCGCGCACACACACACACACACACACAGGCACGCGCGCGCGCGCACGCACACACACACACACACACACACACACACACACACACACACACACACACACACACACACACACACACACAGGCACGCACGCGCGCACACACACACACACACACACACACACACACACACGCACACACACACACAGGCACAGACACAAACAGGCATGCACATCACATAGCCTGCAATTTATTTATTGCTACAGAAAGAACATGAGACTGGCATGTCTACTGCTCATTGAAAAACATACATGTACACACACTACGCAGTGAACTTGCCGACTCAGCTTTCAGATATCAAGCACAGAGCTTGTGCGCATGTATGTGCATACCACAACATAGAAATGCATAAACATACAGACCCATACATAGAGTCATTTCAAAACTGCAGGTCATCAGGTATCAGACCGATCACTCAAGTATGTACAAGCACACACATGCCCGCACATAACCAGACTAGTTACAAACACACACATACTGGTACACACACACACACGCACGCACGCACGCACGCACGAACACGTACACACACATGCATGCATGCACACGGCCTCACACACACACATTCATACACAGACACAGACACAGACACAGACACACACACACACACACACACACACACACAATGCTAATTCACACAAAGGACAAATCACAGGTAACAGCAGAGTGGAAACAGAGGCAAAAAAAAGAAAGAAAGAAAATGTGCTTTGAAGTCCGGGTTTGGTGCAGGGCCAGAGTGAGGATGGTGACTTAATTAAAACCAGGTAAAACACCCAGCTGTCAATCAAGGCGGCAGGACCCTGTCACCATCTGACATTGCCGGCATTTCCCGGTGGGCCCTG
>NC_085878.1:30144299-30146799 GCF_034702125.1 Engraulis encrasicolus
CTCTTCTCCTCTCCCCTCCTCTCCTCTCCTGTCCTCTCGTCTCCTGTCCTCTCTGCTCTTCACGCAAATACATCTGTCATCTTGCTATTTAACTCTCAAATATGTCAACACCCCTTCTCTATATCACCCATTGCTGCTCTCTCTCTCTCTCTCTCTCTCTCTCTCTCTCTCTCTCTCTCTCTCTCTCTCTCTCCCTCGCTCTCTGGCGTTCTCTCCTTTCAAAAGAGATGACTCCGACAGGCAGTGTGTCTACATGCCCCAGGATCAGGAACTCTTCTCCAGTCCCACCCCTCTCTCCTCCTCCTCCCCCTCCTCCACTTCTCCCCCTGCTCCACCCCCAGGGCAGATCTGAGCTGGTCCCCACCCCTTTCTGTAGGTGCGGCCTGCCTGAGACTGGGACTAGAGGACCAAGCCCCCAATACCCCCCACCCCCAAACACAAAATGTAAATAAGATTAATGACTGGTGCCTTCACGTCATGCAAACACAGTCGCCGGTGGTCCTTGCCCTTTGAGATGCTGGTTCAGGAGACTCTGTCAAGACACACCATGCCTCCAGACAAGTACACATACACATACACACATGCGTGTGCACACACAAACACATGCACGCACGCACGCACCCTCACTCATGCACCCGCACACACACACACACACACACACACGCACTGTCCATTCGCAAGTAGGCTCTGATGGATCCTGCCGCTAGACAAGAGTTTACTACCCTGTAAAAGAACACACACACACACACACACACACAAACAAGAACACCCCCACATACGCTCGCTCGCGCACACACACACACACCTGGCCCCGTTCATAAAAGCTAGCCCTGAGTTTGGGAGGTCTGACAGACACTTGAGAGTCGTTGACAGGTACAGAATGGGGAGAATTCCCACATCTCCCGTGTCCCTCAGTCACTCAGTCACTCACATAGTCCGTACACACTCTGTCTACTCGAGGTTTTACGTTTCCAGTGTGAAATTTCACGTTTGTATTGTGCGACGAGGGAAAAGGCACGTAAAATGAGCAGGAAACTGTACCCAATGCCGGCCCGCCTTTCGCTAACCAGAGAAGCGCCCTGTTTTTCAATCGCTGACGTAGTACGTACAAACCCTCAAGCCAAGCCAGCAGTCACATTGAAGGGTAGTCAGCCAGTCACTCACACGATGACAGGTCACACATGCTGAAAAACGTGGAGCTCTGAACAGCAATAGATTTCTGTTCGGTATCCTTTGAAGAGTAAGAGTTGTGCAAAGTAGAGGTAGAACTCTTACGAATGTAATTGCAACACAATGAAGTGGTTTGATATTACATTGGTTTAAACTTTGTAATATCGCACTACGAGTTTTGTAATTAAATCTCTAAGAGTAGGCTACGTCTACTTCTACTTTGTTGCGCTGTGCTGGGGGAAGTGATGTATTTGTGGGGATTTAACATGACGTGTGATGACAACTTCAAACAGGGCCAATAACATTGTTTACTCTCACTCCCTCTGGCAGGACTTTTATGGTCAGTTTCTATCTCTCTCTCTCTCTCTCTCTCTCTCTCTCTCTCTCTGTCTCTCCCTCCCTCCCTCCCCCTCTCTGTTCTCCCCTCTTCTCTTTCTCTCCTCCTCTCTTCTATATAGTATATATCTCTCTCTCTCTCTCTCTCTCTCTCTCTCTCTCTCTCTCTCTCTCTCTCTCTCTCTCTCTCTCTCTCTCTCTCTCTCTCTCTCTCTCTCTCTCTCTCTCTCGGCATACATGCTCAAGAGCAAGTTGTTGGAACTGTAACAACTTAAGTTTGTTTTATTTTCACACATTCCACACACGCTGTATTTTTGCTAACTAACATGTATGCATTCCTTACCAGAAAGCCTTTTTCTGTTGTTCACATTCAAAGAATTTCTAACATAACAATGGCATTACTGAACGACAGTAAAATAGAAAATTGCAGTCTATGCGAGCACCTCGTGTTGCTTTTCTTATGGCAGACAAGTAGTTAGCATTGTTTGTGAAGACAGAGGCAGCTACTGTAACTGAGGTGTTCTTGTTCCTCAACTCACAAGTAGGGATGCACCGATACCGATACTGCTCATTATACTCGTACTCGTACTCGTCAAGCACTTGCCGATACCAGGAACGATACTGCTATTACACCAAACAATGCAAAATCTTGTCACGTTCTGTGGACTTGAAAGCAGCATGGAAAAAAGTGCCACCTCATACAATTACTAACATTTAAATCTACATGGAAATGGACAATAAAAATATCACAGGTGGAAAAAAACAAGGCCATGCATTTATTTTCATTGTATTTTGGTGGTAAAAGGTATCGGTATCGGTACTCGGTATCGGCAAGTACACACATTAATGTACTCGTACTAATGTACTCGTATCGGTTTTCAAAAAAGTGGTATCTGTGCATCCCTAGTCACAAGCATTACTATCAAGACACCCTGAACTAATGAGAGAAGTGGAGAAAGTGATGAATAGACTGATAAAAAGAGGGTGAGTGCTG
>NC_085878.1:30151799-30159299 GCF_034702125.1 Engraulis encrasicolus
CACCGATACCACTTTTTTGAAAACCGATACAAGTACGAGTACATTAATGTGTGTACTTGCCGATACCGAGTACCAATACCGATACCTTTTACCACCAAAATACAATGAAAATAAATGCATGGTCTTGTTTTTTCCACCTGTGATATTTGTATTGTCCATTTCCATGTGGATTTAAATGTTAGTAAATGTATGAGGTGGCACTTTTTTCCATGCTGCTTTCAAGTCCACAGAACGTGACAAGATTTTGCATTGTTTTGTGTAATAGCAGTATCGTTCCTATAGCAAGTGTTTGACGAGTACGAGTATGAGTACAATGTGCAGTATCGGGTGCCGATACCGATACCAGTTTCGGTGCATCCCTAGTAAAGACATACATGTGGTCCCCTGCATAGAGTAGCCAGGAGAGACATACATGTGGTCCCCTCCATCCACAGCAAACAGCCACACACAGCTTAAGACTGTACTATACGGTAGTTCAATGCTGTTCTCCAGCTTAATTAATGCATGCTTCTCAACGGGGGCTCTACAGCCCCCCCAGGGGGCACCGGGGAGCAGTAGGGGGGCGCAGAGAAAGAGATATCTGTGAGGGGGGCGGTGCTTAGTTGCCTTTGGGGTCTTCACCTATTTTATTTTTAAATACTAGGGAGGGCGTTGGCAAACTCATTATGAGGTCCAGGGGGTGTTGGGAGGCGTGTTGAGATCAAGGGGGCGCTTGTTGAAAAAAGGTTGAGAACAACAGAATACACCACAGGCCGTATAGACAAACTCTAGCCTGCATCCAGTGTCCTCAATCCAGAACGAACGACCACAGGCAGGCCCAGCACCAGCCAGCATACACACATCACAATTAAGAAAGCAGCAGTTTCACAGTCTAAAAAGGAAAAGCCTCCTCTCCTAACCTAACCTCTCCTCTCCTCTCCTCTCCTCTCCTCTCCTCTCCTCTCCTCTCCTCTCCTAACCTCTCATCTCCTCTCCTCTCCTCTCCTCTCCTCTCCTCTCCTCTCCGATACCGAAAACCATGAATGACAGGGGAGGGAGAAGGGCACCGGTTAAACAAACTTGTGCTCCGAAAGAGAGAGAGAGAGAGAGAGAGAGAGAGAGAGAGAGAGAGAGAGAGAGAGAGAGAGAGAGAGAGAGAGAGAGAGAGAGAGAGAGAAACAAGCGCAGTAGAAGTAGGGGTAATTTCTCATCATCAAAGTCCTTAGTAGTGTAGTCGAGGGAGCCAGTAGCCAGCAGCCAGAATAAACTCGGTGGGAGGTGGTGTGTGTGTGTGTGTGTGTGTGTGTGTGTGTGTGTGTGTGTGTGTGTGTGTGTGTGTGTGTGTGTGTGTGTGTGTGTGTGTGTGTGTGTGTGTGTGTGTGTGTGTGTGTGTGTGTGTGTGTGTGTGTGTGTGTAGGTGCGTGCGTGTGTGCGTGCGTGCGTGTGTCTTCCACTCCTGCCCTGGCTGAAAGTCTTAGAGTTTGACTGACTGAGGATTGGGCCCACCGCACACATACACATTCACTTACTTACTCACGCAAGTCCACTCAGTCATGCGCGCCCACACACATCACATAAAGACACATGTATACAGTGTACGCACAGGCACACGTGCAAATGCGTACACGTACATTAATATCCACAATACGCTTATTGTGCTCAGTGTCTTTATTTCCATCTGTCATTCAGATACACACACACCCATGCATGCACACACACACAAGCACACACACACGCACGCGCGCACACACACACACACACTAGCCTGGAGGCTGTGTGGCGTTGGGCAGGGAAGGCGTTGGGCACGGGCTTCAAAAGTGGTTTTGGCCTCCGGGCCGCACCGCACAGTCAGTCAGTCAAGCTCCACAGTCCAAGTCCTGATGAGTTGTAATGTCTGCGGCGGCTAGAGATTTAAAGAGTGCCATTTGTTAGGAACAGGCCAGAGAGCCGGGCCAAACCAGCACAGCCGTCAGCACTCTTTCTTTTCTTTTCTTTCTTTCTTTCTTTCTTTCTTTCTTTCTTTCTTTCTTTCTTTCTTTCTTTCTTTCATTCTTCTGCTCTCCCCACACAGTCGTTTTCATCAATGCACTTCTCTTTGTTTTATGTCCTCCCCCTCTCTTCCATCATCTCTCTCTTTCTTTCTTTCTTTCTTTCTTTCTTTCTTTCTTTCTTTCTTTCTTTCTTTCATTTTTCTCTCTTTCTTTCTTCTGCTCTCCCCACACACTCATTCTCGCTTCACCTCAACTTGCTCACTCTTTTTCATTACTTCTCTTTGTCTTATGTCATCCCCCTCTCCATTTAATTTCTATTCATTCTCCCTTTTTCCGTCTTCATTTTTCTATCTTTCACCCACTCTCTCTTTAGCCTGCTCTCTCGTTCCACATCTCTCAGTCTCTCCTTCACTTCTTGCCCTTCTTGTAACTCTTTGTGTGACCAGTGCATGTGAAGAAATTGACAATAAAGCTGACTTGACTTGATTTGGGTTGGTTGGAAAAGTCCTCTTGAAGCACCCAGTAACTGAGTGACTAAACACCTAGCCGTGTTTTTGAAGCAGCGGTGCGTTGGTGGGCCGGTGTCTGGGTGCGACCACTGCTAAACCTGCCGGGCCAGACGCTGCAGACATGCCACAGACATCAGAGGAGCTAAATTAAAACCACTGGATCTCATGTCACAGCGAGAGGGACGTTTACAGCCAAGACTGCAAACACCCCCCCTACCAGGGGTGTAGCAGCAAATTTTGGGCCCTATGTACAATCAGCTCCAATGTACCCCCCAGCCATATATCTACATAAATCGGACTGTGTGTGGGCCCCCTATATACATGGGGGGCCCTGCTGGCACCGTCACACTTTACCCCCCTGTACAACACCCCTGAGCCACCCACCACCTCCCCCACACCCCCAACCTGACTGCCATTTCACAGCTCTGGGGTCTGGAAAGGGACAAGGTGGTCTTGGGTTTAAGACACGTTTAAGACGAGAAGAGAGATCTCACTTAAGATGAAACAGGACTACCAGCAAGTGAGACTGATCCTTTGAGTGTTTTCCTTGTCAACACACGAAGAGGCACACACACCACCACACGCACCTTGGGACTGCCAAACTCACTTACTCACTCTGTTTTGTTTTGCTTTCTCGCCTTCTCATTCAATTCCATTCAATTCAATGAAATTAAATAAGAGCTTTATTGGCATGAGTCAATGAAACCAATGTGTTGCCACAGCAGATGTAAAATGACACAATATCTGTTTGAAATGGAAAGAAAAATGGAAAGAGAGAGAGAGATGGAAAGATTTTTCAAAGAAATCAATAAAATATAAATAAAAAAAAGGAAATTTAATACAAAGCAAATAGCAAATATTAGGTATGAAAGAAATTTCCATCCATCTTTTTTCAATCTCTATCTTTTACAGACACAGAGGCATGTGCACGAACACACACACGCACGCACACACGCACGCACGCGCGCACACACACAAACATGCATATGCACGCGCACTCACACAGAAACACACATACGCACATGCACACGCACACGCGCACACTAACACACACACACACACACACACACACACACACACACACACACACACACACACACACACACACACACACACACACACACACACACACACACACACACACACACACACACACACGCACACAGAGATCATGAGATATTGAGAGACAATAGTAAAAGCTTCTTGTGGAACAAGACACAAAACACAAGCTCCTCATGCTGCCATCTGCTACCCAGAGGCACTGCCAACCAGGAGAGAGAGAGAGAGAGAGAGAGAGAGAGAGAGAGAGAGAGAGAGAGAGAGAGAGAGAGAGAGAGAGAGAGAGAGAGAGAGAGAGAGAGAGAGAGAGAGAGAGAGAGAGACAGACAGACAGACAGAGAGTGAGAGAGAGAGAGAGAGAGAGAGAGAGAGAGAGAGACCGGGGGTATTGTTAGCATGGTGCTGGGCGTCAGGAAAGAAGAATGGAGAGAGAGAGGGAGAGAGAGAGAGAGAGAGAGAGAGACAGACAGACAGAGAGACAGACAGACAGAGAGAGAGACAGAGAGAGTCAAAGAGGGAGAGAAGGACAGAGGAGGACAGGAGAGAGGAGATGGAGAGATGAGAGATCTCTGAGAAAAGAAAAAAGAAAAAAGGAAGATGAGAGAAGATGAAAGGATATGTGCAAAGAGCAGTGCGAAGAAGTTGAAGATGTGAAGAGAGAAGATGTAGATGATAGAAGTCCAAGAGAACAATATATGAACAAAAGAAAGGGAGAGGAGGAAAAGGAGGAAAAGGAGAGGAAAGATGAGGGCAGGGAAGATGAGGGCAGGAGAGAGAAGGACAGTAAAGGATAATGCTGCTTCACCTGCCCAGGGACAGCAGAAATCAGATGTAGGCCCTATTAGCTGTTGTCTGGCACAAGCCATCTTTTCACTTTTGCAAACAATGACTCTTGTGCATGGTCTCTGTTTTAACTAACGAAACTAAACAGACCAAAAAAAAACCCCCAGCAAAGCCATTTGCTTCTTCTGATGTACGGGTATATCCACTAAGCTGGACAGGGTGGATACAGAGACTGGGAAAGAGAAAGAGAGAAAGAGCAAAAAAGAAAGAAAGTGAAAGAAAGGAAAAGATGAGGCCCGCGAGCGTCCGTTAGCGTGACGCTAAACACCATTAAGCAGCCCTCACCTCGTATCACCATCGGCAGATGTCCCCTCGCACGCCTCCACACACACGCCAATACACACTATTACACATGCACGGCCATAATACACACACACACACACAAAATACAAACACACGCACACAAAACATACACGCACACAAAACACACACACAACACACACACACACACACACACACACACACACACACACACACACACACACACACACACGCACAAACACACACACACACACGACTGAAAACAAATGGACAGACACACTTCCTTGGCTTGCATTGATCATCCCTGCCTGGTCCTTTATCTCTTCATCTGTTGTTGTCAGTATCAGCTGAACGCCCCCAAGGCAACACCCCCCATCAACACACACAAGTACACACACACATTTCCTGTCAATCTGAGAGCCGCACACACACACACACGAATGCACACATGAATGCCCGCATGCGCGAATGCACGCACACACACACGCTCTCTCTCTCTCTGTCTCTCTCTCTCTCTCTCTCTCTCTCTCTCTCTCTCTCTCTCTGTTTCATGAACACACACACACACACACACACACACACACACACACACACACACACACACACACACACACACACACACACACACACACACACACACACACACACACACACACCAACACACATAAACACGTGCGTTCCACTCCAGGCCCCTAGGCCCCCTGGCTTAATCAATGGATCAATAGTTCTGAGTGGAAGTTATCAGAGCCACTCTGTCCCCCATTCATATTAATGCCCCTCTCTGTCCCTGTCTGATGCTGTTTCTGTTGGCCCATCAACAAGCATGGACGTATTCATGACACTGGGTTTAAAGTGAACAAGAGGGCTTAGCCTGTGCTTACGCGTGCAACAAATACAGTACTGTACACACACGCGCACATACACACTAGCACACACACATGCAAGCGCGTGCGCACACACACACACACACACACGCGCATGAACGCGCGCACGCACACGCACACGCACACACGCGCGCACACACACACACACACACACACACACACACACACACACACACACACACACACACACACACACACACACACACACACACACACACACACACACACACACACACACACACACACACACAATTGCAAAAGGGGGATATTTTCCCACAGCATCCAACCAACACCCACTTAACACTGAAAAGATTCCTAAGACACTGTTCCTCTCTCTCACTCTCTCTTTCAAGGTTTCATGAACACACACACACACACTAGCACACACACACACACACACACACACACACACACACACACACACACACACACACACACACACACACACACACACAGGTCTGGTCACAGGTCACCCATCCCCCCCCCCTGCAGGTGCTTGGTTCCAGTTGAGAGAGCCCTTTAGTGTCTAGACCAGATCAGATGAGCACACAGTTTAGTCACACACACACACACACACACACACACACACACACACACACACACACACACACACACACACACACACACACACACACACACACACACACACACACACACACACAACCACATTAGTCACGCTCCCTCAACCTGCACGACAGGAGGATGGGGGGACACGAAAGGAAAGACTGACAGGCTGACAGAAGAAAAAGAAAAGAAAAGAAAAGAAAAAAAGGGAGCAGAGAGAGGAGGGGGGAAAGAGTGAGAGTGAGAGAAAAAGGAAAAGCACTTTAAGAGCATTGCAAACGATAGATAGACAGATAGATAGATACTGTAGATAGATAGATAGATAGATAGATAGATAGATAGATAGATAGATAGATAGATAGATAGATAGATAGATAGATAGATAGATAGAAAGAAAGAATATGAGGAGAGAGAGAGAGAGAGAGAGAGAGAGAGAGAGAGAGAGAGAGAGAGAGAGAGAGAGAGAGAGAGAGAGAGAGAGAGAGAGAGAGAGAGAGAGAGAGAGAAAATACAACAGAACAATAATTCCTCATAGAACTCATCCTTGTGTCTTGTTATTTTCCAGCAGGTCTGAGCTGTGGTGCCCGTCGTTTACCTAGCAGCTCCCATAAATCATACAAAAGCTTTGTTTTGATTTATGTGGCAGGAGGCCCTAACTCAAAATAAAGGTCAGCATAATCAATAATCAATAGACCTTATCAAGCAACAGATCCGAGCTGGCCCCAGGTACATTAGAAAAGGGTCACTTTAATTTAGCGGATTGCACGCATGGTTGCGCGCACACACAGCAAACTGATTATTCATTCTGCTTGGGTGTTCTTGAGGTACCTGTGCTGTGTTATTGCGCTGTAGGTGTAAATTTGCATACGGTGTGTGTGTGTGTGTGTGTGTGTGTGTGTGTGTGTGTGTGTGTGTGTGTGTGTGTGTGTGTGTGTGTGTGTGTGTGTGTGTGTGTGTGTGTGTGTGTGTGTGTGTGTGTGTGTGTGTGTGTGTGTGTGTGTGTGTGTGTGTGTAGAAAGCGATAGTGGACAATCAGATTCAGGGGGCAGAGAGCTGATGGGGGGTTAACATGCAGAAAATGGAGACTCATTTTCAAGCCTCATGCTTCATCTTTTACACACACAGCTAAGTGAAGAGAATATGAACACACACACACACACACACACACACACACACACACACACAGACACAGACACAGACACAGACACAGACACAGACACAGACACACACACACACACACACACACACACACACACACACACACACTTCATTGCAATACTACATCAATCATCCCTCACCCTCACCTCTCTCTTTTCACATAGAGAACCCCCCCCCTCTCACCACAAACTCATCTCTCTGTCTCTCTCTCTCCTTCGCAGAAAGAAACCCCCACATACAGCAAACACTCAC
>NC_085878.1:30174299-30176799 GCF_034702125.1 Engraulis encrasicolus
AGCAGGGAGGCAATAGGAAGCTTTTAACTCATCACATCCACACTACGATTTACTGCCCAGAACACACACAAGCACGCATGCACGCACGCACGCACACACGCACGCAGGCACACACACACACACACACACACACACACACACACACACACACACACACACACACACACACACACACACACACACACACACACACACACACACACACACACACACACACACACACACACACACACACACACACACACACAAAGACACAAGCTTTTAACTAGGAGGAAATAAGGCCTCATCCACACACACTTTCTCTTTCACACACACACACACACACACACACACACACACACACACACACACACACACACACACACACACACACACACACACACACACACACACACACACACACACACACACACACACACACACACACACACACACACACACACACACACACACACACACACACACAAACAAAAGAACACCACACAGTAAAGAAGAACGGGGGAAGGAGAAACCCCTCCCACCATCAGGTCTGATTGTACCGCGAGTGCAATTCAATTACCTCCCGAGTCCATTTTCACAGACAACACGAACCCATTGCGGCTGGTTGTGGTGGTCCCGTGGTGCTATTCGTCAGGTGGATATCTCTCCTCCCCCTTGTCTTGTCTGGTCCCAAGCCGATAGCTCACCCCCCATTTCCTGCCAATAACCACGGGAGATGAGGCCACTTGTCACTTAAAGCTGAATTGACTGACTGATGGAGGGGAGCCAGATTGGGATGGGGGTGGGGTGGTGGCGGGGTACTGAGAGTGTTGCCAGATTGGTTAGCTTCCCGCCCAATGGGGCTGCTTAGGATGACCGTTTGCGGGTAAACGATGGCCATTGGGCGGCTTTTTCTGTGGATGTATGGCCATAGAAACCAATATAACTTAATTTAAATAAGGCGTGATTTGGTGCCTCCTGGCGACTTTGGGGTTGGAAATGATCAGACTTATCTGGCAACCCTGGTTACCGACCTCCATTACTGGCACTCAACAGCCACTCAGGCCACTGAGAAATGACCTCATGGAGGCCCACGCGACTACACTATTGGTTGGGATCCATGCTAAGTCAATTGAAGCCCTGAGACGAAGAACCATACATGTCCACATTTTCACATTTTGAACATAGGCCTATGTTTTTTTAATTTGCAGTTCGAACATTAATTTTTTTATTTAGATTTTTCTTGAAGTCAGAAAGCAAAAGCTTCTTAATTACAATAATATAAGATTTTTTAATGTCAATGTTAAAGATCAAATGTTACCAGGTATTTACAATTCTGGACATTTACAAAAAAAAAATTGGACTTGTATGGTTCTTCGTCTCATGGACTCAATTAAGCACTGACGAATTGCGGGTTTGTGATTAAACACACACACACACACACACACACACACACACACACACACACACACACACACACACACACACACACACACACACACACACACACACACACACACACACACACACACACACACGCACGCACGCACGCACACACACACACACACACCAATGTCTATAGCCTCCAGCAGCAGATTCTAGTGTGTAGAGTAGAGATTGGTCAGAAATGGATCTGAGGGGGCCATTCATTTAATTGGCTTTCAAAGCTGCAAATTAAGTCTTATCTCGATCTCTGGATGTTTTATTGAAAATCGTGGGAGCCTTTATTTCCCATCTGAGACGTGACGCTTAGCCTTAGACGAGACTTTCTTCTCCCTTCAATCAAAGACAATAACTGAGGTGATGAGCTATTGATGTGCCTCCTTTCGACAGGTATTCCCCCTCTTCTCTTGCCCCTGTGTGTGTGTGTGTGTGTGTGTGTGTGTGTGTGTGTGTGTGTGTGTGTGTGTGTGTGTGTGTGTGTGTGTGTGTGTGTGTGTGTGTATGTGTGTGTGTGTGTGTGTGTGTGTGTGTGTGTGCGTGCGTGCGTGCGTGCGTGCGTGCGTGCGTGCGTGCGTGCGTGCGTGCGTGCGTGCGTCTAGTTACCGTTCATTATTTACCTTAGATGTCATCCTGAGACAACAATATTGACAAGAAATAAGAGGTGTGAGGGGTAGCGCCAATGAACCAATCAGGTGTGAGGAGTAGCACCAATGAGCCAATCAGACAACAAAAAAACCTGTCAAATGCTGCAATCACCTCATTTCACCCCTAACCCAGATAAGAGACGGCGTCTTAATAGAGTTTAATGAAAGGGCGCATCTGCCAATGAAAACAGAGCGGCGTGGGTGGGAAGGGGAAGGTGGGGTAGGCTTATCAGACGCGGAGAAATAATTATTATGATAAAGGGGTCTTATCACGTTGACAGATGGCCCAATAGGTGAGGCTCGTCTGGGCTACATTCCCTACTGTGGTCTAGGGGTGAATGCACTGCATATAATGCAGGTCTGGAGAGAGAGAGCGGGTGTGAACTTGACACCTTTGTGAGTGTGAACGAATGTGTGTGCGTGAGTGTGAGTGT
>NC_085878.1:30181799-30184299 GCF_034702125.1 Engraulis encrasicolus
CTTGTCTGCGAACCGCCCGTGTTCATACCGGGCTCTGAACTTTTTCCGCACGTGACTTTGTTACCCGGATGAACCTGCTGACGGCCACGCTGTCGTCACGGTTCGCAGAGAAAAACCTAGTATTTTGCGGTTCGCATTGCGAACCAACTTTCCGGTTCGCGAACGCCAATATCTGTGGCGTGAACATGACAGCCGGTTCACGATTAGGTGCGGGAACGGGCTCCAGCACGGTTCTCAGTCGGCCTGAATGCGCTAAGAGAGAGAGAGAGAGAGAGAGAGAGAGAGAGAGAGAGAGAGAGAGAGAGAGAGAGAGGAGAGAGAGAGAGAGAGAGAGAGAGAGAGAGAGAGAGAGAGAGAGAGAGAGAGAGATGAAGGGAGAGAGGGAGGGGGGGGATCACAGGTGAGCAGAGTGTGAAATGAGAGGGTGAGAGGAGAGATTAGAGGATAGAGAAGGGGATCCCACAGGGATAGCAGAGCACAGCAATCACACTGACCTAACCATCCACATCTTACACCTGACTAAACAAGCACACACACACACACACACACACACACACACACACACACACACACATATACACACACACACACCTACACACACGTACAAACACAAGCAGAGAGCACAACAGTCACAGGTTTTTCAGTTACCTCCCAAGAAAACACAGATACACGCACGTGCGTCTGCACACGCACACTTCAAACAAACATTCTGCAAAATGCAGATAGTCACTTTTGCATAAAAAACACACAAACAAACTTTATACAGACTGTATACCTCATCACAAACATCTCATCTACGTACGAACCTGCTCATTCAGATACAAATACAAGGATACACAAATTTTCAATACCCCCCCCCAACACACACACAAACACACTCAAACACATGTGCAGATGCTGAAATGCAGAAACAAGTAAACAAACAGTTCTTAAGTCCACCATTGCCCTGCCATTTCACCATCACAATCTTGCCAACCGTAGCCACACTACTTACAATGCAGAAAACCCTGGGGAGAGGGAGTGTCTTACACACACACACACACACACACACACGCACGCACGCACGCACACACGCACGCACGTACGCAGGCCCATGCACAACCACCCACGAACAAGCACACACACAAACACACACATCTGTGGCAAACAGCCTGGTGGTAAAATTAGAAGGGCTCAGTAAAACCCACCCACGCACACACCACACACTCACGCACACACAAACGCACACGCACACGCAAAAACACACACACACATACACAGACACACAAGCACACACACACACACACTCACACACACATACACACACAAGCACACACACACACACACTCACACACACATACACACACACTGTCTCTGTGTTGCTTCTGGTAGCGATGCAGTAGAGCATTGCAGGTGTTAGGTAAAGCGTTGTGCTATTTTGTACTGTTTAGAAAAGACCCCTCCCTTGGCCCATATACTGGGCTGGAGGAAATGTTTACGCAAGCAGAGTCTGAGAGTGTGTGCATGTGTGCATGTGTTTCTGTGTGTGTGTATGCATGTGCGTGTGCGTGTGCGTGTGGGTGTGCGTGTGCGTATGCAGGTGCATATGTGTGTGTGTGTGACCTGAGCCGGAGGCTATATTTACCTTGAAATGAGGTAGGAGGGGAACAGTGTGTGTGTGTGTGTGTGTGTGTGTGTGTGTGTGTGTGTGTGTGTGTGTGTGTGTGTGTGTGTGTGTGTGTGTGTGTGTGTGTGTGTGTGTGTGTGTGTGTGTGTGTGTGTGTGTGTGTGTGTGTGTGTGTGTGTGTGGCAGGGGGACAGAAAGTGCTGCTGCTAACTCTCAACAAAAGGGATGCCTTAACTGCAGGAGCAGTGGAGTAGGCCAGGGGTTCCCAAACTTTACCATAACAAGGCCCCCCATATACCAGTACATTCCAGCCAAGGACCCCCTGATATGGGCCGTGCCACACTATTTATTCTCTGCAACAGGCTTGACAACTCGATGAAGTTGGTGCATTCCTAAACCCATTCGAGTCCTACAGAAAGCATAGTGCATACATACACAATACATAGATATTGTTAAGAAGAAGATTATTCCACTGGGATTGTGCAGCTTATTTTTGGTTTATTTTGGCTACTTAAGCTATTCAATGTATTAAAATATAGAGTTTATTTTACAAAATGTTTCGTGCCAACCTGCTGCGGCCCCCCCTGGCAGCCCCTCGCGGCCCCCGGGGGGTATACGGCCGCCACTTTGAAAACCACTGGAGTAGGCTATAGCAGGTATTCATATATTATCCCATCCCCCATATACTATTCCAGCCAAGGCCCCCCATATATATGTATAATATACAAATGGCTGATAGAGGAATGGACTCGGCTATAGCACACAGATGTGGCCAACCAAAATATATAAATAATAAGTCAAAGCTTCATCAAACACAAAAATAGGCAAAATGGCTCTAACAAATACCATAAATAATACTCAGCCTGTTCAATTACACACCTGTAGTAGAAATGA
>NC_085878.1:30189299-30196799 GCF_034702125.1 Engraulis encrasicolus
TAGCTCTCTCTCTCTCCCTCACGCTCTAGCTCTACCCTTTTTCTCTCCCTCTTTCTTTCTCTCTCTCTCTCTCTCTCTCTCTCTCTCTCTCTCTCTCTCTCTCTCTCTCTCTCTCTCTCTCTCTCTCTCTCTCTATGTCATGCTCTAGCTCTACCCTTCTCCTCTCCTTCTCTCTCTCTCTCTCTCTCATTCCCCTCTCTCTCTCTAGCTATACCCTTTCTCTCTCTCTCTCTCTCTCTCTCTCTCTCTCTCTCTCTCTCTCTCTCTCTCTGAGTTCAGCAGGTGTGACTATGAAGAGGTAGGGGCGGCTGTAGAGGACGGTCGTTTCAGTGTGCAACTGGAGCAGCGAAGCGTACAGAACAGAACAGCCCCCCTTCACTTGCTTTCCCCCTCCTTCCCTCCTTCGCTCCCTCTCCCTCTCTCTCTCTCTCTCTCTCTCTCTCTCTCTCTCTCTCTCTCTCTCTCTCTCTCTCTCTCTGTCCCTCCCTCCCTCCCTCTGTGGTCCAGTACCCCTCCCCTCTGCCAATGACTAATAAGGATTCCGGCACATTCCCTCGTGCTCTCTCCCTCTCTCTATCTCTCTTTCTCTCACACACACACACACTTACACACACAAAAAAATTGGTCTCACACTGTGTGTTCTTTCCTCTTCTGGACCCTCTACAGTCTGTCTCATAAACACACAAACACACACACACATACACACACACACACACACACACACACACACACACACACACGTATGAAAGGGCAGAGGTGTACCTACTTGATATTATTCAAGGATATTCATTCATTTACTGTAAACACAAACACACACACACACACACACACACGCACACAGTGGACAGTGTTGTCCTTCTCATTACGACTCACCCTTGCCCCAACCCCCCCCCAACACACACACTCTCTCTCTCTCTCTCTCTCTCTCTCTCTCTCTCTCTCTCTCTCTCTCTCTCTCTCTCTCTCAGTTTCTGTCTCTCTCATTCATCCCCCCATCAGGTTTGAATAGTACTGATAAGCTGCCAGCTCTTTATGTGTCAGGCTGGAACACATGGATGCACATCCACCCACTAGAGCCCCCAACACTGACCTTCAACACACATACATACAGTAGTATATGCACAGAAATATATGCAGTGCACACACACACACGAATGCACTCACACACACACACACAAAGACTTGAATGCACACGCATGAACGCACACGCAGACATACATGCACACACACACATGAATGCACATGCACACGCATATGCAGACGCAGACGAACAGACACACACACACACACACATACAGTATGAAAGGGCAGAGGTGTACCTACTTGATATTATTCAAGTATATTCATTCATTTACTGTAAACACACACACACACACACGCGCGCGCACACACACACACACACACACACACACACACACACACACACACACACACACACACACACACACACACACACACACACACACACACACACACACACACACACACACACACACACACACACACACACACACAGCTCTGTCTGTTGTAGGCTATAGCAGTTCAGTGGCTCGTATCAGCTGTTGGCTAAGTGTTATAGGAACAGAGTGTGCAGGAATTCATCTGATAGCAGTGGAGTACAGTGCACAAATAAGCATCACACACTTAGAGAGAGAGAGAGAGAGAGAGAGAGAGAGAGAGAGAGAGAGAGAGAGAGAGAGAGAGAGAGAGAGAGAGAGAGAGAGAGAGAGAGAGGGAGAGAGTTTATCTAGCATTGGAGTGCAGCACACAAATCAGCATAACACACTTGAGAGGGAGAGCGAAGAGTGAAACAGAGAGACAGAGTGAGACAGAGAGAGACAAAACGAGGGAGATACACACAGTGGGAAAGATAGGAAAAATAAGATGCAAGACAGAACAGAAGGAGATTGCAGGGTAAAATATCGATATGAAATACTAAACGCTGTATCTTTAAAAAAAAGTTAATATTCCATCGAGACGATTCTCCCTGAGCTGCCTGCATTCGTCCCATTCTCATCCCTCCGTCTTTGCACCCCTCTAATTCATCTCTTCACCCCTTCATCTTCACCCTTTCCACTCCATTTCTCTCCTCTCCATCCATTTCCACCATCCCCCCTTTTTTGTCCTCACCTCTCCTTTCCTCTCCTCATCTCCCCTTTCCTCTCCTCCAGTCCCCTCTAATGTCCTCCAACTCTCCTCTCCTCTCCTCCACCTCTCCACTTCCCTCCTCTCCTCTCCTTCTCTCTTCTCTCCTCTCCTCCTCTCTTCTCTCCTCCTCTTCCTCTCCTCTCCCTCTTCAAGACCGCTACTCAATAAATGATCAGGGAGGGGGAAATGTACATGGAGAAAGGCTCTGTTATTTTAACCCTTACACCAACCTGTCAAGCAAGGACGTGTGGGAGGTGGTCTGAGAGGCGGGGGTTGGTGGGGCAGGGGGGGCAACTACTACTATGCCATTCAAGTTTAATGGGAATGTCTTGCAGGGGGTGGGGTGGGGGGGTGGGGGGTGGAGTGGCTTGGCGGCACGCGGCAGCCTGTACTCATTAAAGTTGCATTGGTGGATGCCGGAGCAGAAAACGGATTTAGGGAATGGAGTCTGACATCTGAGGGCGGGGGGGGGTTGACTTCAGTCTCAAAGGGGGTTGGAGAAAGGGGTCGGGGCTTGGTGGATGGTTGGTTGGTTGCGTTGGTGGTGGCATGTGTGTTGTGTGTGTGTCCTGGCATTCTCTGAAAGCTTTTTTATATGTGTGTGTGTGTGTGTGTGTGTGTGTGTGTGTGTGTGTGTGTGTGTGTGTGTGTGTGTGTGTGTGTGTGTGTGTGTGTGTGTGTGTGTGTGTGTGTGTGTGTGTGTGTGTGTGTGTGTGTGCGCGAGTGCTGGGGGCCAAGACAGACTATCTGTCCCCTCCTCTTTCCCCCGTCTCTCTCCCTCCCCATACCACCACACGCTGTAATCCCGTTAATATCATCTTAAATCATGGAGATCTCCAGACATGCTTAGTGTACATTTGCATGTTCATGTTAATGAGTTTATGTGGGGCTGTGGGTATGATTGTGCAAGGGATAAAAACACAAGGACAAAGTGGGTAAAAAAGGGAGCGAGGGAGAGAAAGAGAGCTAGAGAAAGACAGAGCAAAAAGGAAAAGGATAAACCTTTTAAAAACGTGTGTATGCGTGCATGCGTGCGTGCGTGCATGTGTGTGTGTGTGTGTGTGAGAGAGAGAGAGAGAGAGAGAGAGAGAGAGAGAGAGAGAGAGAGAGAGAGAGAGAGAGAGAGAGAGAGAGAGAGCGTCAGAGAGGCTCTGAGCAATTACTATAATTTGTAGGCGATTCCATTTCAATCAGGCGCTGGCTGTAAGGTGTGGTGTGGGAGCTGGGTACATGCAGGCCTAATGGGATACAGATGCTGCCTATGGTGCTGCCACTGCACCCGTCACCCCTTTGAACTGAATGGAAGCCCACGCAACATTCTAGAGAGCCATGTAATAAACGTACTTGTATACTATGGAGTATACCTACAGACCTCTCAAACACTGACTCAGAGCCATGAATGGTATCAGAGACAACTGGCAAACATGAATGGAAAGGCTATGTTGGACTCTTCTATTTAAAAAATGTTGATATGAATTCATCATTAAACAAAAAAAAAATACATTACATTACAAAATCTGTCTTCTTTTTTTCAGGGGACCTAGTCAAGGTGGGAGGTTTGTGCTGTGTTGTGCTGAGGTGAACTCTACATCGCCGATACGAACCCCTCAAGCACCATCTTGGAGCCGGCAGGTCTTTAGTGTGTTCTAATGCATGGAGTGCGACTCCGCCTGACCCCTGACCCCTGACCTGAGACCAGTTGTTGTTTTGCGTATGCCAACTCACCCTTGACCAGTCATGCAGGTAAGAAATACAATATCTGCATACATGGTAGCTTAGTTTACGCTCACATTTTTATCACTATAACTGACAGTCTGCCTACAAGATTTTTCACTTGGTGTTAAAATGTAGCATTTTACAGATGTTGTGAAGTGGAAGTGTTTATCCTCTTACCCTTAACCAGCCATGCAGGCACAAATGAAATATCTGCCTCCATGGCAAGTCCATCATGAAATGAAATATCATGCATCCATGGGGGTTCATAAATCATAGAAGGCGTGGCATTTTTTACGCAGATGATGTCAATTCCAATTGCAGTGGGGGGGTGGGGGGGTGAGAGAGATGGCTGGTTTCTGTATGGTCGCTGCTGGCTCAGCACCAGTATAAACTTAGCTTTACACCTGTGCACAGGTAGAGCTTGTCTTACAGTAGTAAGAGCTCAGAAACTTTATTTGTATTGCTCCTTGCCTGACTAGAAGCAACAAAGTTGTTGCGACACTAGGAAGGTGTTCCACAGTAGCCGTCTTCACTTTTTTCCCTTGGTGCTCATCAGTGTAGGCCGGGACTCTCAAACTTGTTCAGGGTAGAGAAAATCCGAGGCACTCAAGGTTGCAATTTTGTTTGGGTAGCCAAATAAAAGCTTAAATCATATTGTAACCTTGCCAAATAATAATAAAAAATAATAATAACCTTGAGAGCCTCGGACTTTCTCTACCGTAGCCATCAGGTGTGTTGCCAAGGTGTAGCCACTCTCCCATGGCCAGTTCTTAGTCATTCCCAACTGGGTTTCTTTTCTCTCTATCACCTCTGTCCATCCACATTCAGGACATGCTAAAGCAGGCAGAAATGGCTTTAACTTTATCACATAATAGTGCATGGATACTTTACAGTCCAACCCTTCTAGAGAGGAGCTGGCGTCAGTCTCTGGCGTGCTGTGCCGTGTGTTGTGGAGATAGGCATCACCCCAGATGTGGACGCCAGTCTGGGGGCCCAAGGTGTTGCCTCTCCTTCACAGCCTGCTGCTGCTCTTTCATCCAGAGCTTTTTCCCAGCTCCATTACCTGTCCTTATGGGCCCAAAGCACGCATATTTAATTGCAGCATTTTAGGCAAAAACGTTCAGTTCAGTTCAAAACACATTCCCGTGGGAGTGTGCGATACGCTGGTGTTGCCGACTTTGTTCTTTTTCCGTAGTAGCACCTCTCTATCCTCCCCCCACAGGACACACAGACGGCTGCTGCTACAGCTACTGTTGGTGCTACTGCTGCTGACAGGGCCCAGGACAAAGTAATCTGAGAGGGCCCCCTACAGAATACATATAATGTAATGGGGACCCAATCCTGGGGCCCCTATCTCCCTGGGCCCGGGATAACACACCCTTTTGTCCCCCTCTGTCGACGGGCCTGGCTGCTGCTGCCACTGCTATTTTGCTGTGATGTGGCTGCTACGCTATAGCGGGGAGAAATGGGCTGTTCTATCGGGCGATTTTTTGTTGTTGCTCTAAAATTAGACTGGACTTGGCTGACAGCTGGCGACTTCAAAGAGGGAGAGTAATTAAAGCGAAGTGTTGCTCTGTGTGTGTGTGTGTGTGTGTGTGTGTGTGTGTGTGTGTGTGTGTGTGTGTGTGTGTGTGTGTGTGTGTGTGTGTGTGTGTGTGTGTGTGTGTGTGTGTGTGTGTGTGTGTGTGTGTGTGTGTGTGTGTGTGTCTGGGCCGGGCACTGCTGCGGCTGTGTGTGTACGTGTGTGAGTGTTTACCTGTCATAGAGGGCTGGCATGCAGGTATATCAAGGTAATTTCTTTTGGGATGGAGACATTTCTTATCGTCTCCCTCTGTGGAGGAAATGAATGTTTTTTATCTTTGAAAGAGAAAGGCACACAATCGCGCACACACACACACACACACACACACACACACACACACACACACACACACACACACACACACACACACACACACACACACACACACACACACACACACACACACACACACACACACACACACACACACACTTTGACATGCAAAACATTCATCACTTAGAGAGAGACTATGTGTGTGTGTGTGTGTGTGTGTGTGTGTGTGTGTGTGTGTGTGTGTGTGTGTGTGTGTGTGTGTGTGTGTGTGTGTGTGTGTGTGTGTGTGTGTGTGTGTGTGTGTGTGTGTGTGTGTGTGTGTGTGTGTGTGTGTGTGTGTGTGTGTGTGTGTGTGTGTGTGTGTTTCTGTGCCTGTGTGTGCATGCACGTAGGTTTCCACACATGTATGCTGTGCAGCGGCTTTAGACTTGGATGCCATCCCCCATGGATAACTGCTGAAGTGTGTGATCTGCTGATGAAATACTTTCCTCATCTTTTCTTCCTTGCCCTGTACCCCCGACCACACTCCTGTCTGCCTGCCTGCTTTACTGTCTGCCTGCCTGTCTGTTTGTCTGTCTGTCTGCCTGCCTGCTTTCCTGTCTGCCTGCCTGTCTGCCTGCCTGCCTGCCTGCATGCCTGCTTTCCTGCCTGCCAGTCTGCCTGCCTGCCTGTCGCTACTCTTGTTGTTCTAGTCTTATATGTTTTTTTTCCCACCTCTCTCTACTTAACGCACAGCCATCCATTTTAGATTTTAACAGCTGCATATTCTCACTCCACCCTGTTTTTGAGCACCAGGAACATTTCCTGACTGACTGACAACCGTACCCATATGTGTGAATTTGCCCCCATATTGCATTTGAGGTGGCACATCTGGCCCTGTTCAGAAATGGAAAAAAAATAAATAAAATAAAAAATCTAGAAATGCACTCAGAGAGTGCAGACCTCCGCCAAGGAAGCTGTTTGATAGAACATTTGACTATGTGACACACTATTTGTCTATTTGTTTCAAGTCTTTCTGGCTTGTTTTAGTGGAGTTAGAAACTGGAATGTAAAAATTAGCCCTATCCCAAAATGGTGAAGAATCTTGTTTTTTAAAAACCTTCATCTGGATCGTGATGACTAAAATGTAATCACTTGTTCCTTTTGACATTCCCAACAATTTCTCAAAATTAACTTTTTCAGTTATCCTGGTGACAGACAGGCAGACAAACAGACAGAAAAACAAGTCAACGTGACCGCAAACAACCTCCTTGGCAGAGGTTAAAAAAAAAACAGTTCCTAGGTTCTTAGTAAAAAATGAATATGCTTTTTACATACAGTAATCCACTAAAACAAAGAAGTTAATCCATACAACAGTGACATCATTGGTGGTCATCATTGGATCATCACCCTGATATGTGCTACTACTAAAGCGTCATTAAACAGTGCAGGGGTCCTGTGATCAGTGAGAGAATAGGTGTGTTGAGTTTGTTTTCTAAAATGCAGTAAAAGTATGCTATTGCATTGGCATTAAGGCATGTGAGTTCCCCTTGCTTGCTTCACATTACGAATATTACAAATATCACTCACAGCAACAGGTATAGCTCAGTATATGCCTCAGATGCAAGTAAGGTGTTTTGAATACTCATTTGCGCTTGCGATGTACATGGTGTGAGCCACATACGCATGGTGAGATTTATGTAACTTTTGCAAATGTCAGGCATAGTGCCAAAGTGCGTGTTGGTGTGCAGAAAGCTGAACTCCCCTTCCAAACTTTCCAGCATGGCAAACTACCTTTCCAA
>NC_085878.1:30201799-30214299 GCF_034702125.1 Engraulis encrasicolus
CAGGTGCGCAACCTTGAAGACTAGGGAGTGAAGGCGTCTGGGTGTCCAGGACCCCCTAGACGTCCATGAGGGTGACAGCTATAAAATATGACTTCAGCGGCTAGACTGCTTTTGATAGTGGCCTATGGACCTACAGTAACATAAAGTATCTTTGTGACAGCTAGCAACAGGTGTTGTTTTAACCGCAAACTGCCTTAATTAGGAGCATCAGGTGCATCCTCGTGCCCGCGTTAGGAGAAGGGGCTACGTGGCTCCAAAAGAACAAAACGGGAGTTTCTTGTCCATATAGGCAGGAACACCGACAGAGGAGGCCCATGATTGGGTCCTCGTTACATAGTATTCATTGGATCAGAGGCCCTTTCAAATTACTTTGTCTCAGGCCCAGTAGCGTCCCTGCATGTAGGGTCAAACATAAGTTACATATTGCAACTTCGTTAGGTCTGGACATAAGTTATAGATAACGGAGTCTAGGTGACAGGCCTGATCCCATCTCCCAGTGTTAATGAGGAATATGATTTAAGCACCTATCAAAACTTTCCGTGAAGAGAACACAAGAGGCGTATCTAGCTACCAAGCAAGACCAGCAGCTGCTTGGGACCCCCCAAGCGCCTAGATAATGAATAAGAGCCCATACTGTACTACAGTAGTGGTGAGTTTTGGGGCAAATGTTCATTCGTTTGCATTTTCGATTGGCGCCCCATCTGAACCTAGAAACGCCTCTGGAGAGCACAGGATGTCACTTGTCAAAACCCAAAATAGCCCTTAATTTATATTCTTTTTGGAAAACTCCCGTCGATAAATCCACGATTGTGAATTTCCCCGACTTCTCATAACGTCATTTGAAATTTGATTGGCCGAGAGATGATCGGACCAGGTGGACAAAGGACAGGGATTGGTCAGGTGTACAAGATGCCCCAGGCTTGGGAGCATAAAAGATGGCCAGTCCAGAGCTCGAGAGGACAATGCCAACGGAATCCCAAGAGACAACCTGACGCATCTCCTCAGTTGATCAACTTTGCTGTCTGGCTTTGCAGTAAGTAATTCTCGACTTTGGTTTTTGGGACTTAGTCTTTGAAAATAACTTAGTCTCTGGAGAAAACTTTGTCTCTGGAGAAAACTTAGAATCTGGAAAAAACTTAGTCTCTGAAGAAAACTTAGACTCTGAAGAAAACTCAGTCTCTGGAGAAAACTTTGGTTTTGCAAAAACTTATTGTCTTACTGAAATGTTTCAAGTTTAAGATGTATTGCATTGGAAACTTGTACGTTGAACTTGCTTCTACAATGTCCCTAACCTGAGTCGAGTTAATAAAAGTCTCCATCAACAAACTATGCCGGTGTATTTTGCCTATTGAATGATTTGTCTCCTAACTTATTCGTATTTTACCCCATATTCACATGGCCTGGTGATTGACACATCGATTGGAAACCACGACAAAACTGGCGTCTACGAAGTCAGGATATTGAAGAGGTCAAAGGCCAACAGAGGTCATCTTTGCCAACCACTGGAAGTGACATCAAAAGGGGCCCCAAACACCAAATTGCAAGGTGAGCGCATTGCTTTAAATTAATTAATTTTGATGTCAGTTCCATGTGGGGGTGAGGTGAGACTCTGGGACCTCTAATAAAAAGAACTTGTGCATAAGGACTAATGATTCAGAATGGCAAAAGATTGTTGATGAGAGACTACTGCATAAGCCGTCAGTATTGTATGTTTGTCTGTCTCTGTTTGTTTTCCTTGCAAGGGGGTTTGCGGCTTTGCCGTGGTATGCGCATTAGTGGGAAGGTTATCTCACAAGGATTTTTGGGTACCCATGTAGCTAAGGGTTTTTAGCTGCGGTGTGTTTGTCTGTCTTTGTTTGTCGTCTTGCAAGAGGGTTTGCGCATTAGTGAGAAAGGTTATCTCACAGGTCATAAATTTGGGATCCCGGGTAGCTGAGGGTTTTTAGCTGCGGTATGTTTGTCTGTCTCTTTGTTTGTCTGTTTGTCTTAAAGGCCTAAATGTTGAATGTTGAATGTTAAGTGTTTATTGTACTGTGTTTATTGTTGACCACTTGTTGGTACCAGTCCATAACTGTTACATGTCGTGTCTTGCACTTTGTGTCAGTCTGTGAAATGTCGGTCTTGTGTGTGTCTTGTCCTGGCGTGGTGTGAAGAGAGAGCGTGGTTTCGTTTCCCTTGTCTGTCTATGTGTATGTGACTGAAAGTGATAGCTTTTTATTAATTAGTACTAATATTGGTAATATTATACTAATATTATTAATAATTACTAATAATATTAGTAATATTAGTACGACTAATTTTGAGTGTGAAGTACATTAATTGTGTGACTGTGGTTAGAACTACTAGTCAGTTGATATATATATGAAGAATACAGAGAGGAAAAAAGAATCAAATTGTCTTAAATGGGAGTTTTGTCTGTATTTCTTGTATGACAGCCTTGTGAATGAAATGCAACGTATTGTTATTGAAAAACAGCCCACTAATCCATCCACCTACACGGTGGCAGGAACGGTGATAGAAACATCTACTAAGTGTTCTGCCTTTAAGGTAATGCATGTGGTCTCCCAGTGGTTGGCTGAACAAAATCAAGAGGGAGAAAGAATCACACAAAGTAACGATGAACACAAAGTGATGATAATGAACCTTACGGCCTTAGTGCTGCCAGTCCTACAGAACCTGTCTGAAACTGATAAGGGAGTGGAAAGCGAAGTGAAACACTTACAGAGGACTGAGGAAGCAGCAGTTATGTTGACAGAAATGCAGATTAAAGAAATAAGTAAGCAAAGCCTACAAAAAGGAGAACAGAAATTCGTTAATTGGCAGGGAGGTGGGACACAAAAAGAAAAGGGCCAGCAGAACAATCCGGTATGCTGGAACTGTAGGCAGAAGGGACATATGAAGGCCAAGTGCCCCATTCCTAAAGACCAGAGAGTCAGGAAGAGAATCTGGGGGGAGAGAGGCACAACAGAGGAGAAAGTATCGAGGGGTCAGGAAGTATGCATGTGGGAGTGAATGGAGCTCCAGCGAGAAACTACTGGAGCAGTGAGTATGCACTGTAGAGTATTTATGAGAGGTTCGGCTTGTGAGTGTGTGCCCGCGTATATAGTATGTGTGCATGTGTGTTGAATGTTCAACACAGGTGTAATTGTGTGCAGATGTTTTGTCTCTTAACCCTGAGAGCTCGAAGCATTTTTGTTGGTGGTGATTTTTGTGTATCGGAGTTGGTTCAAGGAGGTACATTATTAATAGAATGAGAACATTTGATTAAGATGGATTGATATTGATAGGTTTATTGATAAGTGAAAATAATATCTAACATACAGATTAAACCTCTTATTGGCTAAAATTGCAAGCACAACTGTTTTTCAACATATCAAAGCACATTTGACCAATTAGTACAGGGTGTATGCAGGGTTTTAAAAAGTATTAAAAGTTGATAAATTAAAAAGCCAAAATGTAATGGCCTTAAAAGTAGTACATTTGCTCAAAAGGTATTATATTTTGAAAAACGAGGTACAGTATTATTTTTTTAGTTGTACCATTTTGACAAAAAATGGTTGATTTTGTATCTGAGGGCAGTCATGGGTACGCGGTTAGGGCGTCAAGTTGCCAACCTGCCAGGTTGGTGAGGGGTGTAATTAACCAGTGCTCTCCCCCATCCTCCTCCATGACTGAGGTACCCTGAGCATGGTACCGTCCCGCCGCACAGCTCCCTTTAGGGCGTCTTTGTGCAAAAAACGAAAGTGTAATGAAATGTTAAGGAGGTAGAAATGACAAAAAATGTCTTGTTAATACTCGCATCGGAGTGTTGTGATGGTTGTAAAAATAATCTAAAGGTAGTGAAAAAGGGTATTAAATGGTAGTAAATTTGACTTCAAGATTGGTGTATATTTTGCCATTACAGTGAAATGCGTATTATAGACGATTTTGGAATTTGTGATCTGTACCCCCTGAGATAAAAGGACTGTTAACTCATCTTAATATAGGATCAAGGTTTTGTATAGATTAAAAACATTTTAAATTCATTTATTTTAACACTTTTAATTAAATTGTGCAATGTCATTTTGAAAACAAACAGATATTGTCATATTGTAGAATTTTGGATGAATTATACTGCCTTTGCAGTGACAAACAGGTGGTTTAGCATACACTGTTGGAGGTTTCAATATTGAGTGTCTTTCTGTCTCTGCCACAGAAATGTGCATGTTGATAGTTAGGCCTGCTGTGTCTGATAAGGGGTGCCTGCAGAAGACCTTGGGCTTGGACCGTATGTTATATACCTTGGACCGTATGTTTTAATATCTATAGCATACGTGTCAGAACACTCATTTTTGGTATGCGTGTCAACTTTTAGTATACATGTCTGATTTAGAGGTGGATGTCAAGAATTCATTATATGGTTTTCGAATATGTAGTAAGCCAATGTATTGATGAAAATAATGTTTGAAGTCTCTAATATTTAGAAACATGAGGTTGAAGTAACATATGATAAGCGTTGCCATGAGAAGTGTTTAAGCGTATCACTTGACAATTATAACAAGGAGTCGTACCCCTGGAGATTTTAGGGTTAATGGAAGTTTTAGTGTTAATTAGAGTGTGAGGGAGAAGTAGCTCCAACTGGTATGCAAGTCTGTTGACTTTGTGTGGGAGAGAGGCATGTTTTGTCTTTTTAATGTGTGTGAGTAAGAGGGGTAGACAGAGACGTGTCTCTTGCAGTAGGGCCTATGTGTGTGAGAGAGTGTAAGATAAGCAACGTGTGTGTGAAAAGGAGGAGAACTGAAATAAGGTGTGTGAACTGCTAACTGGCTCACAGGAGGCGGTGTCAAATTTCGCCTGGTGACTCACAGAAAGGGGCTGGATGACCAAAACAAGAGTTCGAAAGCCCTAACAAAGTGTTTTTTCACAATATGTCCACTTTAAAAAAGGTTTCTACACAGATAAGTGAGGAATGAATGTGGATCATACCTACTGTAAGCAAATACAAGGTGGAGCCTTGGTAATTAGAAAAAGAAAGAGGGAAACTACGCTATAAGTCAGTGTTTCTCAAAGTGGGGCGTAAGCCCCCTGGGGGGGCGCGGAGCCATCACAGGGGGGGCGTGTGACATCTGATCTTGTTCTGTTTTTTCCCTAAAGGAAATGATTTCCTGTCTCGCTATGTTTTAAGCATCATAATAATAACCATTATATTATTAATTGCCATATACTGTAGGAACACACATCTGCATTCCACTGCAGTCCCCCTAGGTTTTATCTCACCAGTCACCTTTCCTTTGATTCTGCACAGCGCAGTGATCGTAAAATCAGTTTGCTGTTTGTTGTTGCTTCGAGGGGGGGCTTGGAAGCATCCAGACCCTCCGAAGGGGGGAGTCTGGAAAAGTTTGAGAACCACTGCTATAAGTGAAGTGAAAATAACCACCTAAGGTGAGAGTGAAGTGTTCACTGTGCACTGTAGCTCAAGACTAGCACTGCTATTATACATAGAATTAAAACTAATAGAACACAACTAATAAAAAGAAAATATTTTGAACACTGTATCACGATTTTCGAGCACTCTCTTTCCCAGAGACAGAGAGTCCAGTGAGTGACTGCAGTGCAAAGAGGGGTAAAGGACACTCAGAGTGTAAGTGAGAGACGAAGAAATAATTTGTATTTTGCATGTGGCATGACGGATCATTGAGCACGACATTGTTCCCAAAATAGGAAGAACAACATGAGTGTAGATGACAAGTGTACCTAGAACCAACTTGTCTAATCTCTAGTGTGCACCCAACTGCTCTTGATTCAATGGAAGTAGCAGGCCATGGCAATAACTAACTCGCAGGGATGCGTAATTTGCAAAATATCCCTTCCACTTCGTCATTGAGCAGTTGATGGGCCATTTAAACACTTACAAATGGACTACACAGACATGAACAAGACAGTAAGAGAAATGAGATACTGTTAGTAGTGGGGTGTAGATTTTCAAGATGGGTCGAAGCATATCCTAGCCCAAAGCAAGATGAGAAGTGACTAACCCTTGATAAGGGAACTCATCCATAGGTTTGGAATAACACAATGGGGGCTTTTGTCTCCAACATGTGGAAAAAGGTAGCTCAGAGCATGCGAATGAGGTTGAGATTTGGGTGTATATTTCATCCTCAAAGCCAAGGCATGGTGTAGAGGGCAAATGGTATGCTAAGGTGTTGAAAATCACTCAAAGAACAGGTCTGAATTGGGTGGATGAGGTGAAAATGAGGTGTGAGGTAAATTGAAGCACCCACTTGACACCACAGGAAATGCTCACTGGGAGGGCTATGCCAACCCAAAGATTAAGAGATGCACAGAGGCCGCCCGCCGAGGCGTTGAGTCGAGAAATGAGACAGTATATTTTGCAACTGTGTAATATTCACAAAACTATTTATAATGAGCAACAGGCAAGAGAAAGACGTCTGGGGAAGAATGCTGAGGAAGAAGGGCTGCCGGTGCGTCCAGGGGACTACGTGTTCCTGGGAGTGTTCAACCGATCTGGACCCTAGAGCGGAGGGACCATACAAGGTAGTGAAGGCCACTGGAAGAGCGGTAAGAGTTAAATGATCAGATGTGTGGTATTGCCTAAACTGTTGTTACAGGGCCCCAAGAACAAGTGGGGAATCCGAAGGCTAGAATGACCCGCCACCTGTCCCTCCCGAGTCCTCCCCAAGCGGGGGTGACAATGATGATGACAGTGACGGACCACCAAGGGGGGCAGACCCAGGTTGGGATGAAGCCGGAGGGCCGTCCCAAACTCCATCGATATCTCCTGGGCCTTCTAGGCCTGGGGCTCCTTCTCTCTTTTCTCCCTAGTCTTTGTCAGCAGGTAACCGTAGCGGTGATCCAGAGCTCCAGGAGAAAACGTGGATCCGATTGCCGCCAGAGACCCATCCAGTAGCCCCGTGGCCGATGAAGGAGGGGACGAGGGGAGGGTACCTGCCGTGCCGAGCCACAGCGGACGAGATGACCCAGAGAATGGCGGACCTGAGCAGCCAGATGATCCAGTCGCCGAGCCAGGAGGAGAAGTCGACGTGGGTCCGAATGCAGAGCCCGGAGGAGCGGACGAATCTACAACCATCGATGACGGACAGCCGGCCCCAGCGGAGGAACCAGAAGCACCTGGAGAGGAGCCAGAGGAAGGCGTGGAGCAGAGGAGATCCCATGAGGAACGTCCAAGCCCCCTCAACGTCGGAGACGACCTTCCAGACATTGAGAGGTGGCCATCAGATCAACCTTTCGTCAGCAGAGGGTTCCTAGAGGACCTTAACGACCCAAACATTCCACCAGAATATGGGCCCGAGCCAGGAGGCGTTGGGCCCCGAGGAAGAGACTCCCAACCGCCCAGTGAACAAGAAAGTGTGGGAGGGCACGGGGCAGAGCAAGAGCATGTCGAAGACCTCCTCCCCGATGAACTCCTTGATCCCAGAACTTTCCATAGACCCACACCATCAGGTGGGTCATGGTCTGATTCGGCAGCTGACAACGGGGGTGCGTGGGAAAAACTCCTATCAGAGTTCCCTGATGACTATGCAGTACGACAAGCCAACCTCCTATCCAGACCTCACCTCTTCGGAACTGACGATGACCCAGTTACAGCAGCATACTGGGAGTATGGTGAGTCTGAAAGCGAAAGCGAATCTGGAGATGACACAGACATTCCTAGGAACAGATATCCTCCAGGAGGACGAAATGCTAGGCATAACTAGTTCAGGCAACGGAGGAATGGGAGAAATGGACACACAGACAGAGTTGACCAAGGGTATGAATCTGACACCTGAGGGCGTTGAACTTGAGAGGGGGTTGGGCAGGGATGACCCGCAGGTAGCCCATAGCACCCCTGTTGGCTCCCAGGTATCAGGAGACGATGCCCTTATGACATGTCTCTACACCCCAGACACATATGAATCTGTGTGGGTGTGGCAGTCAGGAGGCTTTAAAAGACTGGCTAATTTTAGCAGCGGACAGCAGGAAGAGCCGCGCAAAATACATGTTGCAAAAGACATTAGGGCAAAGGTTTGGAACGATGTCGAGCAGAAAAGAATTATGATGCAGGTAACAGGCATGCAGGAAGGTGATCAGAACTATTTTGCATGTCTTCAGCGAACAACTAAGGACCCTGATAGTTGGTCCCCTGCCGACATTTACATGAGTCGGTGGGAGGCTAATCCAGGACGTCTCCGCAAGAAGCGTGAACTAATGAATGACATTTCTGAATGGTTTGAGACCAATGCCTGGCTCCACTGGGCAGGTCTCTATATCCTGAAGGGGACTGTTATGCGTGCTCTAAGCAGTGGTTGAAAACATATGCCATTCCGGTCCTGTTCTCCTTGTTAGATGTGTGGAGACAAGAGGAATCTGGAGTGGTGCCTGGGTTTCCTGCCTGGGGTGGGGATGTGGATTTTTTTAAAATTTCCCTGGTGTGTACTTGAAATTGGTAGTGCAGACCTTCCTTGGGACAATCCCAACCGTTTCCAGAATGGGGAACTAAAATTGGATGTATGTAAAAGAAAGTTCTCAAACATATCTGAAACCCAAGATGCATGGATAAAAGACTATACAGTAGACAGAACAGCAAGATATGAGTGCTTTCATGGCCGGCTCAAAATAATACGAAATGGCGTAGCACCATCTCCGGAAATCTTGAGGATGACTGGGAGGATGTGGGTGCCTTTAAGGGAAAGTGTGGACACACGTGGATAAGGGACTTAAGTGGTACTTGGGGAGTACTAGACGCATGTCCATCTGTAGGTCCAAATCCAGTGCATGCCGTATGTGCTCTAGAAAATGGATTCAGCCCATATCACCCTGGTATAATAGCAACAATGACTCCTATTGACGATTTCTTCTGGGCCTGTGGACCAAAATATGGCTTACGGAAAACGCTGCCATGGAATTGGTCAGGTACATGTGCATGGGTAAGGATAGGGCAGAGAACAAATATCCTTCCCATGTCCAGGCTAAATTCCACTGACTACATAAACGATGCTGTCAAGCGGTCGAAAAGATCCTCTGACTCAAGTCCCCCAGGTTTTAAAATGACCTCAATAGAAGACGTACCACCCGAATTCGCTGCCCGGAATAGGGTTATAGGGGGATTTGTAGCTGCAATACCAATCATTGGGACAGCACTGGAGGTTTCAGAGAACATTAAATGGATAAATTTTGTTTATTACAATCAACAACAATTCATGAATTACACAATAACAGCGTTGGATGTCCTCAATGAAAGACTGAACGGGTTAACCGAGAGCTTGGTCGCAAACAATAAAATGACGCTCCAATTACATCTGGTAGTTGATTGGCTAGCAGCAAAAGAAGGAGGCATGTGTGCGATAGTTGGGGAAGATTGATGTACATGGATACCTCCAGCGAATAGCCCTGATTTAGATAACCAATTCCGGGAGGCCATGTCCAGTTTGATACGAGTAAGAGATGTAGCCCATTACCATGCAGGGAAGGACAAAGGGTTAGAATGGTCAGGGGTAGGAAACTTCTTCTCATCAGGTTGGGCGTCACTAACAAACACCAGAGGCTCCTTTGGGACCACTATTCTGGGCTGGGTACTTAAGGTGATGTTAGGTATAGTGATAGTGGGTGCCCTGGTGTGTTGTATAACTGCATGCTGTGGGAGGATCTGTTCTAAAACTTTCGCTAATATCATTGAGAAACAACTGATAGTCCCAGGCCCAATGGAAGAACTCGCCAGAAGGGAAAATGTACTTGACACAGAAGTTGAAAATCGTCTCTATGAACTAATGGACAGGGTTCAAGATGAGGGGTTTCAAGAAAAGGGGTTCCAGTCAAGCCGAGTGTGAAACTCCCTGTATGCGAAAGCTAGTGTCGCAAAGGGGGGAGGTAGGGAGTTTTTGATTTTGTTTCAATTCACACTGATTTCCATTCGTTCATTTTGATTGTGATACTATTCTAGCTGTTTTATTTCTATTTTTACATGGTTATTCTCACATTTTATTTTATGTTATGTCAAGATTTACCTATTTCTTTACTTGGTTTATTTTCCTTATTTAGTGTACTGATTCTATTTCCTACCTTCCCTATACTTTCTTCTATTTTTCATTCCTTATCCTTTACCTTGAATATCTATTTTATATTCTTTTATTCCATTCTTCGTTTTATTATTATCATTAATCACATTTGATGAAGTTGGTGGAGACGTTATAGGAGCGATTGACTTTTATTTCTTTTTCCTCTTTTTGGAAAACCTCTCTAATTTCATTTCATTTCATTTCGTTTTATTTTATTCCATTTCATTTCATTCTATGTCCTATATTGTTTTAATTTGCGACCTGTGTTTCTCATTACCTTTATTTTATGTTTTATTTCGTGCTCTTTTGTTATGTGTTAACTGCCTTTTTGTTTATTTATTATCTCTACCGTGACAAGCAGGAGGTTCTTTTCTGAATTATGTTGGTTTATTATTTAAAGGAACAGGGGTCGCCATATAACTGTGTTGAAGTACATGAAAAGTCTGTGTTGATCAACTGAGAAGTTGCAAGGTGTGAAGAGGTTGTTAGGGAGAGTTTTAGCAGTCCCATTAACGATATGATAAAATGTAAAGAAAATATATAAGTCAAAAGAAAAGAGATTAAGGTAGAATACAGTGTCAGCCAGTCATGTGGACTGAAAACGGTGTGGTGCCCGACACTTTGCTGGACCACTTAGATGGCCAAGGCTTTAACTGCCTGGGATAACGAAGGACGATTGAGGGTTTTCTGTACATAATACCCCACTTGTGTGTGTGCCCGACTTGTGCAAACAGTAGTCCAAGGGAGTGAAAGGGAGTGCAGAAGGAGGCAGACTGGTTGCATAAGCTGGGCTGGGGGTACACCTGCATGTAGAAGCTTTTATATATATTCAATATAGGTAACGTTAATTTTGATTTGAGGACTAGCCCTCACACGCAAGGCCGCCCGTGATCTCCTCGATTAGGGTAGATTTTCGCTTGCTTATTACACTTATCATTATGATTATTTTTACGCTTTTATGATCAGTTTATTAGTTTATTAGTTTATTAGTACTTTTATTACTTAATGTTTAAATTAGTGTACGCTTAAATTTATTATGCTTAGATTAAGTAATAGTATGACTAGGCCGAGTGCTCACTATATTATACAGATATATGCGTTATATGTAACCACATGTTAATCAACCTAGATGATGACTTGAGGTCCCCCAGGAGAGGTCCATCCTAAATCTAAAAAAGAAGGCGAAATTCGGTAAAAAGAAGTAGCCCAGTTTGAGGGAACTCAAAGGCCTGAACGTACAAACGTGACGCTACTCAGCATGGCAGTTTGACACGACAAGAGGATGGTGATTCCCCAAGAAGGGACGTGACCGCTGGCAAGGTGACCTCTAGCAAGGTGATGCTAGTGAGGCTCTTGCAGAGTAGAGGAGCGCCCAAGGCAGGGGTTCACCCAGTCGGAAGCCTGACTTGACCAGCTGAAAGTAGTCGTAACCATGCGCCCGAAGAAGTTCCTATCAAAAGGGTCTTGCATGATGCAGATCCGCCGATAGAGGTTCCCTCAGTAAAAGAAGAGGTCTGGGAAGTTAAAGAGGATGAGCATGGGCCCCTCCCGGGAGACCCAAGGATCTTAGAGTAGTGTTAGTACCTAGGGGAGTTGATCAAATAAGGATCACTCTGACGATAATGCTTATGCTCACGCTTATGCAAATTAATTTATATTTACACTCTAGTTAGTAGTAGTAGCATATTATCTGTATCTATAATATGTAATCTTTAAGACTATAAGGCGTACTTAAGAAATAATGATGTAGGAAACGTATAATTGGGAAATTTCATTCAAGACCCGTCTCGGAGAATGCAAAGGTCCCTAGAAGGATACCAGATGGAACTCACACTCTCATGAGGCTTAATAAGCCTCAAAGGGGGGAATATGTGGAGGAAATCTGGTATATAGAATGACAGAGTAGTTAGTGCTTGCACCTAAAGGACAGTAAAAAACGAACCGTGGTATATTATACTACTTGCATTATATTTATATTACTTTTATATACTTTTATTTCTATTATATTTGCATTTTTACTTTTAATATCTTAATTCTCTTATGTTGAACAGAGACACAGAAACTGGAGTGTGTGTGTTAGTGAGGGCAGCTGCGCCTGATAAGAGGCCAAAATCTGGGCAGACAGCCAAGTGGAGGCTTGTATGTGGGCAAATGTCTGTGTGTGTGTGTGCGTGTGCCTTAACTTACATGCCTATACCATACAATGAAGAGAAGTAAAAAACATATTAAGTATTACATTAAGTTGACGTTAAATTGGTTTTTATTGAAGCCCTATTTTAATAAAAAGATAAAGGTTGTCCCTAGATGTGACCATATACTAATAGAGTCCCTCTCCACATACAATGTGACTGACTGAAAAAGTCCAAGCTAGGCCAGACCGTCGTTGGGAAGTTTCCACTGTAAGAGACCAGGTGCGCAACCTTGAAGACTAGGGAGTGAAGGCGTCTG
>NC_085878.1:30219299-30221799 GCF_034702125.1 Engraulis encrasicolus
GCCCGGCCATTAGTGCATCCTTAATATACAGTGGACTGGGCATCATCATATGTGTCTATGGGAGAGGGGGTGTGAGGGAGTAGTCAATGCCAAATAAATGCCCAGGCCCGTTTGTGGTCCCAGCCCAGCCTTGGTTGGGGGTGGTGGTGGTGGTGGTGGTGGTGATGGTGCCCTGGTTGGGGGTGGGGGGATAGTGGTGGTGAGGGTGCCCTGGGGCTAAAGGGGCAGGTGGGGATGGATATTAGTGAGGTCACTGCTCCTCTCCTCTCCTCCTCCCATCTCCTCTCCCCCTCTCCTCTCCTTCTCTCCTCTCCTCTCCTCTCCTCTCCTCTCCTCTCCTCTCCTCTCCTCTCCCCTCCCCTCCCCTCTCCTCTTTCCTCCTCTCCTCTCCTCTCCTCTCCTCACCTGTATCCTCCTCTCTTATGTGTCCCCTCTCCTTTCCTCTCCTCTCCTCTCCTCTTCTGTGTCCTCCTCTCCTCTCCTCTCCTCTCCTCTCCTCTCCTCTCCTCTCCTCTCCATTCCTCCCCTCTCATCTCCTCTCCTCTCCTCTCCTCTCCTCTCTTCATAGGGGGGTAGGCGGCTTCTCCCCTGCGCACAGCTCCATCCCTCAGGGCCTTCCTGCATTCTGTTTGTTTTTCTTTCACTTCGTCTCCTTTGCTTTGCACCCCCCCCCCCTCTCTCTCTCTCCACATGGTCACTCACTACATGGTACTGCATCTCTCTGTGTGTTTAATTATCTTTGTCAATATGTCTGTTGATCTGTCTCTGTGTTTGAATTTGTTCTCTCTCGCCAATGCCACTCAACCTTAATGTCTCTCTTCCTCTCCCTTTGTACCTGCCTGGCTGTCCCTGTCTCTCTTACATTGCTCATTTTCCCGCCCCCGCCACACAGAAACATGCGCTTCAGGCTAGGGCTGTGCAATATATCGAATTTATATCGTGATATCAACATTGCTGTCAAACAATGTCAAATTTCATAATGTTGATTTCAAACAATATTTTTGTAATTTGTCTATACTGCCAAAAGGTAGGTTACACTAAGCGCAATCCATTCTGCTCCACTTGAGCCATTGTGAGCAGACTTGCTGTCCAACACTCGTGTTCCCTCTATGGCCCTCCACTAACACTGCTGAAGGGAGGGAGGATTGTGAATTGTTCAGCACAATCATTTGTCTTCAGAAGAAACATCGTCTAAAAATTGTGATATCAATATTGACTGAAATAATCGTGATATTGATTTTTCTCATAATCGAGCAGCCCTACTGCTGGCTAACAACATCATTATCTTTCATCAGCAGGGGTGCAAACTAAACATTCCAACACAAGCGGATGACCCCATATAAAGTCCACCAACGCACATGATGTCTAAACAAACATCAACGTACACCTACACAAGCATAGAGTTGTGAACAGAGAGGTACAGAGGTATTACACACACACAGTACAGCCAAGACAGCATACTGTATACAGTACACATAAATACTCAACAATTGTGTGTGTGTGTGTGTGTGTGTGTGTGTGTGTGTGTGTGTGTGTGTGTGTGTGTGTGTGTGTGTGTGTGTGTGTGTGTGTGTGTGTGTGTGTGTGTGTGTGTGTGTGTGTGTGTGTGTGTGTGTGTGTGTGTGTGTGTGCGCGCGCGATTGTGTGTGTGTGTGTGTGTGCGCGCGCGATTGTGTGTGTGTGTGCGCGCGATTGTGTGTGTGTGCGCGCGATTGTGTGTGTGTGTGTGTGTGTGTGTGTGTGTGTGTGTGTGTGTGTGTGTGTGTGTGTGTGTGTGTGTGTGTGTGTGTGTGTGTGTGTGTGTGTGTGTGTGTGTGTGTGCGTGCATGTGCGTGTGTGTATCTGTGCATCCATGCATGCCTGTGAGTGCATTTCTATGTGTGCGGGCTAATGTGTCTTTGTGCATTTATTCTCATTTTTCAAAGCATTACAATTAAGCCATTGGGGTCGTCTGGCATTTGGGGAGCCAGTGAAGATCCCCTACAGCCTCAACCCCCAACACGCACGCACGCACGCACGCACGCACGCACACACGCACGAACACACACACACACACACACACGCCACATATGGTAATCCCATTACTATAATCTCAAATAAGGGAAATTTAAATCTCCACACAAGCATAGCCTTGACAAAAACGTGCACACACACGAGAGCACTAATGTGTCTTCTTATAGATGACTGCATTCAATCAGACAAAGGACCCCCGATAAGACCATTAGCAGAATGGGAACACAGAAAACGGAAAGGACACAAACAAAGAAGCACCGAAACAGAAACACAGAATACGGAAACAGAATACGTAACACAGAATGTAGAACACAGAATGGAGAACACAGAATGTAGAACACAGAATGGAGAACACAGAATGTAGAACACAGAATGGAGAACACAGAATGCAGAACACAGAATGCAGAACACAGAATGCAGAACACAGAACAAAGACCAGAGAAAATAACAGAAAAAGAAGAACATGGATCAAGACAAAAAAGAATGA
>NC_085878.1:30226799-30234299 GCF_034702125.1 Engraulis encrasicolus
GAACAGGTCCTGCTACAGTATCGCTCCGGTAAGACAATGCACATCAAATAGGATCCCACAATGGCTCTGCAGAGTTGGCGGGCAACAAACACCGCAGCGCAGTGCTCCCAACTCCCATGGTGAATAGAGCAGCGCAGTATGAGGCCGCCTTTCACATCACATGAACAACCGCTGTTTCCCGCTTTGCAGAGTTTACGGCAGATTAGCATGTATTGTGACACATGGTGTATAGGGAGATGATGTGTGTACGTACGTGTGTGGGGGAGTGGGGGGGTTGTGAGAATGTGTGTGTGTGTGTGTGTGTGTGTGTGTGTGTGTGTGTGTGTGTGTGTGTGTGTGTGTGTGTGTGTGTGTGTGTGTGTGTGTGTGTGTGTGTGTGTGTGTGTGTGTGTGTGTGTGTGTGCACACGTATGTGTGTGCATGCGTGCGTGCACGTGCGTGCGTGCAGACGTGCGTGCATGTGTGCATGCATGAGAGGGGGGGGGGCAGACGAACAGACACACAGAGTGTAACTGTGATACAAGCCGTTCAATTCAAGTGCTTTTGGTACTCTGTCAAGTACAGGAATGCACTGAATCCAGTCCATTTACCAATCCACCACCATTGGCATTCACAGCCTCAGCCCCCAGTGGCTGAACATCCTCAGGGGGCTAGAGCACTGTCACTAAGTCATAATAACCCAGAGTGGATGGGACGTGTACAGCACAGCAGAACACTCATTGAATTTAATTGATTCTCCATCATACGTTCAATCAGAACGATCTCATATTGGGTTTTATTTAAAGTGCAGTGTAGTGCACTCAGGGGGGCGTTTTGTACCAAACGCACGCACGCACGCACACACACATGTGCGCGCACGCACGCACACACACACACACACACACACACACACACACACACACACACACACACACACACACACACACACACACACACACACACACACACACACACACACACACACACACACACACACACACACACACACACACCACCCTCCTTTTACGTAAATCACTGCTGGTCTAAAATTAAACTTTCTCTACTGTCTTGAATCCACATCTTGACTCTCTATCTTTATGCTCCGATCCCCGGGGCTATAAGAAGGAGAGGAGAGGAGAGAAAGGGAGAGTAATGGCCCGAGGAAAATGTGTGTGTGTGTGTGTGTGTGTGTGTGTGTGTGTGTGTGTGTGTGTGTGTGTGTGTGTGTGTGTGTGTGTGTGTGTGTGTGTGTGTGTGTGTGTGTGTGTGTGAGAAGGAAGAGAGAGTAAGGCAGAGTAATGGCCCGAGGAAAGTGTGTGTGTGTATGGCTCAGGCTGCGCGATCTATCATCAGACAGCAACACATGCAGTGGATGAGGATTAAGAAGTGTTTGTGTGTGTGTGTGTGTGTGTGTGTGTGTGTGTGTGTGTGTGTGTGTGTGTGTGTGTGTGTGTGTGTGACTTTGTGTGTGTGTGTGTGTGCTTGTGTAAGTGCCTGCGTGTGTGTGTGCGTGCGTGCGTGCGTGTGTGCGCGCGCGCGCGCGTGTGTGTGTGTGTGTGTGTGTGTGTGTGTGTGTGTGTGTGTGTGTGTGTGTGTGTGTGTGTGTGTGTGTGTGTGTGTGTGTGTGTGTGTGTGTGTGCCCTATAGTTACAGGATGAGCCTGGTGCTCGATGGGGTACGCTGCACAAATGGGCTGTAATGAGGATTAATGGAACTCATTTCAACTCATAGCTAGCACTCCTCTTTCCTTCTCATCATCTTCACACTGTCTGCCTATCTGCCTGTCTGATGGTCAGTATTTCAGTCAGCCGGTCTGTCTGTATGCCTGACCCCCACACACCCCCCTCCCCTCATCTTTCTACTGCCTGTCTGTCTGATGGTCTGCCTCTCTGTCTGATTGTCTGTCTACCTGCCAGTCTGTCTCCTTGCCTGTCTGTCTCTCTGTCTGCTTGCATGTTGTTCTGCCTTTCTGACGATCTGTCTGTCTGATGGTCTGCCTGTCTGCCTGTCTGTCTGTTTGACGGTCAGTCTTTAAGTCTGTCTGCTGGTCTGTCTGTTTGCATGCCTGCTTGCCCCCGTCTTCCCTCTCTCTCTCTCTCTCTCTCTCTCTCTCTCTCTCTCTCTCTCTCTCTCTCTCTCTCTCTCTCTCTCTCTCTCTCTCTCTCTCTCTCTCTCTCTCTCTCTCTCTGTGCAACAGCAAGCAGGACAGAAGAGAGGTAAATGGGTTCATGTAAGCGTTGTGTGTGAGAGCATTTGTGTCAGTGTGTGTGTGTGTGGACACTAGCACTAGCTACTGTATGGGCCACGTAGGGAAGCTGACAGGGGACAACGACAAGGGGGTCAGTTTTCCCAGGCCCAGGGAGATGAGGGTCCTTTCAGATGACTTTGCCCTGGGCCCAGCCTAAGCTGTCAGGGTCCCTGAGGCCACGTGTCTGCTGCTGCTGCTGTAGTGGTGGTGTTATCTGTCCCTCCTCTCAGACAGCTGTCCTTGAGTGACCCTGGTCTCCAGGACAGGAAGAAGGAGGTCATGGAGATGACCTCAGCACACACTTAGGCCACTTGGAGTGGGGGGCACAGGGGGGCGCGACACACTGTCAATCACATAAGGACCAGGGTCGGATTAACGTACAGACTAGATATGGCTACAGCCTAGGGGCCCCCAATTTGGCCATAAGTAACAAAAAAATCTGAATTTTCTTCCAGGGGCCCCAAAGAAACATGTACTGTAGGGGCCCCAAGCCATCTTAATCCGGCCTTGATGAGGACACATCGCCAAGCCACCACAGACTATTGACTGGCTCTTAAGTCCCCTGGTCAAGCCAGGACAACTTGACAATTTCAGTCGAAACAATCAATTCAAACTATTGCCAGAACAGCGCATATCATCAGACACCAAAGTATCAGCAGATGGTGATGGCCCGTCTCTCACTTGTGCCGTCTCCCACACTTGGGCACAATCACTCATACAAACACAAACCACAGAGAGGGAGAGAGAGAGAGAGAGAGAGAGAGAGAGAGAGAGAGAGAGAGAGAGAGAGAGAGAGAGAGAGAGAGAGCGAGAGAGAGAGAAAGAAAGATATATAGAGAAAAAGAGAAATAGAGAGAGAGAGAGACAGAGGTCGAGACAGAGAGAGAGACAGAGAGAGAGAAAGAGAGAGAGAATGTCAAGTGGCTTAGATAACGTAACACACTTTCAGTAAGTGAGCACGTCTCTGAGCAATATCTCCCCATGTACCCACTCAAAGATAGCAGAGGCTGCCTGGAAAAGCTACGTGTTGGATAATCCTGTCAGAAAATAACACAGTACGTAGGCTACTGCTAGGGCTGGGCGATATGGAAAAAAGTTTTCAGTTATTCTCTTTATTTTTTCATGTCGCAAAACAACCTTTCTTTAAAATGGATCTTTTTATTCTTATTTTTACAGTTACATTAACTTATAGTGTGTGTTGTGACAACATGAAATGTAATTAAATGATATTCAATTGTATAGAATTGATAAAATTACTGTCACGATATAAACGATATAGGAGAAAGGTCACGATATACACTTTTATATTACGATAACGATATATATCGTCATATTGCCCAGCCCTAGCTACTACTACGCAAGTACATCCCCTCAAGCAACAAGAGCCTCCGCACAGCTCTCCACTTTCATTCACACGTGACGTGAGGCAACAGAAGAGACTGAAACGAAACGCTGAAATATTAAATGCTGTTGTCTTACCTGGATTCAATAAGAAGTCCCAAAGCAGCGGATGGAAAAGCAGCAAAAAAAAGGAAGGGGGAAGAAAGAAAAAGTAGGTTAGAATTGTAACAGATGTTTCATGTATAGTTTCACTGTTATAGAGAGATATAACACCTGTGTAAACCACTCACACAAAACAGTACATTACATGCATACACACAAATAAATCAGTGTCTGCTCTACTGAAAACCACTGGGGAACACACATGTTATTTTCTCCATGTGCTGTAGTGTAGCCCTCTCTGTGTTGTATCATATAAAGGGTTGTATTGCAACTGCTGTAGGCAGATACAGATACTGCGTTGGGCAGGATGAACATCTGGACTGAGTTTCTTCACAAGGGGATTAACAGTGTCAGTAGCATCGCCCATCGTCATCAGAGAGAGAGAGAGAGAGAGAGAGAGAGAGAGAGAGAGAGAGAGAGAGAGAGAGAGAGAGAGAGAGAGAGAGAGAGAGAGAGAGAGAGAGAGAGAGAGAGTTTCAGTAGCATGGCCCATCTTCATTTGTGGCCTTTCCAGAATGTTTCCACACTATTTATTACTCAATGAAGAAACAGATACAGTCGTGCCAAGATGAACGTCCTTACAAAGCCACACGCACTAGACACACTAGACACACATGCACACACACGCACCCACACACACACACACACACGCACCACACACACACACACAAACGCACCCACACGCATGCACCCCCCCCCCCCACACACACACACAAATCAAGAAGACAACAAGCACTAAAGACATGCCTAATAAGTCTGTGGCACTACCAAGATGAAGAAGGTCCTTACAAAGCCACACACATAATGCACACACACACACACACACACACACACACACACACACACACACACACACACACACACACACACACACACACACACACACACACACACACACACACACACACACACACACACACCCACGCAGACAATCAAGAGAAGGGTAACCCGCGCTAAAGGATATGTCCAATAAGTCTGTGGCACTGCTCTCATTTCCTGCTCATCCGCTTTGAAGGGCGGCTGGATATGCGTGTATTCAACTTTATGACACATCGCGCAGCCATAAAGACGTCACGCAAAGCTTCAGCCTCTTTTTTTACACAATGATGGCTTCAACATGTTGGGGATGAACGAAATGGAAAACACAAGGAAGAGAGGAAGATGGTCTGCCATTTTGAAGAGAAAAAAAAAGAGCAATTAATTATTTTAATTTTGACTTTGCTCTAGGACATGGTTCTGTTTATGCTGTTTTTCCACCCCTACAATGTAAGCAGGGACAGCGCCAACCATAGGCAGACAAGGCGGTCGCCTAGGGCGCCAAATATCTTGGGGGCGCCAGAAATGCCCACATTGATAATTTACATTTACATTGATAATGATTATTCATTGGCTCTAGATTAGCTGTGTTCTATCAGATGTATGTCGCTATGTTCACATTTGACAATTTCTAAATGCACAAAAAGGAAAGGGGGTGATCGTCTAGGGCACCAAATTGACTAGAACCGACCCTGCGTGTAAAACAATAAACGCGGGGTTTGAAAGACACGACGGGGAGTTTGGCAGGCTTGCCTGGCCCGCCCGGAACGAAATGGGAGGCTGCTGACTTGTTTCATGCAAGTAATGAGTGGAAATGAAAGATAAGTGTTTTTAAGGGGCTTGGAGCGCGTTCAGGCACAGTGCGAGCCAACACGGACACAAAAAGCATGCATACTACACACACACACACACACACACACACAAACACACACACAGGGTAAGAGCTAGCGTAAGAGAGGGAGAGAGAGGGAGAGAGAGAGACAGAGGGAGACTGAGATAGACAGAAAGACAGACAGACAGACACACACACACACACGCACGCACACGCACACGCACACGCACACACGCTCACGCACACGTCATCCACACGCACACGCACGCACGCAGGCACGCAAGCACGCACGTACACACACACACACACACACACACACACACAGAACTGAATGGACCACACAATGCCTAAAATGTCCAGCTTGTCTGCAGGGGCAGAAGCACGCTGCAGCAGGTGGCCTTTAAGCTCCATGCAGCCACAAGCCAGTGTTGCCCCACAACCATAAACACAAATACATGGAGCTTTATACGATGCGTCATCACAAGTGCCCATGCGGAATTCATATTCTTATTAGCTCTATACGTGTTTTCCATCCTGTTCAACTCCTCTGTTCCACCTTCCATTATAACCTTTCGACATACTTAGACACAAAATGCAAACACTGGCTATGTTTACATGAGACATCTCATTCAGAATAAACTCCATTTAATTCTGAATAAAGCTTAAGTCCGCTTTGAAAACATCATGTAAACATTTCTTAATTCAGAATTAAATGAAAGATCAAAGTAAACTCGACATAACTATTTAATTCTGAATTAAAAACGTCATGTAAACGTAGCCAATGGGATCAGGCGATGCAATGACATTTTGCACAACAATGATTGTATTTTTTTTTTTACTTATTAGCTATCTCCACGAATGTATTTAATCACTTAGTGAGGCTAATTGCATTAAAGACAGGCTGGATAATAAGCTTGGTGCTAAAGATTCATTGCAGGCGAACAGGCGATCTAATGCACTCACATTTTAGCATGGGTGTCCTCTGACAGCAACACCGTCAAGTCACTGTCCTTGCTAAAAAATTATCTTATTCGTAGACCCTCAGGCTGTTAGAAACACGCTGTGTGGTCCACCATGTGCCAAGATAAGATTTCTTTTTTACTCTCCACCAGTTGTTTTTGTTCCAAATTGACTGTCAGTATATTTTGGGTGAGTGCTCCCCTCATTCTCAAGTCGATACCATCCCCACTCCAGTTTGACTGACAGGCGTGACCTTCAGAAGGTGGGGGCACAGGCACAGCTGGCTATGCCATCACCCTCCCCGCCCTCAAGACACCCCAGCCTGCTACTGTTGCATCCTGCGGGCACACACATGGGATGCCTATACACTATACATATATCTGCTTTATAAATAATGGAAATCTTGTGAATAGATTAAGAGACGGACAAGCGGCCAGCGGGGAATTAAAAGGTGAGAGTATCATCAGCAGATAATCCCTTTTAGGGGGAGAGAGAGAGAGAGAGAGAGAGAGAGAGAGAGAGAGAGAGAGAGAGAGAGAGAGAGAGAGAGAGAAAGAGAGAGAGAGTTTGGACAGTGTGGCGGCTGCAGAGCGAGACTCAGCTCTCTGGGTGTCATACGGCTGTTGTCACCATGGTAATCCTGTTTGCTTTGCTCTAGTCTGCTCTCCTGCCTGTCTCTCCCTCGTGCCGAGAGAAGGACCGTCTGATCTGTAGGCAACGCGGAACACAGGGTGGTAGAGGGCACAAGTCAAGACAAAACCAACAGAGAGAGAGAGAGAGAGAGAGAGAGATTTTTATTTATTTTTAATCAGAAAAAAATCCCCTTTACAAAACCATACTACATAATCAAACCATGTAAAGAAAAAAAACAAACCTAAATCTTGGCTAAAAGACCCCCGAAAAGGTCAACTCCCCACCCTGACCGAGCAAAGTGCTTCTCCATAACACCACTTATCAACAAAAGTGTCAATATCAGACATGTGCTGAAAAAAAAGAAATCAATGCGAATCCTAGATTTAACCAGGCCCGAAAACACATTGGCTACACTACAATCTGCATTGCCAGTCATCCTGTTCTTTCTGCTGATATAAATTGCCATTTTTGCTTGACCCAGTATAAAATTTATCAGCTGACATTTCAACCTGTATCTCTGTGTATACCA
>NC_085878.1:30239299-30246799 GCF_034702125.1 Engraulis encrasicolus
GAGGTGACTCATTACCCAAAAGAGTTATGAAGAAAGGACACAGCTATAAATGGCCAACAAAAAAGTAGAGGGACCCACGTAAGAGACTTTAAAAAGCCCAGAATCTTAAAAAAAAAAAAACTGTTCTTAAAAAGAACATATTCCAGAATGCCAAAATATGCCCGTCACTGAGATGGGAAGAAATGAGCCTTTTGGAGAAAGTGCCTCAAACATGGCCTGCCATGAACAGTGTACGTAGTAGCCGACGTCTGCTGTTATGCAAGAGCAAGGGGCAAGAGTAGGAAATTTGACATGCCCATGACAATGTCACATTCTAGGCAGTCACCACAAAATTGCGCCAAAATATGACTATCAAATTGATCTTGTGGTCGACTAGATTTGGCAATAGACTGAACTTGCGCTGATAGTGAAAAATGAAGATGAAATTAATGTACCATCTGTGCTAGTGATCTCTGTACCTTCCCTGTATGAAATATATTGTGCTAACTGTATGTTGATTTGTTTATCATGGCCTCTCACCTTCTGTATCCTTCAGCTCAGCTCAGCTTATTTGGTTTAATTCAACACCCACACAAGGTAAACAAATATCATGCAATCAACTGTGAGAATATATTCTAAACCTGGAGGTGGTAAAAACATGCCTTGGAAAAACATAGCGAGAGATAATGCATCACAAGGTTATGCGCTAGGCCATGGATGTCAAACTAATTTTATTTGGCCGGCGAGATCATTTCAATTGTGTATTGCATTTGGCCCAGATACACCATTAATGTATAGAAAATATGTCTTGAAGAGTAGTGTAACAGCACTTACTAGAAGTATACAACTATACAAGTATACAAGTGTTGATGGGAATGTGTTATTTTCCTAGCTTAAGCGTGTGTACTGTATGCACAATTTTGGTGGATTTTTTTAAAATAAATATTGAATTCGGCCCACGACATCATCCCAGAATTTAGATTTTGGCCCACTGTGAATTTGAGTTTGACACCCCTGCACGAGGCTATAGACAATAATTCAAAACTGAAGATGTGCCTTGCTCCTGAGTTGCCGTCTCCCCCTGTTTTCTCCTCAAGGCATTCAGACATGGAACAGCTTCCAAATGGCAACACTGCTCGGCTAGCCTACCGCTGACATTTCGACTTGTCTTCAGAGGATATACAGTAGATAAGCTCCGTTGACAGGGACTGTCCCCATTTGTGAAGCAGCACTAAACCTCCAGCACTGCCAAGCACAGCTTTGGCAGGGGCCCGGGCAAGACCATTTTCCAGGATGATCACTGCATAGGATTAAGCAAGTCTGATGCTGGATTTTGGCCGCCGGCTGTTGTCTGGCTGGAGCGTTCCTAGGATGGCTTCCCTCAAGACGGTACAGACTAAAGGCGGGCATACACTGTGCAATATTTTCATATGGTATTAAGCTCCTTCTCACACTGCATGAGGGCATTTAACTATTTAATAGTTCACATCTCATGACTCATGTCTCATGACTCATGTCACACTACACGAGCCGACAGTTGGATGCGAGCAGAATGTTGCCACTGTGCGACACGAAAAGCATGTTTCCCCGGTCTGCAGAGGAGGGAACATGCACACCTGAGGTGGAGATGAGGACGCGATCAAGAGCGAATTGCACGGCCCTATTAACTTGTGCATGTGTAGTGTCAAATTGAGTCGTACCACTGCTTTAACTGCGATTTACTCACGAGGGATGACCAGGATTTGATTTTCTTGTGACCCTACAATTGCACGATCGTGAGGTGAAATCGCTTGTCGTTACCCCATGTACACTACACGATGCAGACTCACGATTGACCTGCGATTGAGCAAGAAATCGGCCCGACTCCTAAGAAATTTGACAAATCGTGGCAAATTCGGGTAAAAAGTCGCACAGTGTAAGCCCGGCTTAAGGGTGGGTATTGCTAAGGATTCACGATTCAATGTGCATCACGATACACATGCCGTGATGCGATTCTATCATGATGCATTGCAATCCCTGTACTACGCATTTTAATGCATTGTGATATTTACTTCAGTAAATGTGCAAAAATACAGCTTATTTGTCAGTTGCTGTGTAGCATTCATGAGTCACTTTGCTTTATTTAAGCATCTTAGCATTGGGGAGAGAGCTTCCATTACAACTGAAATATTAACTAATTTGTACTGAACAAAAGGAACCAGTGGCAAATTCAATTTTATTAGTGGTAAATAATCTACTGTCATGAGTTGATGCAGTATATCCTGAAAATAAGTATTGCGATACATATTCAGGAATTGATGCAGTATACCGTGAAAATAAGTATCGCAATGCATTGTCAGGACGCTTTTTTTTTTGCACACGCCTAGATACAGTTGTGGAATGCCAGCCTAGAAGCCACCTGCAAGGGCACCCTAATTGGTCAAAAGTGAAAAATTGCAGAATTATGACAAGATGCAATATTGAAAAAATGTGTATGAAACTGAATGAAACTGTTGAGTACAGTTGGTAGACAACTTATCCTTAATTCTTAGATTGTAATTATGACACTGTCCATGGACATTCATTGCAGAATTTGCTTTCCGGGGGCCCCCACAGCAACCTGTAACCTAGGGGCCCCAAGCCATCTTGATCTGGCCATGGGTGTTGGAGTGGAATATCATAGAAAGGAAGGAGGGGGGTAAATCCAAAAGCTGTAAAAACGGGGCAAATTTGACTGTTTATGGAGCACCTCATTGTGTTTAAATCCATACAAGTTTCTCATTAGCCGTTGGATCATTCGGATAGGGGGATGCACACTTGCCAAACATCATCTCTGCTTCAAAAGTTGGCTGCGTTTAAAACCTTCCAAACCCTCTTTAAAACACACACAGCAACCTCCAAGGTTGGTCCTGACATTTTGCACGAGTTCATGTTCTCAACGCAACGGCTGCTTTTCCACTACGAGAGCAAGCGAGAACAAATTATCCGTGTACCCAAAAAAGAGACAAGTCTCCTTTTGTCAGTCTCTCACCGTGAAATATACCCCGGTACCCAGAATTTAAACACAAGACTAGTCCCCAAAAAAACCTCCCACACTATTCCCTCATTCCCCTGGCTCCCCGGTCACCCCCTGTAGGCAAAGGACCAGGAAAGTCAGACCACAGCAAGCTGACCAACAGCATTTCCATGCAGAACACACACATAGTATAGGTTAGGTGGGTGGGGGGGCACCAGGGCCGGATTAACACAGAGGCTAGACATGACTGCAGCCTAGGGGCCCCCACCTGCCAGCGGGCCCCCAATTTTAGCAATTTTGGAAAAAAAAACAATATAATTGTGGAAATGTGAATGTGTAAAGATGTGGAATTGATAACTTAGTCTAACATGTCAGGAAGAGTTTTAAATCGTATTAATAATTCTCTTGGGTTGAAATTATGACACTGTCTGTGTAATTTTGTTACAAAATTTGCCTTCCATGGGGCCCCACAGCAGCATGTAGCCTTAGGGCCCGCGTGGCTTCTTAATCCGGCCCTGGGGGGCACTGCTTGTGTTATGCAGTTAGGTGCAGAATTTGGAGGTTTTTCTTTGGCCCTTTCATGATGTCATTTGCAAACAGCAAGAAAGTTAAATAAATACACTTTTTGGTTTAAAGAAAGTAAGGGGCATGCATTAAGGTACAGTAGGGCATTGAGGTGCTGCTGCAGACTGCAGTGTGTCATATGGAATAAAGGTTGCAACCTATGAAGGCTTTCAGACGGTGGGCTTACAGTAAATGGGAGACCATGGGAAAAGCATTCACCTGAAACATCTTGAAAAGCCATTTCTGCAGACGTAAGGGCAGTGTCACTTCCACACACAGGCACAAGTTGTCACTGCCAGTTAGTTTTATGATAGTGGGTTAAGGTACAGCTTAGAGCACCGTTAATATGTCAACCACAGTCGACCTCTGGTAATATCATTGGCTGGATGGCTGTTCAAACAGTAGTTGAATGGTCAATAGAGGCCCCATGAAAGCAAGCTGGGGCCCTGCCGTGGCCTAAACGGTAGGGCACTGCCCTGTCACACCGTGGATCGGGGTTCGAGTCCGGCCCGAGGTCATTTCCCGATCCTCCCCCATATCTCCTCTCCCACTCACTTCCTGTCTCCATCTCAAACTGTCCTATGAAATAAAGAATAACCCCACCCTCCCAAAAAAAGAAGAAAAGAAAGCAAGCTGGCTGGTCCTCCGACTGCTTCAGACAGGACTCACTGCACAGCTCACTATAGTAGTGTTTTTCAACGGGGGCTCTACAGCCCCCCATGGGGCGTTTGAGAGACCTAGGGAGGCATTGAGAAGGATACAGCTGAGAATGGGCGATACTTAGTTTCCATTGGGGGGCATTTCATTTTGTAATACTAAGGGGGGTGTTGGCAGGCTTATGATGAGGTCAAGGGGACACTTGTTCAAAAAAGGTTGAGAACCATTGCACTACAGTGAGTTATGGGTCTGCTTATTGTCCATACAAGGCTCATGGTGCTATGACTGCATCACAGCCGGTCTGGCTTTGGGTCTGTGCAGTGCAGTACATACAGTGCAGTCTACCTACATATTTTTATAGCTGGAATCGTTTGAAGAAACTCACAAATGCGTTTGTATGGTAGTATACTGTGGTTAAAAAAAAACGATTTCTATTAACGATGTCAGGCCAAAGTGAAAGGCAATCAACCGGCGCGAAAGACATAGAGGTGAGTCCCGCTTTTGCACCTCAACTGTAATTGAAGGGAGAGAAACCTGACAAGACTATTAAAAATTACCTCCAACACGGAGAGATGAGGTTAAAAAAAAATTCAATAACAACCTGACTCGGAGCATTAAAGTCCAATAACACGGGTCCCTCGCCATTAAGCGGACATGTAAATCGAATAATGTCATGTGAAATGGAAGTGGAGTGCTGTTGATTAAAACGCAAATCAATAAAAGCGTGCATCAATAAAGACGGGAGAGCAGCCTTGGCAATTTGCAGTGGTGGCGGCATGCGGTTGGCATTTACTACTAGCCCTGTGTAGAGTAGACCACGAGAATCAAGGGAAGCAGACAGAGTGGGAAAAATGGATCAGTAGTCCTGGGCCCAGGGTGAGAGGGAGCCCAGAATTGGGTCCTCATTACATTGTATGTATTGGGTGGGGGCGCCATTGGGTAGCCTGGCGACGCCATCCGATGTACTCCACCCAAAGATTTTGGCTCCGCACATCGTCTGGCAGTTCTCTCAGTGTTTAGCCAATCAGCAAACGGTTCAGAGTGCTGCTGACGCAGAACTCACCCGCAATGTCCGTTACTGATTGGTTAAGGTAACTGTATTCACACTTTCGTTTTGTTATTTGTATGCTTTTGCGACGCTATATCGTAACAGGCATGCTAATAAAGCACAATATGGGCATAATATAGGTTTTAATTTGAGTTTTAATTTAAATGGTAGAGTAAGATCAGACCATCTCCCACCCTCCACGGAGACGGATTCCTCATGGCTTTTGCCAGACTGATTGACGGAGTCAACAGTCGGCTTTTCGCCCAGGCTAGCCTTTGGGATGACTTTGTCCTGTGTCCGGCCAAAGCTGCCAACGACCCTGACTCTACCTCTCTGTGCGTCGTCTACGAGGAGGTCTGATGAAATAGCTCATCAAGGCAGGCAAAATGAATTCCTTCACCTCGCGCACACAAAACGGGATGCCTTTATATTGTACACGGATGAATAGGATGGCCTCGGGAGGCAGAACACAGTGATTCAACACCATTAAGAGATGTTTTCCAAAGAATTTCATGCCAGCTTCAACAGCAGAAAGGTGTGTGTGTGTGTGTGTGTGTGTGTGTGTGCGTGCGTACGTGCGTGCGTGCGTGCGTGCGTGCGTGTGTGTGTCAGGAAAAAGAGAAAGTTCCAGCAGGCTCTATTTTGAACTCATTTTTTTGTGCACTCTGAAGATGAAGCAGTGCAGTGCCACTGCCTACCCACAGCAACTGAGTAACACTGCATTGCACAGCTATTCTTGAGTGGGAGATGTAAAATATTCTGATATTGAGGTGGTTTTTGAAGAGCATTTCTTTCTAATTAAGCAGAAAATGCAGCACCTCTTGGTATCCTTCCAATATGCTAATTGAAAAGCGTTCCCTATTTTCCCTTGATTAAATGCTACAACACTAGCTGTTTAATTTGGCAGCATTTTTGTCTACACCATTAGAGAGAGAACACTGACACAGCTGCCGGAGTTCCTATGACTTCACTGTTAATGTAAACATTTAGACCAGCATCGGACGCTGCACTTAGGTCATACAAAATTAGGCCATATAAACTTTTTTTTTTTAAATTTAGCCTTTATTTTACCAGAAATTTTAGCAGAAAAAGTTGCAAAATTAGAATTTCAGTTGCGTTAAAATAAGAGATCAAGTAAACAATAACAAATTCAATAGATTCCTCCGCTGAGCATTTTAAAGATGTTTCGTAATCCAATTTCTTTATTGTGCATTATTATTGGTGTTACTGTTGGTGAGTAATGGCAGTGTTGTGATACACATTTTGGCTTTGTGTATGAAATTCTCAGTGCAAACAAAGCTGTGTCTACCTTGCTATGTCTGCTGTGAAACACTGCACCTAATGCTCTACAACAACTGCTTCCTCATCAAGAAATAAAATATGCAATTAAACTCAATATTTCAAAGACACAGCCAGACATCCGTTACGAGAAAAGAAACCCGCTGAACTCTTACAACATGCACAACGGAGAGGAGACGAATCATTACATGTACAGTATGGCCGCCATTCCCAGAGCCCTCCCATATTGTCAGGCATGTCACAACCAAGCAGGCAAACTACGCAATTGCCTAGGGCCCCCCAGCTAAAAGGGGGCCCTCTTGTAATGACAGCTTGTGTACTTTTATCTAAATTACAGCAATGATGACTTTGTTGAACGTGGCAGAACCTCCCTAAATTCAGTGACCGAAAAGTGCAATGATACCGCTATCAAGTATCTCTCAAGGTGGCCCCTGCCCAATAGTTTGAAGGGGGAAATGGGGGCAGGGTAAGGGGCCCAAGTCCCTCTTTGCCTAGGGCCCCCAAATACCCTTGAAACAGCCCTGCACACCGTACATCTCCCGCTGCAGATGAAAGGTGCATTTCTGCAGAAGATGATGAAAGCTATGGCTGTAAGGGATGCCAGCCAGCTCACTGACAGCACTAACAGAGATATGTGAGGGTACTGTACGGTTGTCAGAGACGGTATGGTGGTGCGGTACAGTACAGGGCACCGTAATGTATTCCCTTTGAACGACGTGCACTGCGCAGAGCTGACGAAATTAAAACTGATGGAAAGTTTCTGCTTCCCGCCCTGCTCAGCCTGCCGGCCTCACAATTCACAGTATGTAATATAGGGCTACATGGCAGGGCTGTGAATTATTATTACGATGATTCATTATGTTTAATATCGCGCTGCTGATCTAAGGTCTAGGTTTAAGAGATAAATACATCTCAGTCTTTATTATAAGGGCCACCCACAGAGCAATAGCTGCATTCT
>NC_085878.1:30251799-30256799 GCF_034702125.1 Engraulis encrasicolus
TCAGGATTGGCCCACCATTGTGAACGTGAAAGCCACACTGAGACACTCCACAGCACACAAGTGCACAGGGCACACAAGAAAATTGCATTTCTGCCTCACCCGTGCAAGGGGGCAGCCCTCATTAGCGCCCGAAAGGGAGCAGGGCGGCGTGTTAGCTCATTGCAACATGGAGGTTGCACCGTGCGTGTGCACACATCTGCGTAGCCTGCATCAGGTGTCCTACCGCACACAAAATTGACATAAAATACAAATGGCAACATGTTTGTGCGCGAAAAGTGTACGTGCACTGGTATACTGCAGCAAGCATACTGCGGGCACAACGTGTCTACTGTTAAGCAGGGTTGCCAGATGGGGCCCCAAAAATGCTCAAAACCCACCTGGAAGCACTAAATCCCGCCAAATTCTATTGATTTCTATGGCCAAAAATTGCCCTTTTTACCCGCAGACGGCCATCCTAAGCAGCCCAACTGGGCGGGAAACCACCCGATCTGGCAACACTGCTGCTAAGTCACAAGGAAGAAGTGAATAGTGAAGGGCACATTGCACACACAGCAGGCTTTAGGGACGTCTGACTGCACACACCCAAACACACCCCAGAGACAACCCAAGGAGATGACACGGGGTGAGAAGGAAAGTCAAAAGGATTATGCCTTTTTTTGACACCTCCAGGTTTCCGTAATCTTCTGTGTGTTGGAAGCTTTTATGGCCGAGGAAGTATACAGTATTTGCACTGTAGTTGGCATTTCTATCCAATCAAGCATGATCTAATCAGGGAGATCCCATCACGTTCATTATCGGATTATCCGATTCCCCCTTGCTCTTATCACAGCAATGTGTCTCTACCGACAGGACGCGCACTATGCAGATATTCCAGGTTCCCTTGGGATACATAAGTGAGCCTGTCGGATTTGAAAATCAACACCCAGATCCCTGCAAGTCTCACAATTAGCAAATTACAGCAAATGGAAAATGCAACAGACAGGGAGACAGAGAGGGTGCAACAGCACATATTCATAGCAGCACACATGTTGTTTTTATTCTGTTTAATCTTTAAGAGTGTATCGTCACACCGGTGTGACGGGAATGTTCGGGCAATGAAAGTTCTATAGAATTCTGGGCGTCATTCAATAAAATATGGAATTGTAGAATCTTGCATTGTTATAGAACACATTCTTTTTATAGAATGCTCAAAAACCCACACTCTTAAAGGTTAAGAGGTACAAGCTCATATGCTTCTGTTCATAACTAATGCAAACTTTACAGATCAGTTCTTCCTTTATTCCTTCCTTCCGTCAGTAATTGAAGGGTTTATTTGCAAAGCGTTGTATTTCCATTTTGTAGAATGTTGGGAAATTGACATTTTTGTATTGGGCATTCCAATGCCTTCCATTGCAAAATGTATTTTATATAGGTTGCAAAAGTATGCTCTCAAATTATTTGAATGGCAAGAATTCACATATGGATGATAGGACCTCTGAACAGCCATTTTCCAATAATAAAATACAAAAGTGAAAAAATGGAGATACACCGTTTTGCAAATAAACCCTTCAATTGTTTGCTACAGTGTTTTTTTTCAGGAGAAGTGGGGACCATGCAGACATTAGGCCCACAGGAAACAGGTCCCTGGTACGGAGAGTCATGCAGGACTAGACAGATGAAAATAAAAATAACAGATAAAACAGATAAACGGAACAGGAAAAAAAAACAGATAAAAATAACCTCACACACATGGAAACATTCTAAATGGAATATGTCACACCTATGTTTGTGTGGCATGTGTCTGTGTGTGCGTGGCGCGTGTGTGTGTGTGTGTGTGTGTGTGTGTGTGTGTGTGTGTGTGTGTGTGTGTGTGTGTGTGTGTGTGTGTATCTGTCTGTCTGTCTGTCTGTCTGTCTGTCTGTCTGTCTGTCTCTATCTAGTAGTGGTGTGGATTGGCACTGCCCTCACAATCCGATTCGATCACGATTCGGGAGGTAGCGATTCGATTCGATTTGATGTGATTCGATCCGATCCGATTCAATTCCACAATGCATTGCAATGCATTACATTTCTACTGAAAGCAAAGCAAGTGTTTCATCAGTCATGATGAGGCAATACACGTTGTCAGATACTGAGCAACAATTTATTAGCTGTTTTCTGTATCAGTCTGTATCAGTGTGTATGAGTCTTGCAATGCTTTGAAGTACTTTTATTTAATTTAACATTCATTTGCTCCCGAAATATCCACGGAAGTAACTGAAACTTTAAAAAATTGCCGCATCGATTCTGGAACTTGTGTACGTGTGTGTGAGGAAATTTCAGAAGAACCACAAAGTTGCACATGGGGATTATTACACATACAGTACCTGCTTAAATGCAGTTTATATAAACATGGAAAAACCGCACCACAGACACACACACACACACACACACACACACACACACACACACACACACACACACACACACACACACACACACACACACACACACACACTTTTTCACCCCGTCCTGCTTCCTGTGTGTCCCTTGATGCACGTCAGCCATGCGTATCGTGACGTGAGAGGCAGCCCCACCCGGTGACGTGCAAAATAACAACCCACCAACTCAACATCCCATAAAAAACATGCCAACACCAACACATGACCAGCATCTGTGTGTGTGTGTGTGTGTGTGTGTGTGTGTGTGTGTGTGTGTGTGTGTGTGTGTGTGTGTGTGTGTGTGTGTGTGTGTGTGTGTGTGTGTGTGTGTGTGTGTGTGTGTGCGAGTGTGTGTGCGAGTGTGTGTGTGTGTGTGTGTGTGTGTGTGTGTGTGTGTGTGTGTGTGTGTGTGTGTGTGTGTGTGTGTGTGTTTCATGACCAAAGTTTCCACGCTCTATGATGGCAAAGCAACCTTCCCCACCCCCCAAAACCGCCTTTTTTTCCATCATTTGGACAGAAAAGATTATAAAGCGAAGAAGAAGAAGAAGAAGAAGAAGAAGAAGAAGAAGAAGAAGAAGAAGGAGGAGAAGAAGAAAAATAATAATAAGAAAAAGAAGACGCAGAAGTCAAGTCAAGTGTACTTCATTGTCAAAAGTCTATGTGACAGGGTTAACACAGAAGTTTGAAATTGCGTTTGACCAGTCTCCAAAAATAATAATAAGAAACAGAAGAAGTCAAAGAAGAAGAAGAGGAAGAAGGAGGAGAAGGAGGAATAGGATGAGGAGGAAGAAGGAAAAACGATGACAAAGAAGATGAAAAAAGAGAAAAAGAGGCGAAAAAAAGAAGAAATGACAGTGTCTGCATGTTCGCTGGTGGAGTAGAGTGACGGCGGTGGAATGGAAAGAGTGGCGTTAGTGGTGGATGCCTTATATAACAGAGTACTAATGAGGGAGCCCTGAGAGAGACAGGGGGGTGTAGGAAGAGAGAAGGGGGGAGGAAAGAGCAGGGAGGGGGAGAAAGAGAGAGGAAAAGGAAAGAGAAGGAGGAGAAAAGGAGAAGAAGAGAGAGAGAGAGAGAGAGAGAGAGAGAGAGAGAGAGAGAGAGAGAGAGAGAGAGAGAGAGAGGAGTACTACATGGGCCTGCAGAACACACAGCAGCATTAAATGCCACCAGTGGAACAAGTGCTATCCAAAGGCCAGCCGTTAGAGGAAATGACATCCTTGCCATAAAACACACACATAAAGTTCATGCACAAACATTCGCAAGCATACACATTCATGTATACACGCTCACACACACAAACACACACTCACACACTCACACACACACATACACACAAACACACACACACACACACACACACACACACACACACACACACACACACACACACACAAACACACACTCACACACTCACACACACACATACACACAAACACACAACCAAATTCACTTAGCTACGCGCCTGCCGCCCACTGTTTTTATGTGTGTGTCTGAGACAGACAGTAAGTACGATAACACCTGTGCAAAACAGGGATGCAGTAAGAGAGACCGGCAAAAACAGAAATAACACTTTAGAGAGCATATGACTTTAACGAGCTGCCTTTACATCAGAACACCTCAGAACGACCTTAGAGGCCAGATTACTATGTGGGCCTACCAGGCCCAGGCCCTAGGGGCCCAAGACTCAAGGGGGCCCCCGAGCCCAATCCTTTATAATTCTGCCCTACAAAGGCAAAGTGTAGTAACTATTCCGATATTGAAATTGAGAAAAATGCATTCAAAGCCTTAGTATTAGGTTAGATATTGTAGATAGATACTGCAAATTTGACGTAGCAATATCTCTAAAACGGGATTCATTTGGTTTGTCACAAGATAAAGACCATTGCAGACCATTTTCAGTCTTAAGTCAATTTAAGTCAGTGTAGTTACTGCACTTTGTCTGTAGGGCAGCTTTCCCTTCTCGTATTGCAATACAATCGCACCCTGAATCGTTTTGTGCACTGACAGCACTCATTGAGGAGGGGCCTTTCTTGTTCTCTGGCCCAGGGGCCCATGGAATTCTATCCCGTCCCTCTCATGGTGTGTAAGGAGTGGAGAAACGGCTGTGTGTGTGTGTGTGTGTGTGTGTGTGTGTGTGTGTGTGTGTGTGTGTGTGTGTGTGTGTGTGTGTGTGTGTGTGTGTGTGTGTGTGTGTGTGTGTGTGTGTGTGTGTGTGTGTGGTGTTTAGGGAGGGGAGGAACGTCTGTGTGGGCACTGGCTGGCACCTGTGCTTGAGTGGAGAGTTTACAGAGCGGTGAAAGGACTCGAAGAACATAAAAGACGTCAGCGCTGCGGGCTATAGACAGGACAGGGGGGACTGGCTGACTTACCTAGGGCCATTACTCACATGTGCCATGGACAAAGAACAGCTCCATGCCTACGGTACATAGACCAGGCAGCCCTGTAGCCAAGATACTATGTCAATCTACTAGCCTGGCTATAGCATGAGTTTGTGCATGTGGGTGTGTGTGTGTCTGCCTGATAGCTTTCAGCACATCAGCCATAAACTACCAAGGCCAAGACCACCAAACACCCAGAGAACCGGCAGGCCAGGCCAGA
>NC_085878.1:30261799-30279299 GCF_034702125.1 Engraulis encrasicolus
CTTGAGCAAGGGACCTAACCCCACATTGCTCCTGTGACTGTAACCAATACCCTGTAATATCTGTAAGTCGATTTGGATTAAAAGCAACAAAAAAAAACTTCAGCTAAGTGTAATGTAATAATGTTCCTCACCAACCACCAAGTGGCCAAGTAGATGACTTACTCTCAGGCGATTGACTTTATCCTGCACTCAATGGACAGAATGTGGAGTATCTCGGTCGTGTGAGGGTATGTCTTTATGCACATGCATTTGTCCATGGGCATGTGCGTGCGTGCGTGCATGTGTGCGTGCATGTGTGCGTGCAGGCGTGTGAGAGACCACCAAGCGACCGCCACCAGCAAAGCCCAAGCATAGAGAAAACAAAAGAGCCCCAAATATCTGGTCTAGTGTTTCTGTGTGTGAGTGTGACTGTGCATGTGTGCATGCAAGCGTATGCAGTACGTTAGAGAGAACAAAGTGGCTGAGAGGCACATTGCCTGAGTAAGGAGAGCTGGTGCTTGTGGATGTGTTTGTATGAAAAGGCTTAGAGAACTCAGCCATGATGAGGAGGAGGTAAAGTCCTTTAGCTCCGGGATTACTTAAAGCTACTGGTGATGTTTGGCTAGCTCAGTGACGTGTGCCAAACATGTGCATCGGTTTAGGAACCTTTGGCAAGTGCTACTGTGTATGAGCAATGTTATAGTTCTCGCTGATGAATTGAAACGCTACCAGCCATTGTGTGTGTGTGTGTGTGTGTGTGTGTGTGTGTGTGTGTGTGTGTGTGTGTGTGTGTGTGTGTGTGTGTGTGTGTGTGTGTGTGTGTGTGTGTGTGGTGTGTGTGTGTGTGTGAGAGTGTGTGTGTGTGTGTGTGTGTGTGTGTGTGTGTGTGTGTGTGTGTGTGTGTGTGTGAGACAGAGAGAAAGAAAGAATGAGACAGACAGAAAAAAAGACAGAGCGAGGAAGAGAGAAAGAGATAAAAAGAGAGAAATAAACAGAGACCCAGTGTGTGTGTGTGTGTGTGTGTGTGTGTGTGTGTGTGTGTGTGTGTGTGTGTGTGTGTGTGTGTGTGTGTGCGTACGTGCATGCGTGCATGTGAACCAGCTGTGATGCAGCGCAGAAACAAGGAAAATTAGAGACACACAAACACAAAACAACAGACCGGGGGCATATAACATGCAGACACACTCATACACACTCACACACACAGACACACACAGACACACAGACACACAGACACACACACACACACACACAGAGTGCTATGCTGGGAGCGTCGTGCAGCTAAGGCAGTACAGCACGACTAACTCTGACGCCACGTTACCATGGCCACCATGCACTCGCATTGCTCCGGGACCTGTTGAGACCAGCTGAGCTCACTAAATATATACACACAAACACACACACTCACACGCAAACACACACACGTATGCACACACACACACATGCACGCACGCACAGACACACGTGCACGCACACACAGACACAGACACAGACGCACGCACGCTCGCACCCACACACACACACACACACACACACACACACACACACACACACACACACACACACACACACACACACACACACACACACACACACACACACACACGTACAAGCATAGCCTGACACCCTCTGTTCAACATTTACTAAACACAGCATGCTCTGATTCACTGGCCCTTCATGCGTGGTAAAGCCATTGGCACCATGACAGTGTTTCTATAGGTTACTACTACGCCATGACGAGGGAGCAGTGGTAGAGGGAACAGCCCTTGCCCAAAGCAAAGGCTTTTATATAAGTAGGTACTACACAGTAGGCTATGGTACGTGTATGTCAAACTCAGGCAGGGAGTGCAGGCAGACAGACAGAGAGGCAGGGAGGCAGGCAGGCAGACGTAGAGGGGTAGACAGAGAGGTAGGCCGGGAGGCAAGCAAGGAAGTAGGTAGTCAGGCAGGCAGACAGACAGGCAGGGAGGCAGGGAGGCAAGCAGAGGTTGGCAGCACAAAAACACTATCTACCCACCCACCGACTTCCAGAGAGGCCGAGAAGCAGGCATGGAGGCAGGCAGGCATGGAGGCAGGCAGGCAGGGCTGGGAGAGAGGCATGCAGGCAGGCAGGCAGAGAGGCAGGCAGGCAGCCAGAGAGGCAGAGAGGCAGGCAGGCAGGGAGGCAGGGAGGCAGGCAGGCAGGGAGGCAGGCAGGCAGGCAGGCAGAGAGGTAGGCAGCAAGTCACAAAAACACAATCTACCCATCCACCAACCTCCATAGAGGCAGAGAAGCAGACAGGGAGGCAGGTAGAGAGGTAGGCAGAGAGGCAGGTAGATATGCAGAGAGGTAGGCAGAGAGGCAGGTAGAGATGCAGAGAGGTAGGCAGAGAGGCAGTCAGGGAGGCAGGCAGGCAGGGAGAGAGGCAGTCAGGGAGGCAGGCAGGGAGGCAGAGAGGTAGGCAGAGAGGTAGGCATAGAGGCAGGCAGGAGTGGCATGAATGCAGCCACTTGAGCCAGAAATCAAGGTCACACTGTCTGGAGGCAGGAACAACAGAAAGTCAAGAGGAGATGTGCATGTTGTTGAGAGAGGGACGATGTTGCTAAGAGACTAGGTTTATGGAATAGGCATGGCTTGTTTATTTGAGTGTGTCTTTACGCATATGTCCATTGTTTGGGCTGCAGTGTAGAGGGGGCTATGCAGACCTATTTCAACAGACACGTACAGTACAGTACAGTGCTGCTGTTGAAATAGTTGTGTGTCTTCCAGTCAGCCAGTAAAATAACACAGAACCCTTTGCACACGTGCCTGAAGATGTTTTGAAGACACACATTTCCAACACATACACAAAGGCACGTGCACGTGCACACACATACGCATGTGTGTGCTGCACACAGACACACACACACACACACAGACACACACACAGACACACACACACACACACACACACACACACACACACACACACACACACACACGAGCACACACACACAGCACACACACACACACACACACACACACACACACACACACACACACACACACACACACACACACACACACACACACACGCACACACACCGGCAAACACACACACACACACACGCACACACACGCACCCACCCACACACACACACACACACACACACACACACACACACACACACACACACACACACACACACACACACACACACACACACACACACACACACACACACACACACACACGTCACGGAAACATCAACACAACCATGAGAGAAACTGACATGACTGTTTGTGTGCCGGGGTGGGGTGGGGGCAGACATCCAAGCCTATCTTTGTCACAGCAGGGGACCCACCAGGTGACAAAATCAGGTCAGTGGTCCACATGACAGACAGGAGGGGCAACAGCAGTAGCAGCAGCAGCAGAAGTTAGTCCTTTGATGAGGAACATTACATTTAATGGGATGAGAATTTGAGTTAAAATGTTGTGTTCTCACAGTATCACAAGCACATTTTTTAACATGGATTTATATGGGAGCTCTAGTAGTTTTGTAGTAGTAGCTGTAGTTTGAGCATGGCACAGAGGCATGGCAATAAGCATGGCACAGATTTACAACCATTCAGGCAGCAGAAATTCTGCTCATTAACTCGGCCTAAGAGGTTAGGTTATGTGATTGTCCCATTTGTGTGTTTGTTCGTAGTATATACGTTTGAGCGCGGAGCATGTGCGTTTCTGTCCACCAGAGGGCGGAGGTACATGGGCTCTCTGAACACAGTTACCTCTGCCAAGGAGGAAATGTTTTCGGTCGCGTTGGTTTGTCTGTCTGTCTGTCTGTCTGTTTGTCTGTCTGTTTGTTTAGCAGCAGCATAACTCAAAAACTAATCAATGGATTTGTACGAAACTTGGAGTTGTTGACAATGACCCAGGGAACAAGTGATTAAATTCTTGTGGTGATCCGGATCACAAACCGGAACTAGGACTTTTAAAAAGATTCTGTCAGCAGGATATCTCAAGACCTGATCAACGGATGTGGACGAAACTTTGTGGAGTGGATAGAAATGACCCAAGGAACAAGTGATTAAATTCTGGTGGTGATCCGGATCAGGAACCGGTAACAGGACTTTTTAAAAGATTCTTCGTCGTTGCTGGCCTATATATCTAGACGCCCCTAGTGACCAGGAATTGAATTGCAGGGACTCCACAAAAAGAAAGCAGAAAGACTTAGGGTGTAACATATTCAAATGTTCTATCAAGCAGCTTCCTTGGCGGAGGTCTGCGCTCTCTGAGTGCTTCTAGTTTGAAATTTGCTTACCCAAATATCAACACTTACTAAACACAGCATGCTCTGATTCATTGGCCCTTCATGCGTGCCCCTTAAAATCCCTTAGTGTTGTTGCCAAAACAATAATGGTCTATTTAGCTGACTTGATGAAAGGCTGATCTCTCTCAGGGTTGCCAGATGTGTCTGATAATTTCCAGTCCGGAAAATGCTCATAAAACCACCTGGAGGCACTAAATCCTGCCCGATTTTAAACCAACTTCTGTTGATTTCTATGCCCATAAATCTACAGAAAAACCTGCCCCATATCTGCTGTGGACCAACAGACAGCCATCCCAATTGGCCGGGAGGGAAACCACCCAATCTGGCAACACTGTATCTCCAGCACTAACAGCAGCAGTAGGAGGTTTGGAGAGCCCCCAACACAGCCATTTAAGAAATGAAAAGAAATCCTCAATACATTAATGAAGCCGAAACCAAACCCTATTAATCCCAAATTTGCTAAATGGAGAGGCATAATGTTAATTAGAAACACCACTGCGTCTCTGGAAGAGTAAAGTCCTGATGCACTATACTACACTATAGGCCTGAGGCTGTCTGATCTCTGAAGGGAAGACCTCTTGTAGTCTGTCTATTTCTCTCTCTCTCTCTCTCTCTCTCTCTCTCTCTCTCTCTCTCTCTCTCTCTCTCTCTCTCTCTCTCTCTCTCTCTCTCTCTCTCTCTCTCTCTCTCTCTCTCTCTCTCGCTCTCTCTCTGCAGTGCTGGGATCCCAAAGGAATATGATAGTTGCTGACTGCTGTGAAATGCACACTCTGAATCAAATGCAGAAATCCTCTTCAAGGAGAAATAAAGCACACATATATAGTAGACACTATGAAGCTGGTATGACATGAAGGGAAGCAGGGAGAAGAAGATATTTACAGTACGGCAGGAGCAAACAAATGCGATGTGCCCTTTACGATAACGGTACATTCACACTGCGAGCATGGGGTATAGGCGAAATGTGTCTGAATGTATCCATGCTCAGTCCAAAACGCTTAGAGAAGATGAAAATAGATTATTCCTTGCACACCAAAGCAAAGTGTGGCGCATGGACCGGCCTGCGTGTGTGTGTGTGTGTGTGTGTGTGTGTGTGTGTGTGTGTGTGTGTGTGTGTGTGTGTGTGTGTGTGTGTGTGTGTGCGTGTGCGTGTGCGTGTGCGTGTGTGTGCGTGCGTGAGAAGGAAAGAGAGAGAGAGACAAAGAGAGAGACATTCAGAGAGAGAGAGAGAGAGAGAGAGAGAGAGAGAGAGAGAGAGAGAGAGAGAGAGAGAGAGAGAAAGGGAGAAAGAGAGAGAGAGAGCACACATGTAGTGTGTGCACATGTATTTTGAAGCATGGTGTATGTGTGGATTGTGTGTTGTATATTTTGGATGTCAGGACCAGAGAGGTGCATGGGGGTTAACCCGTTACAGATAAGAGATGCTCTACTCAACAGATCCAACATGTGGTAGGCAGAGGATGGAGCCAAATTGCCACCTGGGGGACTGCAGCATGTGTTGTCCTAGCTGTGGCTGTGCTGGGTTTGTGTGTACTACTACAGGGGTACCGAACAACTGGCTGCTGGCTGATTCTCTAATCTGACACACAGCTGGACTTCAGGCTCCAGGGTTGTGCCGATATAAGCTGCTCTTTTTTATTACTTTTTAGTCTCTCCCTCCTTTTTATGATTCTGCTAAAGCTGCAGTGTTTTTATGCACTTTTACTATTGTATTAGTTTTTGACAGAACATGACATCTCTATTTTGTATCTCCCTTATATATTTTTTACTTCTTGGTCCTGTGTCTGTATTTCGTCTGATTTTGGCACAAGTTGTATGTATGGTACTGCTGCAACACATGAATTTCCCCTCTGTGGAATAATAAAGGACTTACTTACTTACTTACTGTCAAGCTGAGCTACAACGCACTACAGATGTGGCTGCGGCATACAGGTAAGGATTGGGGTGAGGGTTTGGGCTACAGCAGGAGTGGACAATTATTGTGGACCAAGGACCACATTGGGTGTGTAGAATACTGACCGAAGGGCCAGATGTCGTAGGCAACTTGCCTGTGACAATAATGAGAAATAGTGTACGCATTAATAACTAGTCAGTTTTGCCATTCTTGCACATTGTAATGAAATGTATTTAGCTGTAGCCAATGTACTCGGTTAATCTTAAATTCACAAGACTCCTGTTTTAAGTAGCCATTTTATGAATTTGGAGTGACCACATGAATTTGGATTTAAAAGTTGTTAGTTGTCTAAAGTTGTCTAACCCTAACCCTAACCCTAACCCTTGTAAAGGCTCTGCGGGCCATATAGTGGGGTCGTATTAGGCTCAGTCATTTCAAATTGGTGTTAAAGTTTGGTTTTCACTTCCAAGTTGAAGTTTAGGGTCTATAGAAAAAAATGAGTTCGAGTGTCAAACACACAGATAACAAAATGGCCTGCGGGGGGCGCTCTAAAATATATAAACTGCTATAACTTTTGATTAGTTAAACCAAATTTAACATATGAGGTATGTATGGATTCAGCATGAAGAGGAGAAACCGGTGAGCTAAGTATTTGGTTACCAGATTAAAGACACACTATGTAATAAACACACTTTTAGCCAATGGACAGCTAAATCCGGGCTTTTTTAAGATAAAGGGTGGAAATGCCCTCAAAGTTGCAATGAAACATAATTTATTGTTACAAGTTATTGTAAATAAAGCCTGGGTTATCACTTAACTTGATTTGTTCAGAATATCCCTGAAGCACACAGATACTTAGGATACCTATACACAAATATGGCTGCATAAAGCCTATGTGATATTTAGCACCCAACTTGCAACTTTGAGTTTATGAATTTAGGATCATGAGTACCAGCTTTTTGTTCAATCAAGCCATCATTTTATTCACTTAAAACGTTATATCTGGAAGAAAGTAAATCAATAATAATAATAATAATAATAATAATAATAATAATAATAATAATAATAATGATAAATACTATGGGGAACATCATTTTTTCCTGCATTCAAAAAGGAAACAGAAGACCATAGGGCTAACATTTATTCCAATACTTCACTGTACTATGTACTGTACTAACTATGACAGAGAACAAATGCAAGTCAGTGGTCAGTCTTAGACATTGCATGTGCACTTGCACAGACGTGTGCACTTCAACTCTGCCTTCATGCACTTGCACCAAAATCTGGCAGGTCTATTTGTACACATACTAGCACAGCTGCACTTCACCTCTAGTTGGAATACATCTTTGGCAACTGCATCTTTGGTAGTGTAGTCCAAATCTGGCAACTTTTCATTTGTTACCAGATTGGGCAGGCATTTCTGGCAAATGCAGATAATAAGAACTGTTTTCATTCCTGTCAACTACGCTGGTAACAAATGGACAGTCCTCAGATGACAGAGATATCCTCATAACAGAAGATGATTGTGCCTACCATGTATAAAATAGTCCTATAGTATTATTTAGTATGCTTGCCAAAGGCCTCTGCTTGCCCCCAGCAAGCATACTAATTGTTCTCCAACAGTTTATTTAGTATGCTTGCGGGAAAGCATACTAATTGTTCATCAACAGTTTATTATTATTATACATTTTTTCATTCACCTCGGCCTATGGGAATCGCCATTCATTAGTACGGCGGCTTTGAATCGTTGCAGCGTTCGAGATAGACACGGTTCGAGTGCCAAAACGAACGGCTCGAAATGGGCTCAGGGTGGTGTATTTTTCGCTGGCCTACCCCCTTTCATTCGTTCACCAGACTTGTTTTTCCTCAGTTTTCTCTCTGTTTTCCCCCTCATTGAAATGAATGGTAGAATGGTCAAGATGATGATGTCACAAACTGTGGCAGTTAGAGTGAGAGGTGACCTGTCCTGGGGTTTTTAACTAGGTATCAACTAGGTAAAGGCATTGTCAGAGAGGTCTTGGCTCTGAATACAAACTGTGTGAAGATCATAAGCCAACTCGTAAAAAATGTTTCAGATAGAGCAGTTTTAAAATCCCTATGATGGTGACCTCATTCACTTAGAAACAAATGTGTGAACAGCTCAACGCATAGACCTGAATATGTCAATTTTTTGACTGAACCATTTGGTCTAGAAAAGTGATCTCAGCTTTGACATGAAGAGCAGGATTGTGCCATTTGTGTGTCAATATCATCTAACAACTTGCAAAACTGTTGGAGATATGACAGCGTAAAAATAAGGCTGCACATATTACTCAGCTATTGACTGCCAAACTGTCACCTTTAGAATCTGCATTCATACACATTCGTACGCATACGCATACGCATTCATACACACACACACATGCAGCCTTGTAGAACTTTAGACCTCTGCTGTCACCTGGGCAACCGTGGCCTAATATGCTGCTGTGGCCACTCTATACAGTAAGTGGCAGTGGCCTACTGGGTAGGGTGTTGGTCTGTCAGAGGGTTGCAGGTTCAATCCCACCCTTACCTCTCCCTACCCACCCATTGCTGAAAGGCACCTGAAACATCTCCATACATGCACGCACGCGCACGCACACACACACACACACACGCACACACACACACACACACACACACACACACACACACACACACACACACACATCTCTCTCTCTCTCTCTCTCTCTCTCGCACAGACAGACAAACACACACACACAAACACACACACATACACTCAGACTCTATCTCTTTCCCTCGTGTTCTGTGTGTGTATACAACAGCTGTGTGTGTGTGTGTGTGTGCATAAGCCGCAAGCATACTAATAGCATTGTCTCTCCGGAAATGCAGTCTTATTATTATTATTATTAGGGGCCAAGCAGCGAAGCTGGCGAAGGCCCCTATAGTGTTAACTGGTATTCTTATTATTATTATTACGTAGACATCTTTCCTCTCCTTAGCAAGTCAATGGCAGCCCATGGAACCGTAGGTAGGAAAATGCTGAAAATTGGCACACATATTCGGGCCCAGGCCATCATTACCCACAGCAATTTATAGGTCCCCAGCCCCAACGCTCTAGCGCCACCAGCAGGTCAAAGTTGCAGGTACATTTCTGCTTGTAACTTTTGAACCGCTGGGCCAATTTTCATAAACTTGGTATCCCTGGAATCCTTGAGCCAAGACGAATCCAACGCACTCTATGACGTCATTTTCCGCCTGGATAGTTTTCCCGCCATTTTGAATTTTGTAAAATTCAATAAAAATGCTATTTTTCCCGCAATTTTTGACCAATTCGCCCGGAACTTGGTATATAGTATCTCTGGACTGAGCTACACCTGGGGTCTCAAGGGATATTGGATATCTTTTATCGTTTAGCCGTGACAGCCAATCAAAATTGTCGTAAAAGTGGCGAAACAGGAAGTGAGGTCATATCTCAGCAACCGTTTGTCGAATTAAGCTGGGATTTTGTATACACATAGTGGTCCATCCCATGACCTACCACAAATAAAATCGGAACCCCAGCTCAAACTCTGTAGCGCCACCAGCAGGTCAAAAAGTTAGCTACATTTTTGCCTGTAGCTTTTAAACCATATGCACAATGTAAAATATATTATTATCACTAGAATCCTTGGGCCAAGCCGAATTCAACGCACTATATGAAGTTATGTCAACGCAGAAGGGAAATTCCGCCATTTTGAATTTTGTAAAATTCACTGTAAGTCTATGGCAGCCCATAGAACCATACATAGAAAAATAATGTAAATTGGCACACATATTTGAGGCAGCATCAACATTACCCACAGCGAGTTATAGGTCCCCAGCCCCAATACTCTAGCGCCACCAGCAGGTCAAAGTTGCAGGTACATTTCTGCTTTCAACTTTTACACCACTGGGCCAATTTTCATAAACTCTGTATCCCTGGAATCCTTGGGCCAAGACGAATCCAACGCACCCTATGACGTCATTTTCTGCCTAGATAGTTTTCCCGCCATTTTGAATTTTGTAAAATTCAATAAAAATGCTATTTTTCCCGCAATTTTTGACCATTTCGCCCGAAATTCGGTATATTGTATCTCTGTACTGAGGTTTGTATGGGGTCTCAAGAAATATTAGATATCTTTTATCGTTAAGCCGTGACAGCCAATCAAAATTGTTGTAAAAGTGGCAAAACAGGAAGTGAGGTCATATCTCAGCAACCCTTTGTTGGTTTCGGCTAGGAGTTTTCACACACATAGATGTCCATCTTATGACCTACTGAAAAAAAATTCAGATCCCCAGCTCAAACTCTGTAGCGCCACCAACAGGTCAAAATTTTAGCTACATTTTTGTCTGTAGCTTTTAAACCATGTGCACAATGTAAAATATATTATTATCACTAGAATCCTTGGGCCAAGCCGAATCCAACGCACTATATAACGTTATGTAAACGCAGAAGGGAAATTCCGCCATTTTGAATTTTGTAAAATTCAATAAAATGCTACTTGTCACACAATTTTTGTCAGAATGACCAGCAAAAAGGTAAACATCATCTTCAGACTGATCGGCATTAGGGTATTCAAAGAATTTTTGATACCTCTTATCGTTTGGAGGTGACAGCCAATCAAAATTGTCGTAAAAGTGGCAAAACAGGAAGTGAGGTCATATCTCAGCAACCGTTTGTCAGATTCTTTTAGCTATTTTTTGCACACATACTAGTCAATCCCATGTCCTCCCACAAAAAAATCCAGATTCCCAGCTCAAACTCTGTAGCGCCACCAACAGGTAACAGGAAGTGAGCTTATATTTGTCAGCCCTTTAAGGGATTCAAAATAAACTTGGTTCATGTGAGCACACTCCCCTCCAAGGAATGCACACCAACATTGGCGAGATTTGGGCCAAAGGGGGCGCTGCAGTTCCTTCTGTTGCTGTGGCGACTTTGGCAAGTTTACTGCTTGGCCCCGCATTGCTGCTTGCAGCTATATTTATTATTAAATTATTATTATTGATTTATTTTCTTCCAGATATAAAGGTTTTTTGTGATTTTATGTGTGAATAGAATATGGCTTGATAAGAGTTGATACTCATGATCCTACATTCATAAACTCAAAGTTGCAAGTTGGGTCCTAAATATCACATAGGCTTTATGCAGCCATATTTGTGTATAGGTATCCTAGGTATCTTTGTGCTTCAGGGATATTCTGTACAAATCAAGTTGAATCATATCCCAGGCTTTATTTACAATAACTTGCAACAATAAATGATGTTTCATTGCAACTTAGAGGGCATTTCCACCCTTTATCTTAAAAAAACCCTGAACTTTGCTGTCCATGGGCTAAAAGTGTGTTTATGATATAGTGTATCTTTAATCTGGTAACCAAATACTTAGCTCACCGGTTTCTCCTCTTCATGCTGAATCCATGCATACCTCATATGTTAAATTTGGTTAAACTAATAAAATGTTATAGCAGTTTATATATTTTAGAGCGCCCCCCGCAGGCCATTTTCTTATCGGTGTGTTTGACACTCGAACCCAAATTGTTCTATAGACCCTAAACTTCAACTTGGAAGTGAAAACCAAACTTTAACACCAATTTGAAATGACTGAGAAAAATTGCACATGCCTACGACCCCACTAATATGAAATGGCTCAACGGGCCGCATGTGGCCCCTGGGCCTGAGTTTTCCACCTCTGGGCTGCAGTGTGTTATAGCCTACTGGTAGCTCATCTTGATGAAGTAGCCCATGTTGACAGACCTCTGGCCTAGATGTGGTAGGGTGACTCACTGTTGTCAGTCCGAGGGTATGAATCAATGTTTACAGCGGTGGGTGGGAAACTTGCTTGGTTGCCATGGGCAATGGAAACACGTCAATCATCTTGGAACACATTAATAATGTTCATTCAACTAAACTGACCTCAGATGGACTGGCGGAGATGCTCAGTAAACAAGGGCCACACACCTTAAGTATGTCATCAAACAACTGGCTGCTGGCTGATTTTCTTATCTGACACACAGCTGGACTCCAACAAACATCCAGGGGTGCGTTTCTCGAAGCATAATTGCTAGCTAGCCAGTTAGCAACTTGAGTAGTTGCCAATGGAAATTTGCATGGCAAACAACTAAGTAGCTAATGTAGTTAGCAACTATGCTTTCGAGAAATGCATTCCAGTTCTGACAAATGATGACTGATGGAATGACCGACCAATAGACTAATTCACCGACAAAGTGTTGTGTAGATTTGTTGCATGCTTTTCCAAATTGTGAGTAGGCTCACATGTTTAAAGAAAACTGCACCTGCTCGCTGTGCTCTTGCATGGTTACTAATTTTCCACTATTAAGTCAATACGTATACAAAGTCAGCTGGTGCATTGATCTCTCCATCATGTGTGGTACACATGCACTACACAGCAATGGGAATTTGCTATAAAGGGCAGACCGCACACACACACACATATAGTACAAACAAACACACACACACACACACACACACACACACACACACACACACACACACACACACACACACACACACACACACACACACACACACACTTTTTTTTTATTAAAAACCCATAACCCTTTATAGAGGTTAGCTTATAAAACAGAGGCTAAGCTTTTGTAATAAAACAAGGCTACAAACCACCAGCTCAAATCAGCTCTTCCAACATCAATCCAGTTAATAGCGAACCCAACTCTCCTACACATGGCCACGGCCTGTCCAAAGTGTGTAAAAATCTACCCCCTTGCTTATTATGCCAGAGAGAGAGAGAGAGAGAGAGAGAGAGAGAGAGAGAGAGAGAGAGAGAGAGAGAGAGAGAGGGAGAGATGTACACAAGTGCTAGCTCATATCGCTGCAGCCAGAACGTCAATGAGAACTGGACCAGGCGGGGATGAAAAGAGCTCACTTTTTACGACTGGTCTCTGATGTTCGCATCTGTATGGAAATGACAACATGTGAGAAAACACACACACGCACACACGCACGCACGCACGCAGGCACGCACACACACACACACACACACACACACACACACACACATATATATATAAAATCTTCATAAAATTTGTATAAAACCTAATTGGGGCAGTAGTTTTTAACGCAAAGCCAAACAAAAAAAGTCTGGCTCTCGTAAAAAGCCTTGCAACTGTGCTGCATCATAGACACACTGTACTATCACAACTTGATGTTCTCCGGGAATCCTATTCGACGACTCGAATGGTTTTTGACGGTTTTACTTCTGTCACAATGCCCCAGATTAAATAAAAGGGCTTTAAATAATGACAATCATTGTCGACCCGTGGAGTTGCCTGAAGTTGGCAACCCTAAATCAAAGGACTTTAGTCTTCTTACTTCAAGAATTTACCAAGGAGTTTACCAAGTTGGAGGACCAGAGCGCTCAGAAATCGTTTTCCTTCGGTAAATTACTCTTATTCATCACACATACTCCATAAACAAATTACGAAGTAATTTATGTGGTCTAGTAGCACCAGGCTAGTGTCTTACGGGGTTAAGATGTAGTTGCAATACGTTTTGGGAAAATGGTGTCACAAGATCCATCTAGCCTTTTTTTGTGGCGTCGCCGAACAAAAAGTTGAAGAACATGCTAAATCCATTGTGAAGCTATCAAGGCCAGCCCAGGCATTGCATAAAGACCTTGAGCATGTCGAACATTGGACTGGCGTTATTGCTCCGTAGGAAGCACTTTGAAGTTCAAATGATGTGCTTTGATGTACTGTGAAAGCCATGTCAATTTGTTGAATTTAATGTTCAACTTACACATCATAAAAGAGGCACTGACACATAAAAGAGGCATAACATAAAAGCGAGTATATATCCATGCAAGCTCTTTCTCTCACATGCACACACATGAGTGATTCTACGATTCCCCTACGCTTTTGGCAAAAGCAAAATGTCAATTATCAGTATTTTTTTTCAACTAAATGACCTAGATGTTTACATAGTGTATATATTTAAGTTTCCAAACAAACAAATTGCCAAGCTTAATCTTAAATCATTTGATAATTACTCTAATGAAAGCGAACATTTGCTTAATTATTTTGTCAACAGTGTTATGGACAAATACTATGTCATTTCAAACATATATAAAAATACTACAGAGTTGAAACAATAGGCCTATATGTTTGAAAGTGCTTATGTCCCTTAGCAGTAATGTTGTCATTAATCTGTGCAACTGATATAGAACATGTGATTGTTGAGCTTCATAAGTAGGATTTTACGAGTCACTGTGATACAGACTGACATATTTTTCATCATAAATCCCTGTAACGTCTGATTTGAATACAGTCACCCTCCTTACACAAGACTTCCTTCTCCAGAGATAATCCCTAGTGTATGTTCATAGGATTTTTCCAACACATAAGGGATCAATAGCGCAAAAACACTTTCAAAACAGTCAACGGTGTTACTCAACGGTGTTACGGTCAACAGTGCAGGGTCGGCAAGTCGGCACTTTTTTAGGAGAAAAAAACAGAGCAGACAAACCCATCTCCCTAGAACACAAATTATTTTGTTTGTTTGTCTGTCAATATGGATATAAATTGGCAAAAACATACTCCTCCTCAACTGTCATCAGTGTTGCCAGATTAGGCTGGTTCCCGCCCAATTGGGCTGTTTAGGATGGCCATGTGCGGGTAAAAATGGCATCTATCAGAAAAACCTTCCCACTGCCATATAAATCAATAGAATTGGGCGGGTTTTTAGGGCAGATTTTGATCATTTTTTGGGCTGGAAATCATCATTCTCATCTGGCAACCCTGACTGTCATACTTAATTGTAACACCATTGACGGTAACACCGTTGACATTTCAGCCATTTTTATGGTGTTGTGCTAACTGAGGACCTCAGAAGTTCCACCACAACACCTTAATCAATTCATGTATCTGTATGCTTTATCTGTGTTTTTCTACATGTGATTTCTAATTCAGATTCTTGTGAATACCGTAAATCCTCTAATATTGGCCGGGGCCTGTATTTACTCAAGTGCATCTTGGACCAGGCCATAATTGGAAGGAGGCCAGAATTAGAGACAGGCCAATATTCCTATTTTAGCAAAACAGACTACCAATGGAATGAATAAAACCATGTGTCTACCGTATTTTGAACCAATAAAATACTTGGTTCATTTACTGAAAAAGTAGGCTACAGTTACCATAATAGTTACGGTATGGTGCGAATGACTAGGAGACCATCGTCGGTCCATTTTTTACTCACGAGGCGTGTGTCCCTTACTCCTCTGTTTGTCTTTCCCCCGTTCTCGCCTTGAGTTTATGGACACGACATGCGGCAACAACATTGACATTGACCGTCGTATTCCAATATCTGTTTCACTCCCTATTTTACTCCACTTCGCAAGGCAACCTGTTTCTTGCTGCAGCCAAATGTCGGGGAAATATACATGCAATTTCTGTCTCCGGTCCGTAGCCTGAAGCAATCTCTATGTGTGAAGCGTACGTTACTGAAATATGAAGGTTAAGCGAGGTAGCCATATTATTGTCTAATACTGTAGCGTGCCTTCTATTTTCCTCCACTGGCAACGCATAGTAAAAGTTTGACAGCCAAATGCATTTACGACGAGGGCTCTCACAACTTTGCAACCAAGGCAAAATCTTTTTCTGTATGGGCGCGCTCTGTCTCTGGCTGTATTCTGGGCTCGTGTTGTTGCTATAGGTTACCCACGCGTCTGCAGGAAAGCTGACCGAAGCGGTCGCTCTCACACAGCTGATATTAACACACTGCTCACATGTAATAACTAGTCTTTGGCGTGTGCACCGTTTGTTTTATAGTAGCAAATGAGTCCCTTTTCGGAGTGAGGAACTATGTCTAATGTAAACCAGTTGTTATAGTTGTGGATTTTGAGAACAACGTGAGATATCCGGTAAACGGAAAATAAATCATTGATTCTATTTTTAGACCCGGCCTGTACAAGAGACCGGCCCCAATTTACCTCCGCCGACAGCGAGACCGGCCAATATTAGAATCCCGGCCAGTAATGGAATACAGGCCACAATTAGAGGATTTACGGTATGTTGATAACACAATTTTCCCGCTATGAGAACATGAAAAAGAATGGATTAAATTATGGAAGGATGGAGCTCAAAATTTACCAAAAAGTCTTCCCGTATCCTGCCAAAGAGGTTATGACATCACCTGATGTTATTCGTATGGCCTAAGACCAAACCATTACTGATTTATGGAGGAGGTTTCAGACCGTGACACGGTTAACACAGTTTTCGTGGACACACACAAAATGGCAAATTTCATGTATAATGGAAAGGACAGTGGTCTTTCTGACAGTTTTGTCATATTGTGATGATTACTGTGAATCAACATTTGCAATCGTCTTGGGCAAAACAAGTTTCTTTACATGCTAATATGAAGACTGAATCTGACATTTGGAAAACAGGACGGCATGAAAACGCCCAAAACCGGTATTAAATATTCATTCTTGCTGAGGGAAATAATGCTATGTCTACACTTTCTGTATTATATGAAAGATAAATGTTTTCTAATGTCCAAAACATCATTGGATGCAGTTAATAGTTAGTGGAATTGCCAAATAAAATCCACGGACTTAAAAGTGTAGGCGAATTAGAGAATCACTCACATGCGCACACAAGAACACACAAATACACACCCACACCGACACACTGGGGCATAGCAAGAACAGTCTTGAAGTGATGTTAGCTATTTGGCATTTACACACACACACACACACACACACACACACACACACACACACACACACACACACACACACACACACACACACACACACACACACACACACACACACAACCCCCAGGCTGGCAAACTGAGTCAAGGACAAGAGAGAGGGAGGGAGTGGAGAGGAGAAGCGACAGATAGAGAGGAGAAGGGAGAGAGGAAGTGTCAGAGTGACAGTGTGTGTGTGTGTGTGTGTGTGTGTGTGTGTGTGTGTGTGTGTGTGTGTGTGTGTGTGTGTGTGTGTGTGTGTGTGTGTCTCTGTGTGCGCGTGTATTTTTGCACATGCATGGTTGTGTGTGTGTGTGTGTGTGTGCGTGTATGTGTGCGTGTGTGTGTGTGTGTGTGTGTGTGTGTGTGCGCGTGCACGTGTCTGTGTGCGTGTGCGCTTGTGTGTGTGCGCGTGCGCTTGTGTGTGTGTGTGTGTGTGTGTGTGTGTGTGTGTGTGTGTGTGTGTGTGTGTGTGTGTGTGTGTGTGTGTGTGTGTGTGTGTGTGTGTGTGTGTGTGGGTATGTGTATTTGTGTGTTTGTTTTGGTGTGACAGAGATGGGATCATACAGGGGGCAAAAGTGCATGGTGGCACATTCAAAAAGGACCCCT
>NC_085878.1:30286799-30291799 GCF_034702125.1 Engraulis encrasicolus
TCCTTATCATATCCTAAACCACCCTGATGTCCGTTGGCAAACCTCAGGTGGGACTGCACAGGTTCCCTCTGAAGTAGAGGTACCATGTGTGCACTACAGGATTTTAAACCTCTGTGGCATTAAGTTCTACCAGTAGTTTTCTCAGTGATTTTGGTCCCAGTAGCTTTGATATCATTGCCTAGTTCATCCCGTACAGGTCTAGGGTGCTTTCTTTCTGTTCTCATGGTTATCAAATCCCTACAAAAGGTCAAATCTTGTATAGAACCCCAGACAGGCTGATGGATAGTCATTTCGTATTCCTCACTCCCCATTTTGGAAGAAATGCATCAACAGCTGGGTCATTAATACCCAGTCTCTTTCTTGTGGCTTTGCAGCCCATTTAATCTTTGTTCAGGTCTAAAATCTTGTCCCTGATATCATTTGACCGCTGTTTGGTCTTTCCCATGATGGTGAGGTTGGAGTGTGACTGATTCACTCATACTATGGACTTATTCTGCTGATTAAATGTGTCTTTTATGCATGTTAGTATGTACAGGTGTCTTTCATTTAGATGACAAGTTGATCGGAAGTGGCCATCTGGTCTGTGGGCCCGGAACTGTGATCAGTTGGCAGGGGATCAAATACTTATTTTGCTCGATGAAATGGAAATAAATTTATATATATTCTCTTAAGTTAATTTCTGGATTTTCTTTTTGATATTCTGTCTCTCCATATTAGAATACATATTATCATAACATTTATTGACTGATCATGTCTTTGTTAGTAGGCAAACCAACAAAATCAGCAAGGGATCAAATACTTATTGGACTCACTGTAGGTTCACACACAGACACACAGAAACATAGGTTCATTGGTGTTTTTTTGTTGGATTGTTTTTTTTTAATATGCAGATGCTTTCAAAGTTTGACAAGGCTGGTCCTGTAAGTCAGTTTAATAATTTATTCAAGCCATGAGGTCTTTGTGTTTGTTTTTTTTTTTTGACAAAACAAGCATAATGGAATGAATATAACCAAAGGCAAGAGTTAAAGATTAATTGACATGAACAAGTTAATTAATGAGAATTCATTAATTGCTGCCGATGTTAATTTACAGTAGTTTGTTTCTGATTATTATATGGTTGTGACGTCATCTGTCGAATGCTCCATTCATTTCAACGGGGCTCCCCAACGTTCGGACGTCTGTTATTTTTCGATAACGGACGGGTTGGTCTATAACAGACCCCTGTCAATGGCAACAAGACTTTTCACTGCTAAAGCGACTTTTCAACAAGACTCTAATCAGCTGCTGTGATAGACAGCACCCGTTGTCCTGGCTACCGCTGTCAATGGCAACAATACGTTCACTGCTAAAGCCACTGGCTTGTATACAAGTCAGTGGCTAAAGCGAATGTTTCATATCACTCCGCAGGGGGTCCGGTCTTTTGTCACTCTAATAAGCTGCTGCGATAGACAACACCTGTTGTCCTGGCTAGCCTACCTAGCTGTTGCCTAGCGGTGTTCCACAACGGCACTGTTTTGTTTTGCGCAGCAACAATCTTAACATTAAATAGGTCTAAAGAAATGTCCCCGCATGTGTGAATCATTTAAGTATATCCATATAATAAGCGGGTTAACTTTCGGCGAGTCGGTCGCTTTGTGGAATAGCAGCACTTCAGAGAGAACAAGACCCCTCCGCTCCGCGTCGGGGTCTAAAGATTCTCTCTGTCGTGCTGCTATTCCACGGTAGCGACCTTCTCGCCGAACGTTAACCCTTACTTAATTATCCATTGCACAGGCAGGCACTGTGCTATCGAGCCACAGACACAGGCCGCAGTGCATTATGGGTCAGACGGGGCCTATTCCTTTCCCTCTGCACTATGTACAGCAGTGGTTTCAAAACTTGTTCAGCAGGGCTCCCCTTTTGGACTTCAGAATATTATCGTGACCTCCATCCCCCCACCCCCCTCCCCAACACACACACACACACCACCACCATCCCCACACCCGCAATAGTCTTGGCCTTTTGCTAGAAATTGCTAGAAATCCACAGCAAATACATCAAGTAACCATACAAGTGATGAATATATGTCCCTTTGTCCTAGACCATCTTCAATACCTCCACGACCCCCCAAGGGGTCCCGGCCCCCAGTTTGGGAACCACTAATGTACACTATGGATATGAATTCACTGAGTTAGCATGTCTGTTAGTAGAAGATAGCAGGATATGCAGAACTGCTACATTTGCATATTTAACACTGAAGAAGAATTTCAAAACGAGTAGTAATTCAGTAATATTCTCTATACAAAATCTGCTCAAATCCTCTCTTCAACAACTGTAAAAGATATTCATACAGAAAACAAATTGTAAGAATGGGCTCCTTGAATTCTAAAGCTTTTCATAAATGGATAGCCTAAGACAGAATTGAGCATGAAACGGCATCTAGAAATGAATAAAAGAAAGAACGTGGAGAAGGGAAGGGTGTTCCTCCTTGCATCTGTTTTGCATTGTGAGATCCCCCTAATTAAAACATTAGCGTTATTACGCCGGCTTTTCCCCCTCGCATGCCTAACAAGATTAACGTTCGCCCGCAGACATGCAGCACTGATATCATTTCACAGGCATTGTTTTTACACCACAAAAACAGGATTAAACGCTTTGAGTGTGTGTGTGTGTGTGTGTGTGTTAGAGAGAGAGAGAGAGAGAGAGAGAGAGAGAGAGAGAGAGAGAGAGAGAGAGAGAGAGAGAGAAAGAGAGAGAGAGAGAGAGATATTGAGAGAGGAAGATGAGGAGAAGGAGAAAGAGAATGAGAAAGAGTAGAAACAGAGAGAGAAAGAGAGAGACAAGTCAAATTGACTGAGACAAAAAGTCAGAGCGACAGCCAGACGGTAAGAGAGAGAGAGACTCGGTGTGAGTTTAAGTGTCCCCATCCCTTATCCAAACACAGATGTATTATTAATAATCCAGGCGAGTCCCAGCACAGGCAACCATTTAGAGCATGTGTAATTAAAGACTCTCCGCCTTACCGGAACACACATCACATCACACATCACTGATCGAGGAAAAGACCTCAAGATAAAGATTGAAGGTGACCCACAGCAGAACACTTAATGAGATCATTTATTCTGACCAGTTACTGTCTGGCTGATCTACGTACATCAATCTGGGAAGTGATGGTTCTAATAGTGTGCAGCTTATCTTGTACTGCCACCTACTGTTGCAAAGTCGAACTGCAGGCAGTTGAGTTCAGGTATCACAAACTCTCCTCTAGGGCTGGGTGATTTTACATTTATGATATATGGATTACTTTATATCACGATGTGCCACAATTATATATGTTTCCAGTTATTCTATTTCCTTTCTCTTTATTGTGTTGTGTCTTTAAAATGAATCTTCTTCTTTGTATTCTTCTTTTTACAGTACCTAGAGCTTGCATGGTGACAACATGAAATTAAAATAAATATTAAATTGTATTGAATTGTATATTAGCTGTAATAGTAGAAAAAATGAGTTTATCATGATATAAATGATAGAGGAGAAAGGGCGCGATAGACAATGTTAATATAAGACAATGACGATATATGTCGTCATATTGTCTAGCATGTTCTCTGCACAGTATGTTGTATCCTCCATGAACAAGGTCGTAGTTTCTGTTTCCAGAGGTCACCAAAACCGATGAAATATATGCATTTACAGTTCCATAGTGGGTCATTTGCAAAGACACAGTCTCGCATGGCTCACAAAAAACTCCCTCATGTTGTACAACTATTTCCTGTTGTCTCAATCATCCAACTTCTGAAAGAGTAAATGTTTCTCTGGATTTGTAAGGGTCCTAATAGGCTCACAGCCACGTCTATGGTGTTTAAAATGGGCAAAGTTCTACAACGTCACGGTCAGGTCCGCCACAAGGTGGCAGCAAACCAAGTTCTTGCCTCCGGCATCCCAAGTGGGAATGGCATGTAAAGGAAATCCCTTCTTCACACTCAAACTCATACATGCACACGTGCACGCACACACACACATCGCATACACACACGTCAATGTTCAAGGTTGAGGCTATAACAACACACACCAACCCTCATATAAAGTCACACACTCAGAGATACATAAGAGTGTGCACCCACAAACTCATGTATGCAAGAACGTTCACACACCGAACAAATACACATAAGCGCACGCACGCACGCACACACAAAATTTCATTCACTCCGATATCTATGGGGCACTCACATTCTATGCCATTGAACTTGTGCTAAACTGTGCATATGAACCAAACCCATCCCTAAACGTAACCTGTAAGTAAAGCACACACACACACACACACACACACACACACACACACACACACACGCACACGCACACGCACACGCACACGCACACGCCCACGCCCACGCACACACACACACACACACACACACACACACACACACACACACACACACACACACACACACACACACACACACACACACACACACACACACACACACACACACACACCTCTTACTCCCCTCTCTTCACCAGCCTATATGCAGTATTACTGTGCAGGCTCCATGCATGTAAAGAGAGGGCGCCGCTGCCTGCCACTCAGTCAGTGTGCTGGATCTGCAGCTGACATGCTCACAAGACAACACAGCCCCAGAAATTACACCCCAGTGTTTCCCATACATTGAGGAAACTATGGCGGCCCGCCATAGTTTAAATTTGGCCGCCATAGTTTCCGAAAATGTAAAAAAAAAAAAAAAAAAAAAAAAAAAATTTTTTTTTTTTTTTTTTTTTTTTACTTTTTTTTTTTTTTTTTACGATTTCCGTGTTTGTTAAAAGCGATTTGAATTACGATTTCCTTCGCATTTTCCTCCTGGAGTAAATACATCCTACAGAGAAAACCAAGTGCTTGACAGTTGGGGACAGTTGGGATGAGTTTACTAACACTCCCCAGGCTTTGTTTTACAGTTGTAATGGGTTAGGTGACAGGCCTTCATTGACAAGGCAGATGAGACATCGGGCTGCATATAGAAATTAAT
>NC_085878.1:30304299-30309299 GCF_034702125.1 Engraulis encrasicolus
AAACACTCTGTTTGCACACACACTAGCTAATCGACAGCACTGCAGAACTAAACACAACACAACACAACGTTAACACAACACAACACAACACAACACAACACAACACAACACACGCACGCACGCACGCACGCACACACACACAAACACACACACACACAAGCTCGTACATGTACATGCTCACAAACACACACACACACAGACACACACACACAAATGTGAATACACACAAGCACGTATAAATACGCACACACACACAGACACAGACACACACGGACAGGCACACACACACACACACATACACACACACACACACGCAATGCAGAGAAATATCTGCTGTCTGCCAGCTCCTGTTTGCTGACATGTTCTGCTGTCTTTCACTCTGTATGCTAACAGACTGCTCCTGGCATCCCCTCACATTTTTGCCTCTCTCAAAACAAACACACACACACACACAACCACATATGCATGCACACACACACGCACACACGCACACGCACACGCACACGCACACGCACACACACACGCACACGCACACGCACACGCACACACCTGAACCTCCGCATACCCCGAAATCTCAAACCCACTTCTCACTGAAGAACATGCTGTTATGAACATCGAAACGTCAGTCTTCCCTGACTAAAATCTACCACTTGCCACTACTTGCTCTCAGGTGTAGGGAAAGGTAAGGATGGGATTTGAACCTGCAACTCTGTGATCTTCAGTTCATCTCCCTAATCATTACATCATGGCTGTGAACAAGTTTTCATGTTTTTTTGGGTGACTATGAAACCCACAATTTACCATAGTTTTTTTAGCATGGTTTTTGACTATGGTTAAACCATAGACACAAACCATGCTGAAAGAAGCATGAAAACCATGAATAACCATGATCCATGGTTAGTCAGGAGCCACGGTTTTCATGGTTACCCAAAAAAACATGGATAAGCCATAGTAATACTGGCTCAGAGTACTTAGAGAAACCATGGTTACTACAGTAAAACCATGGCTACTACAGTAAAACCATGGACGGTTTCTACAATGTCAATGAGTAGGACCAAGTCCCCAGCGTGACTCTAATGGTAGGGCTCTGGGCTGCTACGGCGGTGACCTGTGGGGTGTCTCAGATGGCGCACTTGTGCACTTTGGGCACTATATTTCAGTGCATAGGGCGCTTTCAAAGTAAAATGTTGTTAGTTCAGTGCACTGAAAAGCGCCCGGATGATGCCCTAACAATGGCGGAAAACGCAGTGCTTGAACGATAGACACTTCACGCACTAAACGGGTGCCATGTTGACAATAAAACGGAAGACACATGATGTTCAGTTCAGTAGAAGAGTTTGGTCAATTGTCTCCTGTATTTCTGTAAGTAATGTTGCTGAGACACCAACCTTTTCATGCCAAGCCAAGTATTTTACACAGTTGCCAGCTGCCAGTTGGGATGTAGAAAATGTAAATACAAGCATGACACACTGTGCAATGTAAACAGTAGCCAACCGATACTTTGGTGAGCTAATGCTAGCTCAACCGTCACTTCCAGTCAGGGCACAGTGCATAGTGCGCCGACATTTTCACAACACTATGCACTAAAGACACCCCAGAGTACTGTGAGCACTATGCACTGACTGTCAGTGCACTGCCATAAGTGCGGCATCTGTGACACGGCACTGGTCTCGATTCCTGCCCTGGTCCTTTTCTGAACCTTTCCCTATATCTCTCCCCACTCCTGTCCAATCTCTCACTGTGTCCTATCACAAAATAAAGAAAAAGACCAGGCGGTCGCTCTGCTAAAAGCAATATGAAATACCCAAGGAAGAACCCATCCTCCTCTCTTTGCATGAGAATCTAATCTGCTAGTCTCCTCCATGCTCGCAGGGATATAAAAAAACTACTATGAAAGAAACAGATATCCTCTCTTTACATCCTGCCGTCTTCCACCACCCGTTTTACATGCATGTCCATCCATCTTCTCTACCTCTTTTTTACATGCATGTCCATCCATCTTCTCTACCTCTTTTTACATGCATGTCCATCCATCTTCTCTACCTCTTTTTACATGCATGTCCATCCATCTTCTCCACTTCTTCCCGCTTCAGCTTCTCTCCATCAGTATTTTATCTCCGTCTCTGTGTGGAGGAGGTCTGCATTGCTGCTGGGCTTAATAAAGCGCTCGCTCTCTCTCTCTCTCTCTCTCTCTCTCTCTTTCTGTCTCCCTCTCTCTCTCTCTCCTTCTCTCTCTCTTTCTGTATCCTCAGTTTCTTCCTTTTTTCTTTCCTCCTATCTCTCCCAGTAATGTAATTCATTGTAGGCTTATTACTTTCCTTCCTCCGACCATTTCACCTCTCAGTTCCCTCAACATGCTCTCTGACGCAGATGAAGCACACAAAGCACGCGTGTAAACAAAAACACAGACGCTCACATGAGCAAAGAATTATACCAAGAAACAAACAGGAGTCAGGCTCGCTGGCATGACAGTCAGAGTGCTGGCAAAACACGAGTGACACACACACGCACGCACGCACGCACGCACGCATGCACGCACGCACGCACGCACGCACGCACGCACGCACGCACACACACACACACACACACACACAGCTTTTTTTCTTTCAAAGAATTGACTCTGTCTATGGGCCCCCTGACCTCATTTACTGTCACTGCTGTTTTGGGGGTGTTCACAGAGATTCCGCCACACTCATTCTATCAAACCAGTGACCCCGAACCCCCTCTTTCTCTCTCCCTCTCCTCCTCCCTCTTCTTCCCTCCCTGTGTTATATCAGTCTCTCATCCCCCTTTTGCTCTGAGGCGTATTGATTTGGCTGTGGGCCCCCCTATCTTCTTTTTTTCTCTTTTTTCTTTTGTCGTTTATCTTGAGTGGCCTTTTCTCCTCAGATCAGTGCAGGTGGGCATCCCATTCATCCTAATAAGTCATCACACACACGCTACGAACACACACGCACGCACGTACAAACACACAAAAACACAACACACACATACAATACAGCACAGACACAGCACCCAGCAGAGACAAGCCAACATCACAAACAATAAAGCACAGACTCAACAAACCGCAGAGACACGAAAGCATACACACACACTAGACACACACACACACACACACATATAGAATAGAGCACAGACACAACACCAGACATGTACTACACACACACATGATCAATACAGCACAGACACAACAACCTGCAGAGACACGCAAACATACCCACACAGCACACACACATACAATGCAGCACAGACATAGACTCTACAGACATGCAAACATACTCACACTACAAGCAAACACACACACACACACACACCAAAGAGACACACACTCTACACTCATGCAAAAATGAAAATATAATTTTGGCACACACACACACACACACACGCACGCACACACACACACACACACACACACACACACACACACACACACACACACACACACACACACACACACACACACACACACACACACACACACGGAAATGGCATGAGTGCCTAATGAAAAGTCAGTGCTCTAGCTTGACCCTGACCTCAGCAACGTGACCTCTGGGTCCTGGTGTCAGGCCATATGAGAAGACACAGTCTCAAAGATGGCCAACGCTGACACACTACAAGGGTGACTGAGGGGACACAGAAAGCAACAGGGCTACACACTCGCAGATTCTCTGATGAAGACTGATGAAGTCTGATGAAGTTTTAAGTGTGCAACCTTTGTCCTGCACCTTTTCCTGGGATGTGCACAATCTTTGCTTTCAACTATACAGTTGAAGAAACACTGCCCCACAAGGTCAAAATAAAGGCAGTAGGGGGGCGTTGTGGCGCAGCGCGCTAAGCCCCCCACATTTGGGCTTGCATGCCCACGGGGACCCCGGTTCGAGTCCGGCCGGGGTCATTTCCCGATCCCATCCCGTCTCTCTGTCCCACTAGCTTCCTGTCACCATCTCAGACTGTCCTATCAAATAAAGGCATAAAAAAGCCCCTAAAATATATATATAAAAAATAAAAAAATAAAGGCAGTAACTCCTGGCAAGCAAGTGGACAAAGGTTGAGAGGGGGCCCAATATTGGCTCTTCATTTCACAATATGTATTGGATGGGGGGCCCTTTCAAATGACTTTGTCCTGGGCCCAGCGAAAGCTGTCAGCGGCCCTGACTCTAGATATGTCATTAGTGACTGTGGTTGTACAGTAAAAAATCAGTTTAGACTAAAAATTATCTGACAAATCTTTTGACTTTTGACTCTCGGCTCAGACGTCAGATGGTAGACGCCACAGCTATTGCCCATAAATGAATTAGTAATTAGTAATTAATGTCTTCTTAGATAATCCACTTAAAGTGATACTGTCCCATTTTTGGAAATAAGCTTATTTTACACCTCCCCTTGAGTTAAATAATAGCTCTTACCTTTCTCCTGTACTTCCAACCGTTTTCTAGTTATGGCAGTGCACATTTTACCTCCAAGCTAACAGTTAACATTGAGTCCTATGAGACCAGTTAGGCGCGAGCTGGTCTCATAGGACTCAATCTTAACTGCTAGCATCGAGGTAACATTTGCACTGCCATAGCCAGAGAACGGTTGAAAGTACAGGAGAACGGTAAAACCCTATTATTCAACTCAAGGGGACGTGTAAAATAAGCTTATTTCCAAAAATGGGGCAGTATCACTTAAACAGAAAAACGTATCTTTAACTCATACAATAGTGACACGTTATTGACCCAAACATGTTATTGAAGTTTATGGAAGTTCCACCACTACTACTTTGTAAAACAACCAGATGTTTGAATTGACATCATGATTTCATTTTCAGCGCTCACATTCGTTGTGAGAAGAGAGCAAAAGAGGCATAACATTTCCCACATGTTCCGCATTTCCCACAATCTAAAATATTAAAAGAACAAAATATAAGAAGAAAATATTTTAAGAAATAATATCTTCTGGTTATTTTTAACCTATAGTATGTTAGTTTAACTTATGTAGGCTAAGCTTATGGTTAATCT
>NC_085878.1:30314299-30324299 GCF_034702125.1 Engraulis encrasicolus
GGCCTAAATCAGCTGTTAAGTTTTTCTTTTTGTTGATTTAAACATGTAAATCTATAAATAAAATGTACTTACTCGTTTTTACTGGTATGTTGTTGTTGTTTTTACGATTACGTCGTTACATTTTTTGACAATTTAGCCTACGTTTACGCCCTTACATTTTTTGACAACAAAGTTCGGCATGAACCAGAACACTAGGCTTATGTAACAGTGTTGAAAACATTAAAGAACCCATGCACCAGTGTTAAGTCCATGGCTACAGTAAAGAGAGAGAGAGAGAGAAGTTAAATCGTTACATTAACACTGCATAGGAGCGCGCGCTCTCTCTCTCGCTCTCTCTGCCCGGCGAGGCAATGTTCTTGGGCGGTAACTTTTTAGATGCGAAGCACCAGCAACAAGAGAATGCTGTCTGCCGACACTTTGATGTTTCTGATTCTGAATGACAACAAAGTTCGCGCATGAGCCAGAGCACTATGCATATAACAGTGTTGAAAACATTACAGAACCCACCTGTGTTAAGTCCATGGCTACAGTAATGAGAGAGAGAGAGAAGTTAAATCGTTACATTAACACTGGACGCTCTCTCTCTCTCTCTCTCTCTCTCTCTCTCTCTCTCTCTCTCTCTCTCTCTGTCCGGCGAGGCAATGTTCTTGGGCTATAGTTTTATTAATTGAATAAGCTGGTAGCTGCCTATTTTGTTTCATAGCCTGTCTTTTATTGTTGGAAATCGCCCATCGATCCAGTCAGGCTGCCTATTTTATATCCTATTATTCCCGTGTGTCCTAGGCCTATTTCTTTTGTTCGAAGTCTAAATATGTGGTAAAACTGATTTACCCGCGATTCATATAGGCCTAATAATGGCACAAACTGAATGTCAATAAATAGTTCGCGCATGAGGCAGAAAAAGTAACAGTGTCGGAAAACATTATAGAACCCCTGCACCCGTGTTAAGTCCATGGCTACAGTAAAACAAAAACAAAAACACTAAGAGCGAGAGAGAGAAGTGAAATCGCTATATTAACACTGCATAGGAGCGCGTTCTCTCTCTCTCTCTCTCTAGTAATGTATCTAGTAGGCCTATTTAGTAATCTAGTATGTAAATCAACTGTTTTTTTTTTGCTGTTTTCAGATGTGCTTCATAAATAAAAATGTACTTAGGCCTACTCATTTTAACTGGTATGTTGTCGGTTTTTACGTTTATGCCGTTACATTTTTTGACAATTATCTAGGTTACTTTCTACTCCTTACATTTCTGGAACAATATTTGAGAAGCTTTTTTTCACTTTTACGCCGTTACTTTACTCCGTTACATTTTTTGACAAATATCTGTAGGCCTATGTTACTTTCTACTCCTTACATTTCTGGAACAGTATTTGAGTAGCCCCAGCTGCGGGCAGAGAGGCGGGACCAAGCACAGCCTTGTCGCTTTGAATCAGGGCAGCGTGCGTCTACTGAGCACATTTGGTTGTCATGCAGCGAGTTTTCTGACTTTCCGGTAACTTTTTAGATGAACGCTTCTAGCTACCGTCTTCTGTAGGTCTGGAATATACCTACGTGTGGAGTAGGCCTAGAGGTGCGCGGTGGATGTATTATTTCATCCGCAACCGCTTCTTAGAATTTCTAATCCACCTGCTATCCACCCGCCCTAATGTTTTTTCTCCAATTTCCAAAACCGAATCCACCCGCCATCCGCCTATTAGTTTTTAGTATTTAAGATGCCTGAGGCACATAGTCGATCGTCTTTTTCAAGCAGTGCAGGTCATTTACATCTTGCCAGCCTATGTTTTAAAAAAATCACAAACGTGCGGATGCTTTAATGCAGCCTACATTTTAGCAGTTTAAATACCTCCAGTCCAAGCAGCACAATCGAAACTATTGGCTATCTAGCTTACAATTTTGGCTGGTATCCAATAAGACGAGTCAAGTGACAGTAGAGTCTTGCAAAGAGTGCAGAGAATTACGTCGCGCGTGTGTGTGTGTGAGCGAGAGAGGGAGAGAGAGGGAGCGATTCCAAACTTGTCTCCATCCATCGCACAACGTGAAAGCTAACGTGTATGCTTTAATGCAGCCTAAATTGTACCAGTTTTGCCTCCTCTCCAAGCACCTTTTTAAGTGGTGGCAACCATGCATGTTTTCTGTGGAAAACATCAGGTCCTCATGGCGACGCCAGGCTTGCTGAAAACGGCGACAAACACATTCAGAATACACATTTCTTAATGGGAAGTTGTTGAGAACAAAGTGTTCGCTAATGGGCATGAAGTCTTGTCATGCAAATTGCCCTTCCCGCATAGACAAGGCAACCAGAGGTGGAAGAAGTACAGAGGTTGTGTACTTAAGTAAAAGTAGAAGTACCCTGCGAAAAAAATACTCAATTGAAAGTAAAAGTTGTACACCAAAAATGTACTTAAGTAAAAGTCATAAGTGCTAACTTTTAAATGTACTTTCTGAGTACAAAAGTACAAGTATGTCTGCCTACTTGATCCAATAGGAAAAAGTTTCTGCAACGGTTTTCGGTTCTATTTGAACATGACTATGGAGTCCTGTTAATGTTTTTTAAAGTATCTTTTCTGTCTGGGTGTAGGGGCTTGGTCCCGCCTCCCTGCCTGCAGCTGAGGCTACTCAAATATCCACGAAACACAACAGGAAAACCTAGGATAAATGTAACTAGTAACTAAGTCCTCTTCTAGAAATGTAAGGAGTAGAAAGTACAAGTAATTGTCAAAAAAATGTATTGAGTAAAAGTAAAAGTCTGCATTTTTATTTTTACTCAAGTAAGTACAAATTCCAGAAAAAAATACTTAAGTACAGTAACGAAGTACAAATACTTAGTTACGTTCCACCTCTGAAGGCAACCCTTTCAACAGGGCCACGCAGAGTGGACAGTGGAATGCTGCTTGAAATAAGTCGATAATGAATAAAATATTACGCGCAACGTCTACAAGAAAAGTAATGGCTATTATTACCGTTGCGCGTAAAGATGAGGAAGGGATGGATAGATGGATGGATGCTGTCCTATGGAAGGGGCCGTCAAACAGTCTACATGACATTAAAGTCGTTAAATAAGTATCCATAGCCTACTGTGTTTGACGGCCCCATCTTCTTGCAAATATTTACGCGCAACGGTCATAATGGCGTCTCGCACTACACATGCTCGGATGATGTCAGATACGAATAGCAAACAGCCAAATTAAGGCATATTCGACATAGACTACCACGACAAGTTACCGTTTGGGTCGCAGTTGGATGTTTATTCAGTAGAATTATGTGCGTAATATCAGCTCCATCCACCAAATGCAGCACAATCCCCGTTACTTTCACGTGAGGTTCAAATGGACATTACTCGACAAAAATGCAAGTCTGGGTACCAACAACTGAAGTAGGCTACAACATAGAATATGTACCACATATAGGGGTATTTTCATGTTCAGTCCTTTATGTGCGTTATGCCCAGCTTTTATTGAATACAGCGCAGGTTTTGAAGTTCACCAAACGAGCATCAACTTTGTGCAAGTCATTAAAACTCTTTTTTTACCAGCACTGACCTGTACACTGTTTCATTTATTAACTAATTGCACTTTCTGCCTTCTCGTTTCACATGTGATAAATCCACTTAGTATGCTTTATCCAATTAGCCATGGATGCAGGATCATTCACTGGACTGGACACTATTGTAAGAGGTGAAATTTAGACCACGATTCAGGAACGACAGACAACGGGAGTAAAGGTTATGGTAGTTTTATTTTTACAATTTCATAAAATACAATTAGGAGGGAAAACCACCACAATATCCATGCAACCAGCAGCGTCTGTAAACTGCTATCTTCTTTGAATAAATGAATAAATAATCACAATCTGGAGACACTCGGACGATAGTAGCCTACAAAAGTTAAGTTAAGTTAAGTTACACACTCAGCCACTGCTGCTGGACGTTGGCTCGTCAATTACTTAATCAACTATAACACGCGCAATAGCCTACCCAAATGCAACTTACACACAGTTCCCAAAGCTACCGGCCGCGCGCAATGGATACCTACAGCAGCCCTGCCCCACCCCAGCGTGTAGCGCACAAGTCTACACTATTGTCCGAATGTTGTTATTTCAAGAAAGCAAACTGTCACTGTCCGCCGGCCGCTGTCGTGACATATTTTATTAACACTAGTATGTGAGTAACAAGTGAGGAGTTCCTTGATAGTTTCCTTAAGGGTGAAGTAGCCTGGAATACTGTCGCAGATCAGATAGAAATGATCCTGTTATGAACCCGAGTTTAGTAGATATCGCGCAGTGAACGAGGCAGCCTGCAAACAGTTTGAAGCGCAATGTGGCTGTAACAAGTTAGAAAGTAGCCAAACTCTGTTGCTTGTTAACCTTTTTAAATTATGCGCGTAATGGTGGGGTGGTGTCCGCGCCAATGTCATATCCTGAGCGTATTGCTCGGTGCGTAATTCCAAGAGCAGCATGAAAAGGAAGAAAAGGAAGATGATGGGCTGACCGAAACGTTTGTCCCCTGTCTGTCGGTTTTATTTACTTTTTTCGGCTTTGTTTAATACAGTTTTTGATTCTGCATTCAGCTCCAGTGTGCTACTCCTTTCTTTCTTTTTAAATTATGAGCGTTCCACGAACTATCTTTCTTTGCGCACGCTATAAAATGGCAATAAACATGTTACTATAAACTACTGGTTTACTATGTATGCTTTCTAATGTTGGTAAAGGCGGCATAAGCGGGATAATGTATTGTCCACACGTGACTACGGAAAATATATTTCCTTCGAAGCGGAATAACAACACTCCTCCTTCGGCATTGGGGGTGTTATTCGCCCCGTAGGAAAATATTTGTAGTCTAGGTGTAGTCTACTTTTTTGAAGTGGGTATACTGTATATTCTCGCATTTTTTGAAGTGGGTATACTGTATATATTTATGCCATTCTAAATAATGGATCAATCAATTTTAAGTTGGTATACTGAATCCCCTAAAATTTAGAAGTGGGTATACTCCGTATACCTGCGTTCTACCACTGCGTGTGGACAATACATTATCCCTTACCTTTAAAGCTGTTGTAGGCCTACATTTTAAAAAAAATCGTCGATATTGTAGCGGTGCAACCGACTTTAGTTTTAAGTTATGAGATGGGCGCCAGTCAGGCAGCAATAAGACATGCCGTTACCTTTCCAAAAATGAATACAAATCAGTGACCAACACATTAGAAATAACTCAGATCATCACAACGAATATCTTGTCTTATTTTTAGTAGTGCACTTTTGCAAAACCCTATTTGCAGACTTGTGCGCTTGTTCTCAATTTGGAACAGCTCACATCACTATTTTTCATACTGCATTTATGATTTTAAAAAAAGAGCTTGCATTGACACGCTGTTTTCATTTCGCATTTCTTTCAAGTTCATTTGGCATGCTTTATGGAATTAACACTAGAACTACCACGGAGGGGTCAATTGACCTTTTTACCTAAAAGCCCCACAAGGGGGTCATTTGACCCTTTGGACCCCCTGCGGACACTCCTTTTGTTGTGGAAATGTGGCTGTTAGCAGCTCACAGCTGTCACTTGAGACACAGAGTGTGTGTGTGTGTGTGTGTGTGCGTGTGTGGATCATTTCCAATGCCTGTTGAGTGCTGTATCTCTGCATCTTCGTTCCTTGGAGAGGAGCTTCTTTCACCACAAAATTCTTGAGGGAAATGAAGCAGTAGTCCACATGCACTGGTATTTATCCATCTAACAATTGCCAGGTTGCATTCACATGAGTCGTTATGGTCACATGGCATGGGAGATTCACACGTTACAGTTTTTCTCGATTGGTTTGGCTAATTTCTCGAAACTGAGATGACATTCTCAAAACAACACGGACAAATCCCCAAACCAACTTGCAATTTCCCAAAACAGAATGGCATTTTCCATTGCTTTCATCAGATATCAAATGCTTTGTACATGTCTCAAATGTTTAGTACATCTCTGCAGATGGATATGTACAAATACCCTTCAGTTGACACATTCAGCATACATTTAGCACATTTTCCAAATAAATTGACCTTGCTTATCTAAACGAATTAGACAATTCTCAGTCTAGGTTGCCCTCTCCAAAACACGTCAGCATTATTTCATTGTGTAAGTCATCATATGCAAAGTGGTCTACGCAATTCCCAAAACAGTCAAAGAATTTCATTACATAGCAAATTCATGACAGTGTTCAACAGGTCAGATGGTATTGTAACTTTACTAGTTAGTAGAAAATAATTGTACAACCGTGTATACTATTGTTTCCTCTGGCATTTGGCTAATTTCATGACATTTTTTCAAACGACATTCTGTTTTGAACAATTGTTAGTTGCTTTGGCATTTATCCATGTTATTTTGAGAACGTTATCTCTGTTTTGAGAAATGAGCCAAACCCATGAGAAACCTGTGATATATGGGCATTACTTTCTGTATATGAATTTACAGTAAAGAAAGTTACTGATAAATGTCCTTGGTAAATTATCTGTTAGCTGAACGTAGATAAAACACCTAACTATTTTGACTGGCAGTGCTTACACAATGGCAAAGGGACAATGCATTTTGGGGGTACTGATGATATATGTGGGGAAGAAATTTAGTTTCGACACATGGGTAAACTGTTTTTGGGTTGATATGAGCGAGTGATGAGGATCCATATAGTTATGCTGAACCATCCAGTTTATTTTGACAGAAGGACTAAATGAATGCAAATGAGCCAAAGCAATTGAGAAGGATCTATGCCATTTCGATGGTACTGACATCGGTTTAGTGCTGATGCAAGAATGAGGTGTTTTGGGAGGTATATGACATTTTGCTAGTTATCTGAACTGTTGTGCAGAAGTGTAAGAATGCTTGGCCAAATGACCCAATGGTTATAGGAATGTCATCTCAGTTTCAAGAAATGAGCCAAACCAATCGAGAAAAACTGTAATTCAACCATTATCTGGTTGCAGTCATATGATTCGTCATGATCACATGGGACATTCACACATTCATTGATGACTTATATGAAGAAAATGTGCTGACATGTTTTCAGGACAACCATTACACTGAGAATCAACCAATTGGGATAGATCAGCAAGGTACATTCATTTGAAAATTCTACTAAATGTAAGCTGATTGTGTTAACTGTAGGATACTTGTACATAGCCATTTGCAAGGATGTACTAAATGATTGAGACATGTACAAAAGCATTTGAATGAATTGAATTGTTGAAAGCAATGATAAATGCCATTCTGTTGTGAGGAACTGCAAATTAGTTTTGGGATTTGTCCATGTTTTGAGAATGACATCTCAGTTTCAAGAAATGAGCCAAACCAATTGAGAAAAACTGTAACACACTGTCCGCCAAACTGTGCTATCTGTCTTTGCTGCTAATATCTTCATGCAAGTTGCTATTTACCTGTGGTGATTTTGGAGGCTGACAGCCCTTGGGAAGAAGCTGTCTGTCCCTGTTTGTCTTGGCTGTTAGCACTGTAAGGTGTGACCCCCTCACCCCTCACCCCACACACGGCCCCTAACAGCCTCATTACCATAACAAAATGAGTGATTAGTGTATTAGGTAAAAGCTGCAGGGTCAAATGACCCCTCTCTGGTACTTCTAGGTAGGCAGAAAAATCCTGGTAGTTCTAGTGTTAAGCATGGTGGACCATTCATAAGACCTCATTCTAAGATATCAGTTTTTATAACGAATATAGGCCTAGATGCATACAGTAGAACAAATAACGTAACAGTGATGCGTTAATCCAGGACCAGTTTGACGTCTTAGGACAATTGTAAATGGCAGCTTTTGATTCTGCATTCAGCTCCAGTGTGCGACTCCTTTCTTTCTTTTTATATCTTTTTATATCTTTCTTTTCTATCTTTCTTTGCGCACGCTATAAAATGGCAATAAACCTGTTACTATAAACTACTGGTTAACTGTGTAGGCCTATTCTATGCTTTCTAATGTTGGTAAAGCGGGATAATGTATTGTCCACATGACTACGGAAATATATTTCCTTCGGAGCGGAATAACAGCTCTCTGCCTTCGGCATCGGGGGTCTTATTCGTCCCGTATAGGCAATATTTTCTTATAGTCATGTGGGACAATACATTATCCCTTACCTTCAAATTAGCCTACTGTTGTAAGCCTACATTTTAAAACATTTCGTCGGTATTGTAGCGGCGGTGCAACCGACTGTTTTAAGTTATGACATGGGTGCCAGCTAGGCAACAATAAGACTGCCTTTACCTTTCCAAAAATGAATACAAATCAGTAACCAACACATTAGAAATAACTCAGATATATATATAGACAGATGTAGTGCACAGGGGGTAACGCTGCTATCTCACTCCGGAGGAGGCAGAGGCAGTCCGCTACGATATAGTATATTTATAAAATAGGCTATGAAATGGCCTAATGATAAAAAACTGAAATAAAATGAAAAATTAATTTAAAAAAAATAGAGACGCACGCACGCACTTTCTACACGGTTTGATTTTTGTTTTCATTGCATTGTGGTGGTAGGCACCAGTGGCGTCTTTTGGTCATAAAAATTAGGGAGGACAAGGAGGTGGTCAGTCGAATAGATGCAGGTAAATGGGGTTAGTAATGGCATATGTTTAGTATTAGGTTGTAGGCCTACTAGGCAACTTAACTGATATGGCATTGTGTTGTCTGGAAAGCTGTATGACATCTATAAAATAATTGCAACAAACTTTGTATAATATATTATCATACCTGCCCAAAGTGTTTGAGGGGAAAGAAAGAGAAGAGTGAAGAAAAATATTATAGAAAGTAGAAAGTTTCATAGGGAGTATATTTAACTTTGACCAAAGGCAGCATGGCATTTCACCCTGTCAGTTGTGTGTGTGTGTGTGTTGTTGTTTTTTTTTACCATATAAATGGACAATTCTGAAGACTCTAGGAATGCCTAGGACGTTGAGTGACATAGAATATCCTAAGGGTTTGAAACTCAACTCCTTCCAACATATTCTTACATATTTTTAAACATTTAAACCACTTCCATTATCTTATTTTTAATAAGGTACATGGGCTACGACATTGTGGTCGCCTATCCGTTTTGCGTTTGAACCTGCATTGAGAGCGACAGCAGCGCAGCTGTGGAAGGAGGAGCTGACGAGCCATGTCTATGGAACGGCGTGCGTCTGATTATTGGCTATTTCACTACAGTATCATTAGGCCTAGGTTCCGAATAAAAAATACGTCCTACATATTACTTTGTAAATCCGTGCCTAGTATTCCTAATTCCACCCAAATGAAACTACATAACATGATGTTGGCTACATGTTTGACGTTTAGCCAGAGACGTTTTATGAAGAGTTTAAAGCTTCGTGCTGTCATGTTTCTCGTCTTGAGGAGGGAGAACAGAACGCGCAGTCTAGGGTCAGTGCATTCAGCCAAAAGCATTCTTATTCCCATTTGTAAATAATCCTCTTTTCGGAGAAAAGCACGACGGAGAAACGCAATGACAAGCATTGAGACTATCATTTGTGCACGTAGGACATGCTGAAACAAGACTACCTTCTAAAAACGTTGATGATGGTACGACCATTTGAATGAATGCGATTTGCATCCGTGCTTCGATTGCATTGGATCAAGTGACGTGAGTGACTGAATAAACACACTGACCTTTCCACTTGGTTTTCAATCTAAATCCAGGGAGTGGTATTGCGCGATTCACAACATGAAAACAGTTGATATTTAATTTGTATTTAATTTATTAGCCTAAGGGTTCATAAAACATTCGCCAATTACTCCAAACTTCCCACTGTCTGCTGCCGCATTCTTCTCACACGGTAGATTTGTATATTGTTGTCATGACGACCGAGTCCATGCTTGTCGTCTGTCAACCCAACTCGTCAAATTCTGATTGGCTTTTGATAAATTCAGCTTCGCTGATATGCAGATTACTTCCATGGCTCTAGACCCGCCTAAAGGGAGGAAAGTCCTCCCTATGCTCCATTCACTTCAATGTTAAAAAGTAAAGCCCGCG
>NC_085878.1:30344299-30349299 GCF_034702125.1 Engraulis encrasicolus
TGTCCACACGCGGGCCAATTCTCCCCAGGGAAGGTGAGAGCTCATCACATCACTGTCTCACCAAATAACTCCACGCTCCTCTCCTTTCCTGCTGGCCAGTGGTACAGTGGTACCGTTACGTGCGAACAAGAAGGAGCATGTTTAAATATTTAGTAGTTTAACGACCATGAGTACAACATGACATCATGCCATAAAACTAGAAAGTGCAAGATCATAAAATAGACAATCGACCGCACCAAGAAAAGACAACACACACACACACAAACACACACACACACACACACACACACACTGAAAAAGAGTAGTGGAGTACACTCACTCAATTTTTACAGCTCTCAGGCGATTGGCCACACCAAGAACAGAGAACATACACACACACACACACACACACACACACACACACACACACACACACACACACACACACACACACACACACACACACACACACACACACACACACACACACACACACACACACACACACACACACACACACATGCATACACATGCATGGGTATGTGTGTGTAGTCTGTTCTGTCACTGACTCCCCGACAAAACCTGTTCTGAGAAACACACCTCCAACAGCAAGTAACGAACACTTCTCCTGAATAGTCATACAAGCATGGGGAGAAACTGATATCACTACATATAAATTCTCCTCAGTGTTGATGGGTGACTCTGGCAACAGATAACACACAATGTTACACAATGATTTCTCATATTCGTTTTTTTTTACTGCAGTAATGAAAAACTCGCCCAACCCCAGCACTATAACTGATCCTCCTCTTGCGCATAAGGCAATGTTTTTCAAAGTGGGGGCCGTGAGGAGATACTAGGGGGGCCGTGGAAAGTTTGTAGGAAAAGTACAGAAAAACAAAATAAATGACTGAATAAATTGAATAACTAATGTATACACCTAAACAAACCAAAAATAACATCAACAATATTCCCATTTGTTTTTGTTATATATCCCTGTGGGGCATTGATTCGAAAGTCTACGCTATGGTTGTCAAAATGGGGGCACAGGAAAAATAGAGTGGCTCCCCCCATGTAAAGATTCCAGCTACTAGTTTATCTTCTCCGTTGACCAGATAACTAAGGTCAACGGAGAAGAAATTCTAAATGGCAAAACTAAGTGTGGAGGGGCAGTCTTTAGCCTTCTTTTTGCATTTTTTATTTATTTTTATTTTTTGTGAAGCACATTGAGTTACACCTGTGTATGAAATGTGCTATACAAATAAAATTGCCTTGCCTTGCCTTGCCTTTATGGGGGCCTTCTCATGGTTAAGTTTGGGAACCCTGGCAGAAGAGACTGGAGACTCTTCATTAGTCACTGACTAACTGATGGCCTTCGTCACGGCCAGGCGCTGACGAGGGTGCTTTTTTGACATTTCACCAAAAGACAGGCGAGAAGTATGGCTGAGCCATTCACCAGAGCAGAATGGGAATGGGATTACAACAGAATAGGAGAGAGAACGAATGGGACTTTCATTAGCGGGTTGGGGAGGTGGGGAGGTGGGAGTGGGAGGTGTGGAGTGGGAGTGGGAGGCTTTGGGTGGTGGAGGGTAGCAAGGCGAATGGTGGGTGTTTAATGGATGTATTTATGAATGTGGTTATGAATGTGGAGGCGGCCCTGAGAAACAGGGGAGGAAGCTGAGATGGGATTGGGGTGTGGGTGGCAGGCAGGGTGGCTGGGCGTGTGGTGGCGGGGGTGTGGTGTAGTGAAATGGTAGCTTTTGTAGCAAGGGATTGAGATAGGGATGCGCGATACCACTTTTTTTGAAAAACCGATACGAGTACATTTTAGTAGTTGTGAGAACATTAGTTTCTGTGCTGTACTTCGATACTTTTACCCCCAACATACAAGGGGAATAAATGCACAGCCTTGTTTTTACCTCCTGTGATATTTTATTGTCCATTTCCATATAGATTTAAATGTTAGTTAATGTATGAGACGGACGGCACTGATGCTGATGCTGCTGATTACTGATGCTGCTTTCAAGTCAACAGATCGTGACGAGATGTTTCGTTGCTTCATGTAATACCAGTGTCGGTTCCTGGTATCAGCAAGTGTTTGACGAGTACAAGTATGAGCATAATGAGCAACTATCGGGTCCGATGGTATCGGTGTATCCCTAGATTGAGGAGATGGCTCTTTCCTCTTTCCATCCATCTCTCATTTCTCTCTTTCTTTCACCAAGTCTCCCCCTTTCTCCATCTCCCCCCATTACTGAATTAGGGGGTAATTGAATTACAGCTGTGTGATTAAAAGGCTGTGTGGGGGCGACGCTGGCAATTCAACACCGCCCTCGTTACCCCCTCCTGCATCCATCCTCCCATCTGTATTCCCTCCCTCCCTTGCCCTTGCTCATCACTCGTTTCCTCCCTTCCTCCAATCTTTTTTTAATTCACTCCTCTCCTTCTCACCGCTCTGAACATGGCATCTCCTCAGATTTCTTAGTTGTTTTGTAGGGTGGGGTGTTTGGGTGCTTGGTTAGGCAGTATGGGTGGGGGTGGGGTTGAGAAGATGGAGGATGAGGAGGTTTGGAAGAGACATGGGGGAGGAGAAAACAAAACTCCCATATGATGAACTGCTTCTCTCTCTCTCTCTCTCTCTCTCTCTCTCTCTCTCTCTCTCTCTCTCTCTCTCTCTCTCTCTCTCCCTCTTTCTTTCTCTCTCTTTCCCTCTCTCCCTCTTTCTCTCTCTGTCTCTCTGTCTCTCCCTCTCTCTCTCTCTCTCTCTCTCTCTCTCTCTCTCTCTCTCTCTCTCTCTCTCTCTCTCTCTCAGAGAACACACTCAGAGGGAGAGTATGTATGCTAAACAGAGACAAACAACAAAACAACACTGACTGAATCTGCAACAGAGTTCCACTGCAACTAAATAATTCCTTGTGAAGATAAACAGACAACAATGGCGGCTCTCCATCGGTTCCAATTTGACAAGGCCCTTTAGTGTTGATGTATTACTCTGTCACAGAGCATATAAAAAGACAACGGAGCCAGAGACAGTGGAGTTGGCCTTGAATAGAATATGACTGGAGAGTGACACTACTATAAATCTCTATGAGCCAACCACGTCCATAAAGACAGAAACACTATCCATCTACAAAGTCACCCTGGATCTACCCTCTATAAATGTTTAAAAATGCATCCTACCCTACCACACAAACACACACACATGTAGTATGAATGTTGTTGCCCACACACTCTTACAAATATCCAATGGCTTACACACAAGTACGCACACGCACACACACACACACACACACACACACACACACACACACACACACACACATACACACACACACACACACACACACACACACACACACACACACACACACACACACACACACACACACACACACACACACACACACACACACCTGACCTCGAGATCATTGCTAAATTCATCACAGCTCCCTGATGAAGTTTTACAGTGATCACATTTCCTCCAATCACATCATCTGTGGCTGATTTGGTTGGCATAGGAGTAGACCACAGCTGGGTATTTGAGATGAAGACAGATTTGATTACTACTACTAGCTGCTCGCTGCTTTGCCTTTCATTACCTAAAACCTTCTAGAATGAGCAAATAACTCCAGAGAAAAAAAATGGGCGGCATGGAATGGAAAGGGCTGGGTGAAAACACACATAAACCAAAACAAAGTCACAGCTGTCACTGGAGCGTTCCCATGGTAACCTAGCTACTCGCTGCCAAGCAGCCACCACAGCAGGTAGAGAGTGGAGCACATCAGGAAACAAAAAATGAAAAATGCAAACAATGAAGAAATACAGTAAAAAGAGAAAAAAAGAAAAGAAGAAAGTCAGCGAGCTAGGGTTGAAAGGAGGGGTTGAAAAGAATGTCAAGGCAAGAGGCATCTATCTCCAAAAAGTCAAACTGCAACATAAAAGGCTGCCTATTCCTGTGTGCTCCATTAAAGATAACTCTTACAAGGGAAGATGGAGAGATGGGGAGGGAGAGAGAGAGAGAGAGAGAGAGAGAGAGAGAGAGAGAGAGAGAGAGAGAGAGAGAGAGAGAGAGAGAGAGAGAGAGAGAGAGAGAGAGAGAGAGAGAAAGAGAAAGAGAGACTGAGAGTCTGAAGGACATAAAGATAAAGAGAGAAAGAGATGTCAATATCACATCAGGGCAGAGTGAATGTCAGTGCTGCTGGGACATACATTTTTTCTTGCAATGGTAGAAACAATGAGATGAGGTAGGGATTAAAGCAAAAAAAAGTCATCTGACTGAACTTTTTTACCGGTTAGGTACCCGATCGAGTATCACTCCGTAACCCTACGAAAACCAATGTAGCCAGGCTCTGCCCTCGTAACGAAACATACACTGGTTTTATGCAAGGAATGGTGTCAGAGCCAGCGCTAGACATAGGCAGACAGGGCAGTCGCCTAGAGCAGAATAGGCCTATGTCTTGAGGGTGCCAGTAATACCAAAAACTGCCACAAAATCAGAACTTCAACCAACATAAAACTTTACACTTCACATTAACAATGAATATTCATTATACACTAAGTAGGTCTGTATACACTCAATATGAATGTACCTATAGGTACTAGATCAGATGTGCTCAATCAGATGTAGGCCTACAATGCTATGTTTACAGATGCCAATTTCTAAATACAAAAAAAGGAAAGAGGGAAAGGGGGCAGGCCTAGGCCACCAGATTGACTAGAACTGGCCGAGAATGGAGGAATGATGGATACTATATCAGACTGCAAACACTGAAACACAAAATGGTAGCTGATCTCACATAATTATTGACTTGGAATTGCAATGCGTTGATACAGTGATCCCATTAACACTGTTCTGGTGAAAGCACTGGTGCGCATTGCTTGCAGTTGTATTTCTGACATTTATAAAACAATGCACGGTCTGGTCATAGCAATCAGAGGGAGAAAACTAGTTGTTGGTTATAACTTATTTGTATGTTTTTCACCCTTTTTCACTATTCATCCTGTTACAAACAACTTGTTGA
>NC_085878.1:30359299-30366799 GCF_034702125.1 Engraulis encrasicolus
AGCTTTGGCTGGAAGGTTTTGTCAAGACATTAGGGGGGCATATTACACTTCCGACCTGAAAACGCGGATTCACACTTTCAGCGTACTATGTTTGAATTTACCCACAAAGGCCAAGGGTGAAAGTAGTAGCCTATTCATGTCTTACAGGTGCTACCCACCCTCCCCCCTCTCTTTACTGTAGTGTAACACTCGACTAATGTAAACATTTTGGTTTGGCTTTAAAAGACGCCATTTTCCCTAAGGTACCATATTAAGCTCACCATTCTCATCAAGATATGACATACAGTAGGGGTAATCAATTTCTTTCTTTTTTTTTAAAATTGAGCCCTGTGTGTGTGTGTGTGTGTGTGTGTGTGAGTGTGTGTGTGTGTGTGTGTGTGTGTGTGTGTGTGTGTGTGTGTGTGTGTGTGTGTGTGTGTGTGTGTGTGTGTGTGTGTGTGTGTGTGTGTGTGTGTGTGTGTGTGTGTGTGTGTGTGTGTGTGTGTGTGTGTGTGTGTGTGTGTGTGTGTGTGTGTGTGCGTATGGGGGGTGGGGCTACACATGTCATGGGTGAGCGGTTAGGGCGTCAGACTTGCATCCCAGAGGTTGCCGGTTCGACTCCCGACCCGCCAGGTTGGTGGGGGGAGTACTCAACCAGTGCTCTTCCCCATCCTCCTCCATGACTGAGGTACCCTGAGCATGGTACCGTCCCACCGCACTGCTCCCCATGGGGCGCCACTGAGGGCTGCCCCCTTGCACGGATGAGGCATAAATGCAATTTCGTTGTGTGCAGTGTGCAGTGTTCACTTGTGTGCGGTGGAGTGCTGTGTCACAATGACAATGGGAGTTGGAGTTTCCCAATGGGCTTTCACTTTCACTTTCACATGTGAGGCAGGATGATGAGTTAACAGCACAGCTCAGCAGACAGCCCTGTCTCAGCTGGTCCATGATGTTCACTTCATCCCATTATATCTGTGAACCAAAAGCTGAGCATTGACAGTGTCATAACTGTGAACCCACCAATGAGCACGCACATGCATGGTGCAGTACTAGGCTATAGTCTGCTGTAGGCTACGTGCCAACAGTATTTAGCCTAGTAGACACTTGTCCATATGGGCTAAGAAATGAGGACAAAGTAGGCCTAGTTAGTTGGATTAAATTCCTGGTGAAGTAATGATGAATTTCCTGAATTTCCCTCTGGGGATCAATAAAGTTACTCTACTACTCTACTCTACTCTACTCTACTCTACTATTGTTGAAGCTGATATCGGCATTGTCGCTTTCCCCCTCACATTCTCGCCGCAATGGCCCATCACCAACCATTTTTACTGCGTCACAGTCCAAGTTAACTAGAACTTCGTTTGCACAGTCATTAATCCACGTCTTGTTAATTATATTAGGCTACTAGACTATTCGCCAGCACGCTGTCAATTAAACATGGCGTTAGCGCTGCAGAATGTCAGTTATGGCAACGAGGCAACCTTGTTCTGCGCTTCTACAGTGTAGGAAGAAGGAAGGTGTGTAATGCCCTATCCAACATTTCGCTCTCATTTTTCCCGAATGAATATGCGCCTCGCGCCATGCTCTGGTCTCCCTGTTCTCCCCAATCGCCCTCTCCTCCCCCTCAAAGGCACTTGTATGCTGTTCATGTCTCTTCAAAAAGATTAAGTTCACCGTCCAGGTCATATATTGTAGCCAATCAAAGTTCTGCTTCTATGTTTCCTAATGTTTGTTAATTTGGAAAACAGGGTTACATCCCAGTTCTCCAGTGCTGGCGTCGTGTTCTAACGTGTCATTTCCAAGCAGCGGTAATTGCGACTCCAAACTCCCCCAAAATACCAAACGAAGCATGTAGTTCGAACTGTGAGAAACATAAGATAAAGCGGTGTCGACACCACGAGATACAAGGTTCGCGCGCGCAAGGATTGGGCTGGGAGCAGCACGCGAGAGGGAACATGCTTTTTATCCACGGGAGCCGACCCATGCCTATGTCTTGCGCTGCTCAGCAGTAGCTTGCAACCTCTATCTCGCATTACATTTAAACTTCACGATAGGCTGCATTAAAGATTGCGTTTGAACTGATGTGGCTGACATGAGTGTGTCAAGGCTGAGTTTTAAAACTTTCAAGGAACAGGTAGCCTATGGCATTATCTTACCATTTGACACATGGGACACTGCTACTCTGCTTTCAGCTGGCTGAGGCGGTATTCCAAAGATAGCCCTGATGTCCTTAGAAATGTTTCGATTCAAGTCATCGAACAACAAGCAGTGAGGTTCGGGGCGTATAGCTTGTTTATAGCCATGCGCAAGCTTCGCGGGAAGCAGTGTTGCTTGCGCTTAGTTTCTTCAAAGTTTTTCCAATAGACATGCAGTATTCATCATCTCGCGCCTTGACCAATTATTTGACAATTTTGGTCGTTTGTCTTGTCTCTTTGCAAGACTGTCATGAATAGGCTATAGGCTAAATTATTTCCCTTTGGAACCATTCACCCAGCATCTAAAGTAGGCAACCGGTGGAGCTCTTTTGATGGATGCAAGACCAAGTGTTCTCTGCTCGCCTATTTTCGATTGCATGCTGGAAGACTAAGACATGTATAAACGTGTCTTTTTGTATTGATTCCAATACTCAACCGATGGTGGCTGGTCAATGCAAAAAATGTTACCGAGAGGTTATCTTTCTAGACTAAGCGCGAGCTTAACATGCATTTTCAGCGCGTGGAGTTGTGGTCGTGAAATAGCCCTGGGATATCAAGCCATATAGCCTACGGACACATCCTGGGTTGGGGGAAACTTAAAAGCAGGCCATATTCGTAACGTTTACCTCGCCACATATCCATCATAACGTGGTTTTGTCCGCGATGGTGGAAATTAATAGGCTGCATTTCACTTTGAAGTGACTGACTCGCAAGCATAGTGTGTGGGAGCGGAACATAGGCTACTGTAACAGCCTTCGGGGGCTGAAGGCAAGCGCATTCATAAAGGACAGGGAAAGCAAAACGGATAGGCGTAGGCCTACTCTTTTATAAAACAACAATAGATTAAGTCCTGTGGTTCGGTTATGTCAGCAGTGTGTGCTTTTTTATTTCAACTGCTTAAATAGCCTAATGTTCAACAATCAATGTCCATCACCATTTAGCTGAAATATTTAGACAGCTTGGTTCTCACTGAATTTCTGTCGTAAGCGAGGGGCGAGAAAGCGAGAGCTTCACGTGTGTAGCCAAGACGCGTGTTGCACCACACACACTTCCTACAACATTGATAGAAAATATTTGTTGATCACAGTGCAAACTTCCATAGCCTACCCTATTAAGAATGCAAAATGAGTTGGGGCTGAGAGGGAGATAAATTAACTTCCGCGATGGTTTAAAATGTAGGCTATGTTTGTTCTGGAGACTCACTAAAAAATGGTGTTTTTGCCGCTGGTCGCGGCGCCTAGGCCAGCTGCGTCGGCCGCCAATGGCATAGCACCGCTTAGGACAATGACGTGATTCAAACAAAGAATGTGGGCGGGCTGTTGCATTCTGAAAACAAGGGTTGGACTTGGACTTTTTTTTTAGACCCAACATGGCAAGTCACGCCAAGTCATTGAAAGTTACAACTGTCAAGTCCAAGTCGAGTCCCGAGTCAAAGGCGTGCAAGTCGAGTCGAGTCGCAAGTCCTTTCTGATCTTGAAATTTCAAGTCGCAAGTCTTCACACCACTGACTCGAGTCAGACTCGAGTCCAAGTCACTGGACTCGAGTCCACATGTCTGGTGGAGAGCCACTCGTCCTTTCTGTATCGCATCGCATAGTCTTGGTAACAGTCAGATGGTCAGAACAACACGTTTATTCCTGACCTGTTTACTTAACCCCTTAAGGCACAGCATTATAAATTATCTGTTACCGGAATGGGAATGACTAAGTCGTAATGTATTACTAAAGGCCCTGTGCACTGTCATAGTAGTGTAGTACTATAGTAGTTAACTCTCAATGTCTATTACAACGTGCCACAGGAGGTATGGCGCGCATTAAGGGGCTACCAAAACTTGCCTGCTCTTGACATGTTGAGTTTTAAGATTTATTCAATGCTCTGACGGCCAATGTTAGGACGGGAGACAATCGGAAATGCCGCGTGGGAGAGGGATGCGTCTTTGGATGCGTTCACTGTCAACATACGCTGACATGGATCATGGATCTAGCATAGAACTTTTGCGCATCACCTCGCGTGGGCCAGATATGATATTGTGACCATATTTTGTGTTTGAAATGTCTTTTAGACTGATAAATGATGACGAAAATAATGGATTCTTCATTTTATCATGAGAAATGAGCAAATTCCGGGCAATTCCGCGTTTATAACCAAATTCCGTTTTAATGTTTACATTCCGTGATTCCGTCCGTGTTTTCCGTATCGCGGAAATCATAGGGCCCTACATACAGTATCTATGAGGCACCAGCCAACAAAAAAAAACTGAAATATGTAAAGTCGTTGTCTTACCTGTAATCAATGGCAAGTCCCATGGCATCAGCAGGAGGCAGAGCAGCAGAAAAAGAAAAAAGAAGACAGAAAAATAGGTTAGATTGGTGACAGATGATTCATTTTGTGTCTACTAGTGATAAACACATACGCACACACTCGCGAACACACACACACACGCAAGCACGTACGCATGCATGCACTCGCGCACATGCTCAAAAAAGCTACATATACATATGCTGTAGGACATACTTGAGCATAACTAGTGATAAACACACACGCACAAACTCATGAACGCACACACGCACACATGATCAAAGATTACAGTTGAACACGAACACAAAAGAATATGTAGCCACTTAGCGCAGATAGGCCCACCGCAAGGAGACTGGAATGAGTTTTAAAGTGCTGGTGCATTTTTTTTCTTCATTATTCATTGCATAACAATGTTACTGCTCAAGTACCCCACTCATGTGTCTGCAGTAAAAGCTGAGAAAGCCTCATTTATGGAGCCCAAAAGTAGGGATGCAAATGCACCACTGCGAGGGCTGTGCAATATATTGAATAAATATTGTGATATCAATAGTGCTGTCAGACAACATGTAATTTCATAATATCCTTTTGAAACAATATTTTTGTCATTTGTCTAGGTTACGCTAAGTGCAATGCATTCCCCTCCACTTGAGCCATTGTGAGCACAAAGCAGACTTGCTCCCCAACACTCATGCAGAACACCACTGTGTGTTTCTCTATGGCCCTTCACTCAAACTGCTGAAGGGAGGGAAGATTGTGAATTGTTTAGTCCAATTAATTTGTCTATTGTGATATCAATATTGACTGAAATAATCGTGGCATCGATTTTTCTCATAATCGAGCAGCCCTAGTTTGGAGTCTTCCCAGGTTGGCATGAACACACATGGTGTAGTCAGTTTAGACTCCTTCTAATTGGCTACCTCAGCCGATATGGCACAGAAACCGCACAGATACTCAACATAACCTTTGGAGATTGTAACTAAATAACAACTTAAACCTAATTTAGACACTGGCAGACGGTGGCGACATGGAAGCATTTAATCGGGACGGAAACAGCACAGATACTCAACATAACCTTTGGCCTTAGTTTACAACTAAATAACAACATAAGCCTAATTCAGACAGTGGGAATCTGTGGCAACCTGGGAGCGCTTAATTGGGCAATTACTAAATACAGACATGATCTGAGAAAGGTCAGGACATTGCCTGAATGTTACTCTAAAGCAGTGAGAAATGAAAACACCTTCAGCCCTGCTGGTTAGGTAGCCCCATAATGCACGCCGTACCATCTGAGGCACACTGTAATAGTCAAGCTTAATTACCATAGTATTACTCTACTATGACGTTCTGGTAAAAGCAAATTTATAACGCTGTGTTTTGAACGGGTTGGGGCTAATGTTTCAGCGGAGGTTTTGCAAGTGGGAAAACTGAGAATGAATGAATGAATGAATGAATGAATGAATGAATGAATGAATGAATGAATGAATGAATGAATGAATGAATGAATGAATGAATCTTTATTGTCATTGTACAGGTACAACAAAATAGGTAAAGTGCAGATGCTCACGGTGCTTAAAAATCAAAAAAGAAACCTATATATATACTGTATAAAAATAATTCAGATTTTAAAAAGTCAGCTGTGCAAAATTAAGTGTGTAGTCTTTTAGCCTGTTTGTTTTTGTACCCAGAGCCCTGTAACACCTGCCTGATGGCAGCAGCTCAAACAGTTTATGTCCAGTATGGTAGGGGTCTCTGATGATTTGCTTGGCTTTCTTTAGACAGCGACAGGAGAACAACTCCTCTATGGAGGGCAGGTGACAGCTGGTGATCTTCTGAGCTGTGCTGACCACTCTCTGAAGAGCTCTTCTGTCCGCTGCTGTGCAGCTGGAATACCACACACATAAACAGTATGTTAGGATGCTCTCTATGGAGCTCCGGTAGAAGGCCACCAGTAGACTTTGGGGTAGATGGTTAGCCCGTAAGACCCTAAGGAAGTACAGTCTCTGTTGTGCCTTCTTGATGGTGGCAGTGGTGTTGGTGTTCCAAGTAAGGTCGAATAACCATGACACTGACATTTCCAGTGTGTGTGTGTCATGGAGGTAGTATAAGAACTGGAGAGAGTGAATAAGTCCCGCCTCCAGTCATTTCAATGGGAAATGCTAGGCTAGTGAATTCAGCCAAAATTGAACACATTTTTTCAGCTTCAAAGATGGAGTCGTTTCCGCCGCCAGTTTACTCAGCCAATTACGTGCCACGTTAATGACTGAAAGATATATGGAAGACGGGCATTGGATGCATGGAGGTGCCCAACCACCCACCTGTATAGGTATGTGTGCCCGACACTAAACTCGCGCACCCACCAATCGCATCCACCCTCTTTGAGCGAAATGGCGTCGGAAATGAGCACATTTGTGAGAATTGCGACGAGGAAGTGCCTTGCTAATCGGCGAAGCTAATCAGCCAAATTCTGATGCCCTGGTGTGTGTGCGTACTGTAGCTGAAGGAAAAAGCCACCCAATGAGATTCTGTTGAGGCGTAGTAGTAGGAGAACAGCAGCATGAAAACAGCATCTAATGTAGTCATAATACACTTAGCAAACATGAATTACAACAGCAGCATGAAAACAGAATCTAGTGTAGTCATAATACACCTAGCAAACATGAATTTACAACTGCTAAGGGAGTCTATTCTTTTCTCTCCCTCGGTTTCTTTCGCGGAACTTGCAATCGAGGACAGACACAGACACAGACACACACACACACACACACACATACACACACACACACAAACACACAAATACGTGCGCACGCACAAACAAATTCACAGGAAGTGAAGGAAGCACTTCTCATAAGGACATTCCAAAGAGACAATTTCTCATTCCTTTAAAAGGGTTGCAGTGGTTGCTATGAAGGGAACCAAAGGACATTTACAGTGAAGAACCTTCCGGCATTAAAGTTCCATCACACAGTGCTATTTATTGCACGCCATCTCTCTCTAACAGGCTGTGGTGTCCAGTAATAATTACACTGACA
>NC_085878.1:30376799-30389299 GCF_034702125.1 Engraulis encrasicolus
ATATACAGACACCCACCCACACACACACACACACACACACACACACACACACACACACACACACACACACACACACACACACACACACACACACACACACACACACACACACACACACACACACACACACACACACACAAACACTAGGTAGTAAAGGTAGTGAGGGAGTGTGCACAGTATGTAAAGTATGAATGCATCAAGCGCATATCTGAAACTGTGCATCTGGTTCTTAAAAGTGATTGGCTGATCACCTGATAACCTGATTGGCTGATCATCATAAAAGTGGTAGGAAGAGCAGGGCCTTTTCTTGATACTGCTGGTTAAAATACTACAATATGGTCTGAACTATTCTCCACAAGCGAACAAAGAGAAATACACACACACACACACACACACATGCACACACACACACACACACACACACACACACACACACACACACACACACACACACACACACACACACACACACACACACGCACACACACACACACACACACACGCACACACGCACGCACACACGCACACACACACAGCAGATGCACAAAAGAACAGGCACACACAAACACACACACGCATACACACAAGCACACACAAACACACACGCACACACACACACACACACACACACACAGAGACACACACACACACAGTGTGCGCATGTTAGTGCGTGAGATGTGTAGTGAAGTGTGTGTGTGTGTGTGTGTGAAAATGGAAGAGCGAGCCATAGCCCAGAGCCACAGTTTACAGCCTATTGAGCAGGTTTGTGCAGGGCAGCGATACAGTATTTCAAATCCCAGCCTGAAAGGAGAAATGAAAGTGAAGGATACCTTCCCTGAGGTCTACCACCTGCCTCCAACTGCACACACACACACACACACACACACACACACACACACACACACACACACACACACACACACACACACACACACACACACACACACACACACACACACACACACACACACACACACGAAAATCACTTGCACACACACACACACACACACACACACACACACACACACACACACACACACACACACACACACACATACACACACACACACACACGAAAATCACTTGCACACACACACACACCTACCATATGCACACAGGAACATACACACACGCACCATGCCCACAAATACACACACACACACACACACACACTGTGCCCACAAAAATAAACAGACACACATGGTTTGTCACCAGGGCAGGTCATAGAAGCGGTACAGACAGAGCTCCAGGGGCAGCATTAGTAGCGAAACATCAACACTGAGAAGAAAGATATTCACGCATTAGTGCACCCCACTGAGCCTTTAGAAAGAGAGACACACACACGCGCGTTTGCGCTCGCTCGCACTCGCACACACACACACACACACGCGTGTGCGCACACACACACACACACACACAGACACACACACACTTCTCAGACTTACACATGCATAGCAAATTACGACACACACACACACACACAGCAGCAATGCACTTCTCAGACTTACACATGCATAGCAAATTACCAGACCCACGCACACACACACACACACACACACACACACACACAAACACACATGCAGAGAGAGAGAGAGAGAGAGAGAGAGAGAGAGAGAGAGAGAGAGAGAGAGAGAGAGAGAGAGAGAGAGAGAGAGAGAGAGAGAGAGAAAGAGCCCTAAGACATGGCCCAAAGTGCACACAAAGCAGCTGGTCAACGGGACAGACTCAAGTCTGCAGCTCCGCTCAGCTCAGCTCTGCTCACATCAGATCAGTTCACATCGGATCACATCAGCTGACTGCAGGCCAGAAAGAAGAAAGAGAGAGAGAGAGAGAGGCCCTCTGATTTACATGACAAGAGCTCTGGGCTTCGAAAGGAACGAGGGAGCACGGAGGTGAAAAGGAGAGAAAGAGAGAGAGAGAGCAGGGGGGAGAAAACAGAGATCGTAGTATGAAAAAAGAGACAGGGAAGGAGAGATAACAGGAGAGAGAGAGAGTGAATGGAAGAAACAAAGAAAAGCAGCAAAGAAAAGACGGAGAGAAAGAGAGCAAGAGAGAGAGAGAAACAGAGATAGGAAGAAACAGAGAGAGAACAAGACTGGAGGTAAAAAATAGAGTGAAAGACACAGAGGCAGTTAAGAAAAGAGAGACTAAGAGAGCCTTGAGAGCAAGAGAAGTGAAGAGATGGAGAGATGGAGAGATGGAGAGATGGAGGGAGCAAGTTTTATCCTCTTCTGCCCTGCCTGACCTTCATCCTGTCTTCAGTCGCTCACATATGCTACACTCAGTACCAGGGAAGCTGATAGGGTGGGGAACAACAAGGTCAGTTGTCCCAGACCCAGGGAGATAGGGGGCCCAGCATCGGGTCCTCATGATATTGCATGTATTGGATGGGGGGAGGGTACCAGATGCCTTTGTCCTGGGCCCAGCAAAAGCTGTCAGTGGCCCTGCTCAGTATTCTGCTCTGCCTCTTAGAGATATCTATTGATCATATGTTCAGATGAAAAGTAAGTGTACAGTCTCCCGTAATGCGCTGAAAGCTGTTTGATATACTGCAGTAAAAGCATTATAAAATAATAATAATTATAATAATAATGATGATAACAATAGTAATAATAATAACAATAACACGTTGGCAGCTCCTGTCTGATAAGTATTCAAAATGGCATAGCGGTTTTTTTTTTAAATCTTGGTGGTCTTTGTGCTTGTGCATGCATTGCATTGTGCATATGCATATTCAGACATTAAACAGTGTTTCCCACAGAAATTTTGGAAACTATGGGGGCAGCCGGGGTTTATTTTGTCCGTGGGGGGGGGTCTTCTCACGCGGGCCTTTTTTTTTTTTGGGGGAGGGGGGGGGGGGGGTGTTTGTATTCTTGCAGCGTAAATGCAAAACGGCAAAACAATGACTACAGTATGACATTGGCGCATGGAGAAACTGTAGGCCTGGGCCTATATTTCAGCCATTTATATTTTGAGAAATAAGGCTACATAAGATTTTACCCATGACTTGTATAATAGTAGTACATTGTCATTGTCAAAAAATGCAGTACAGTGAATAATTTCTGTTTACAACACAGCTTCATTCGTCCCTCATGTAGGGGTCTGGGAAACAATAAAAAAATAAAATAGGAGCACAGATAAGAATTTAAGAGCACTGTGAAATTGTTAACGCATAGACAAAAAGGGTCTTAGAGGGTAGGCTATGCCTTTTCCCCCACACATATCTGTAGGCGTACACATTCTACATGAGGGGTGCTGGTCACAGGGCCAGTTTTTTCCAAATTCCTCCCATTAAAAGGGCTGAACAACATATTACACATTTATGTCTATATTCACATTCATTACACATTAATTTCTATATGCAGCCCGATGTCTCCTCTGCTGTGTCAATGAAGGTCTGTCACCAAACTCATTACAACTGTAAAACAAAGCCTAGGGAGTGTTAGTAAACTCATCCCAACTGTCCCTTCTCTGAAGGTTTTTTATATTGCTCCCAAACCCAAGTTAACTACAACAACTTGACTAGGCTTTTGATCCCTGTCTTTCAAGCACTTGTGGTTCTCTCTATAGCAGGGGTGCCCAACCTTTTTTTTAACCAAGATCTACTTTTGAAGTTGATGGTCTGCCGTGATCTACAAAGTCAAATTTAAGGATGTCAGTATGAAAATTGAAGACCACCATTTATTAATCACCATTATTATGAACAAAATGTTTTTAGTAGGCTACTATGGCCGTATCTTTTCAGTGTGTTTTTAAAGTGTGTTGAATAGCCTATCTTTACAAAGCAATGCAGCACTGATGGTATGTAGAGATAATTTCAGTCATACACAGTCATAAACAACTGAAACAATTTCAAAATGATGAACATTTGGTATATAAAAGGCACATAGGCCCTATTTCTAAAATATGATGAAGCATTATCATGCCTTCAGTGGTATAGGCTACAAATTAAAAAGGGCTCAGAAATTCACCATTTGTTATGGGTAAATAGTAGGCTACTATGAGAGAGAGAGGGAGAGAGAGAGAGAGAGAGAGAGAGAGAGAGAGAGAGAGAGAGAGAGAGAGAGAGAGAGAGAGAGAGAGAGAGAGAGAGATAGAGAGAGAGAGAGAGAGAGAGCAATGAGAGAACTCATTGGATTGGTTAACACCCCTGTTAAGAGTGACTTCTTCTATGAAGGTTTTTTTTTTTCAGCTCTCTGGGACAGTAGCACAGCAAAGGCTTTCTATTGTGAGTTTGGCCAATCGTTTTGTCCACAACTGAAGCAAGAAACAGCACAAATTGAAGTGAATTCCATACATGTAAACAACTAACATTTCCCTTACACGCGGCACGCGATGTAAACGCAGTTAGCGATGATGCATGCGACTAGCGATTTGGGCGAAGATCCTCGCATATCGGCGTGTCATAACGCATCGTTGCGCACATGTTCTGTTACTCACCCGACGTTACACGTGTGCTCACATGAATCAACTGTAATACCCTTACGGTCACTTCCTAATGCTTTCCCCTCATTCTGTGTTACCGTGGGACTACTTATCTAATCAATACAGAGTCTAGGATGTATTTACTCCAGGAGGAAAATGCGAAGGAAATTCAAAATCGTAATTCAAATCGTTTTTTAACAAAAACGGATATCGTTAAAAAAAATAAAAAAAAAATATATATATATATATATTTTTTTACATTTTCGTAAACTATGGCGGCCAAATTTAAACTATGGCGGGCCGCCATAGTTTCCTCAATGTATGGGAAACACTGTTAAACATACCTGAGGGATTCCCTGGAAACAGACACACACACACACACACACACACACACACACACACACACACACACACACACACACACACACACACACACACACACACACACACACACACACACACACACACACACACACACACCAGTCTCCAGTCACCTTCAAGGCCTCACCCCGCCACACTGACATTTACATGTGGTCTGTGCTGTCACTCTGAGCCGTGTGAGCAGTGTCACTGGTGTCACAGGTCCTCTGTCCTCCAGCAGCCTGTCACAGCCAACATCTCCATATCCACAGCCCCTCCATTTGCATGGTCCATACATGCATTCATATGGCTCTTCCAAGACCCTTCCATTTAAATCACTCCTTCTGGGGGGGCGTTGTGGCGCAGCGCGCTAAGCCCCCCACATTTGGGCTTGCATGCCCACGCCACGGGGACCCCGGTTCGAGTCCGACTGGGGTCATTTCCTGATCCCACCCCGTCTCTCTGTCCCACTCGCTTCCTGTCACCATCTCAGACTGTCCTATCAAATAAAAGCATAGATGCCCCTAAAAGAATATATATTTTTTTAAAAACACTCCTTCTATCCCTTCACTGGTCTTTCATTCTCTGTGTTATTGCTCCAGTATATTGTAAAAACAAGTATCGCGGTTGTCATGATGATTTTTTTTTTTGCACACCCCTACTTCCATGTCTTCCTTCCTCCGTCCGTGGGCTCTCTCTGCCAGATGTCTTGGGCCCTTGCAGCCGTCAGCTGAAACCATATACAGTACGCCATCACACAATTCCACAAGGAGTTTTCTTCGGCACACACAGATGTCAATGTGTCACCGTTTAACACAGCAGCAATACAAATAAACAAGCCCATGACAACTGCACGCAAGGCTACATTTATGGGCATGACAGCGTTGTATAATGTTCAGAACAAGCTTGGGAATTTGTGTAAAAGCATGTCACTTTGTAGCATGTCACTCTGCATTTGTGGTCTGTCATCATATGATCACACCTCATATGTGTACACCAATGGAAGATGCAAGCATATGCAGAAAACATTGATAGGTCAAAGCGTGTGTTGTGTACTGTTCAGAACAAGATGGGTGTTTGTGTGAAAGCATGCAACCTTCATAACTTGTGTAATTATTACCTCCATTGGTCTGTCATCACACGATCACTTCTCATAGTGACAGCTGCATTGCAATGCACCATGAAAACTTATCTGGCTGTGTCTCGCATGTCTCCGGGGCATGGGGGTCTCTGTTTGTCTTTTCAAGGTGTCAAGAGAACTTTCAACATCATTAACTCAATCCCTCCCTCTACTCCCTCCACTGTAGTAAAGACGCGGTGTGGGCGGTTTGTTTGCTTGCATGCATATTATGTGCATGTGTATGTGGTGTGTGCTTTGTGTATGGGTGGTATTGTGTGTTGTGTGTGTGAGTGTGCTGATGTGTGTGGGCGGAGTGTGTGTGTTTGTGTGTGTGTGTGTGTGTGTGTGTGTGTGTGTGTGTGTGTGTGTGTGTGTGTGTGTGTGTGTGTGTGTGTGTGTGTGTGTGTGTGTGTGTGTGTGTGTGTGTGTGTCTGAGTGTGTCTGAGTGTGTCTGAGTGTGTGTTTGTGTGTGTGTGTGTGTGTGTGTGTGTGTGTGTGTGTGTGTGTGTGTGTGTGCGTGTGTGTGTGTGTGTGTACATGTGTCCACAGTATATGTAAGTGTGTGTCTGCACTGCATGCACATCTGTGTATGTTTGCATACAATATGTGTCTGTGTGCCTGTGTGCCTTTGTGCCTGTGTGTGTGTGTGTGTGTGTGTGTGTGTGTGTGTGTGTGTGTGTGTGTGTGTGTGTGTGTGTGTGTGTGTGTGTGTGTGTGTGTGTGTGTGTGTGTGTGTGTGCCTCTGTGCATTGAACTGTCACAAGAAGCTCCTTGTTTACAGTAACAGCGCAAACAGCTGAGAGGTGGTAAGAGGTTGCAACTGAGGTGTGTGTGTGTGTGTGTGTGTGTGTGTGTGTGTGTGTGTGTGTGTGTGTGTGTGTGTGTGTGTGTGTGTGTGTGTGTGTGTGTGTGTGTGTGTGTGTGTGTGTGTGTGTGTGTGTGTGAGTGTTGAGAGTGTTGAGAGTTGGGGGGTGCTGCTCCTAGTTGGGGGGTGTTCTGCAAATTAGATGGTAATGAGCAATGCCTGATGGGAAATGACAGCCTTCACAAAGATGTCAAGGATGTGCAGCATGTGTGTGTGTGTGTGTGTGTGTGTGTGTGTGTGTGTGTGTGTGTGTGTGTGTGTGTGTGTGTGTGTGTGTGTGTGTGTGTGTGTGTGTGTGTGTGTGTGTGTATGTGTGTGTGTGTGTGTGTGTGTGTGTGTGTGTGTGTGTGTGTGGAGGGTGTGTGTGTGGAGGGTGTTTTGTGTGAGCGTGTGGGTGTGTGTGTGTGTGTTCTCCATAAGATCACGATCCAAATGCCACTTGGGACGGGGAGGTCAAAATGAAAGGCAATACATGCAGACACACCCACAAACCCACAAACCCACACACACACACACACACACACACACACACACACACACACACACACACACACACACACACACACACACACACACACACACACACACACACACACACACACACACACACATTCGGTGTGGGACTGGGACCTGCTCCCACATCAGGGAAGGGAAGAAGGGAATACAGAGACAAAGGAAGGGATCAAAGGAGAGATGAGCTGACTGACAGACAAGAGAGGAGAGGAGAAGAGAAGAATGCATCCTGACATGTCTTAATAGAGGCGTCAGATGAGGGTTTTAAACACACAGAAGAGGAGGAGCGAGCAGTGTAGCATGGGTTCGAGTCAACTAAGGTATTATAACGTAAGGGTGCACGATTTGTAGGGGGGTAGGGGTGGGGGGATTGTCCCCTCTTCTGGTTTTGATATCGACACTTTTTTTTTTACATAATACTAATCACAGTTTAATGAAATTCCATTGATATGGCTTAAAATCTGAAGGTTTTCTGACGAATTGCACCCAGGATGTATGTATGTAATAAATGTAGACAGCTAGGGTTTCAAGACACAAAGGAGGATGATTGAGCTGTATAGCATATGCTCAAATCTACGTATTATTATTCTGTTTCGATATAGACATTTTAATATGCATACATATGTCACATTCTAACTACTAAAAAGGTTGTAGCAATTTATTTACTATAACAATTTAGAAAGAGGTGTTTACCACAATAGCATGAGAAGGTCCTAATTACTAACAAATCTAGGAAGAGTTTGACATGTATAACCTAATAACAATTAGCATTGGAGATTAGGGATGCAAATTATCGATTAATTCATTAATCATTAGTTGATTGCCTTATCGATAGACTTACGATTAATTGATAAGCAGCGTTTTCCCCCCGAAATCTCCATGTTTCTCGGAAAAAACCCTGCTAAATCTAAAAATGTATATTAAAAAGTGAGATAAAATGCTACATTTAAATGAATTCCATTTAAATTCTTTAGACCAAGGGTGATTTAAATATTCCCACTATTCACATCCCTCTTCACGCACACTCTTCGCATGCCCATTTCACCTGGGTCTCTTGTCAGTTGAATTGGTGATTAATTGCGATGAATGTTTTTTTAATCGATAAATCGTTTGCATCCCTATTGGAGATCTTCCTGTAAAGATGCACTGTATTGGATGGTGGCCAGAGTAGGTACTGAAACTATGCTGCTGATTGTTTGCTGCAGAGTAGATCTTTTCATGAATATTTAGTAATAAAGTACGATTTGTGAATGGGCAGCATGCATTCTGGAAATAAATTACTACAATTATTACACAGTGCATCTTCAAGCTATTAAATCTAGACGGCGTCTGGCATGTACGGTGTAACATAATAGAGAAAAAAAGCCCCAACTATTTTAATTAAGTACAACTACAGTAAATTATTTAAGCGATTTGCATAGCTAGTGCAGCTTATACATGTTCTTACAAAAGAGTGTTAAGACCACAGTGGCTGATGCAGCTCATTGTTAGGGGGGCCTCCTAGAATCCTGATATGACTGCTACGGCAGTGGTTCCCAAGCTGGGGGTCGGGAGGCACTGAAGGGGGGTCACGGACAAAAGGGACTTGTTTTCATTGTATGGTTAATAGATGTATTTGCTCTCCTGTGGATTTCTAGAATTATTAGCGGAAAAAATATTAAGGAAAATCTAGCTATATTAATGGACGAATATTGCTACAAATCCATTGCTAGACTACGGTGGATGTTAAAATGTTCCAAAGTCCAAGAGGGGGTCCCTGCTGGAAAAGTTTGGGAACCACTGTGCTACGGCAAGATAATCCAATATGAATCAAAACTGTATGATATTATAATGTGGGGATTAAAGCGTGCTAATCTACCGTAATGCTTGATTTCCTCGACTCTTAATCTATTTTGTAGTGATCAGATAGATAAGGAACACTGGCAGAGAAAAGCACAACAAAGCCTGGAAACAGCCAATCAGGTGAAGACTAGCAGCTTCTTTTCATGTTTCATTTGCACTCTCTCCCCCTCCCTGCCTCTCTCTCTCTCTCTCTCTCTCTCTCTCTCTCTCTCTCTCTCTCTCTCTCTCTCTCTCTCTCTCTCTCTCTCTCTCTCTCTCTCTGTATCTCTTCCTCTCTATCTCTAATTCTCTCTCTCTCTCTCTCTCTCTCTCTCTCTCTCTCTCTCTCTCTCTCTCTCTCTCTCTCTCTCTCTCTCTCTCCTTCCATTTCCATCTATTTCCATGACTCTCTTTTGTGTGTGACACTCTCGCCCTCTCTACCTCTCTCATTCTCTCTCTCACTCTACCACATAAGCAGTATCACAAAGCAAAAAGGAACATACTTCATGTCAATACACTCACATACATATGAGGAAGCCCACACAAAACACAGAACATGTTCACAATCTCTCTCTCTCTCTCTCTCTCTCTCTCTCTCTCTCTCTCTCTCTCTCTCTCTCTCTCTCTCTCTCTCTCTCTCTCCTCTCCTCTCTCTCTCTCTCTCTCTCTCACACACACACCACACACACACACACACACACACACACACACACACACACACACACACACACACACACACACACACGCACACACACACACACACACACACAGTTGCTGGGTGATGCTGAGACCTCCATTTAAGCTCACCAAAAACCACAATGTGACGAAAAAGAGTGGAAATAATTAATAAAAGAGTGCACTGCACAGGCAGGCAAGCAGGCAGACACACACGCACACGCTCACACACGCACGGCACACACACGAATACACACGCACACGAATACACACGCACGCACGCACAAATTGGCACAAACACACACACGCACGGCACGCACACGCACGGCACACACACGAATACACACGCACACGAATACACACACACACACACACACACACACACACACACACACACACACACACACACACACACACACACACACACACACACACACACACACACACACACAGGCAGGCAGGCAGGATATGAATGGAGTGTTGTGGGGCTTCACTACTACTACTACTACCATCTCCATTATTCATTGGCCATATGAGGCTCACCGTTCCAGTCGAGATGTGCCGCCTGCCTGTCTGCCTGTCTCCCTACCAGCCTGCCTGTCTGCCTGTCTATATGCCTGCTGCCCTGTCTGTCTGCCTGTCTGTCTGCCTACCTGTCTGTCTGCCTACCTGTCTGTCTATCTGCCTGGCACCTCCCTCCCTGTATGCCTGCTTGCCAATCTACTTGCCCGACTGCATGCCTGCCTGCCTGTCTATCTGCCTGCCTGCCTATCTGCCTGCCTGTCTATCTGCCTGGCACCGTCCCTGCCCGCCTACCTGCCTGTCTGTCTATCCGTCCGCCTGCCTGCCTGCCTGCCTGCTGGCCTGCCTGCCTGTCTATCTGCCTGGCACCAGCCCCAATATGCTATTTCATTCACTTAAACAGAGGCTCACATAACCACCAACTGGCACAGCGTGCACGGCTGCACGCACACATACACACACACACACACACACACACACACACACACACACACACACACACACACACACACACACACACACACACACACACACACACACACACACACCTTACAGGCAGAGATCGAGTGACACATGGGTGGTTGACGTTTAAGGGCGTAACGCAAAAAAAAAAAAATTCAAATCCCTGAAAAAAATGGTGGATAAAAATGGGAAATAAATAGAAAAAAATAAAGCACTTAGTGGTCTGTGGAATTTCACCTAATTTTTGCCATTTTTGGGAAAATGTGTCCTGCATCAACACATTGCATAGGCATGTCACACCGCAGGAAAATTGAGTCACACCACAGGGAATTCATCACACACTGACATCTGAACTCATGCTAACTTGATAATGATATTGTGTTTAATCTTAATATGTGTTTTCACTTGTAAAAAACTTTTTTTCCTCCTATAAGAGCAGTCACACCACAGGACACCATAAAATGAACCTAAGCATTGCGTGACAGAAAGATTGCAATATGAAGACATATTAAGAGGTTAAGAGTCACCTTAAACTTCCACAGCACTCTCCAATAACTGAGGTACTGACTGGTTAGGAGCCAGTCTTTAAGACCCTTGTAGTTGGCCTTGCAGCTGCCCGTTCACAAACATTGACATACATGTCACCCCACAGGACGCAATTTGTGTTACGAAATTGAACTTGTAGTTAATATTCCTGTCTTGAGTTTTTTTCACATTCACATATCTTAATATAAAGTTAATATTTATGCAATCATGCCAAATGCTTCATACATTATTCAAAATGTTGTTGGTTAATTTATATATATATTATATTCCAGGTTTCATTAATGTTACAGTCACACCGCAGAATATTTGACATATAAACCTTTACATAAATCTTAACAAAAATGTTTCTTTTCATCTAAGACTAATATGAAACATAATGTACCACATCTTCTTTCATTGACATTTGTTTTTTAAAGGAAAAATAACAGTTTTGTAGGTTTTTAACCAATGTTACGAAAAAACAAGGCGTCACGTCTCCCACCCACATGTCTTTTAGTCACTAACAGACAGCCATCAATTCACGCGCACACACACACACACACACACACACACACACACACACACACACACACACACACACACACACACACACACACACACACACACTGGGGTGTAAGCCGTGCTGTGTGGCAGTGTGAAGCCGCATTTCGCTTGGATACGCTTGATTCTATTCGTGTCATTCAGGGCCGATCTAATCATCAGACACTGACTGTAGTGTGCAACCCCCTCCCCTTTACACACACACACACACACACACACACACACACACACACACACACACACACACACACACACACACACACACACACACACACACACACACACACACACACACACACACACACATGCATGAGAGCACACAAAAAGGCACACACAACAGACACATAGACAGGCACACACACACTCACACACACAGAGCCAGATACCCGCTGTGGTGGAAGTAAATCATATTTGCAGGACATGAGCAGGAACTAATCAGACCAGCACCCACCCAGACAGGCAGGCAGGGACGCAGAGCCACCCAGGCAGGCAGGGAGGGAGGCAAGCAGGGAGGCAGGGAGGCAGGCAGGCAGGCAGGGAGGCAGGCAGGCAGGCAGGCAGGCAGGGAGGCAGGCAGGCACACAGAGCCAGCCAGGCAGGCAGTCAGGCAGGCAGGCAGGGAGGAGGGAGGCAGGCAGGGAGGCAGGCAGG
>NC_085878.1:30394299-30396799 GCF_034702125.1 Engraulis encrasicolus
ATTGTCGGCGAACGACGTCGAAGGTAGGGGGCGTCACTATTTGAAATGACGTCATTCGACGGCCAAGGCAGCCAATGAGTTAAAAGATGAAACCCAGCACACAGTGTCTGCTCCGCCACTGCTTCCTGTCAGCTCTCAATGGCCACTGAGGTGATTATTGATTCATTAATGGTTTCCTCTGAGCAGGCAGCCCTGCTGCAGCCATAAACTACTCCACCATACACCTGCAGCCCACCCCAAAACCATGGGGCTCTTTTCACTATGCGAACTCCCGTCCTCCTTGCTCACTTGAGTCACTTGCTTGTAGCCTCGTGATGACGTCACTGTCGACAGAAATGTATCTCGCAGTATCTTGCAAAAGCACAATTCTGATGTCATTTTTCTCATTTGCAATCGGGATGGTGAATGAAGAATAGTCCCCCAAATGTTGTTATGACTGGGCTAACAGCAGGGAAACTTTATTGTTTTTTTTCCCATGGAGGCGGGGCGTCAGCGAAATGCCACAAGCACAGACCAAGGACAGGAGTCCGCATATTGGATAGCACCCCATTCAATGTTTTCCTTCTCTATTTCTTGTTTTCTATATTTCTACCCAAGTAAACTTGCCTTGCCTTGCATCTTTCCTCCCCCATCCTCCCTTCTCTTCAGTTACCAGCCATATTCATCATCCTCTATATCCACCATACTCCTTCTGTCCTCTGCCCTCCTCCACATTCTATCACTTCCGCCATTCGTCACTACCACTCATCCTGTCCTCTCCTCCTCGTCCTCCTTTTTTGCTCTGACCGTCCACCCACCCTTCCCTCATTCTACCATCTCCTCTTCACCATTCATTCTCTCCAACTCCGCTCCACCTATCTCTCCTTCTCTCCTTCACCCTCCATCCCTTCATCCTGTGCTCATCCACATCCTTTTTTCTCTCTGAGCTCCACCCATATCCGCCCTCCACCTTCACTCATTCCTCATCCTGTCCCCCAACCAACTACCCTCCACTAGGGCTGGGCGATATGGGAAAAAAAACAATATCACGATATGGATTACTTTATATCACGATAGCGATATATATCACGATATAGCACAATTACATACATTTTCAGTTATTCTCTTTATTTTTTCATGTCGCAAAACAACCTTTCTTTAAAATGGATCTTTTTATTCTTATTTTTACAGTTACATTAACTTATAGTGTGTATTGTGACAACATGAAATGTAAATAAATGATATTCAATTGTATAAAATTGATAAAATTACTATCACGATATAAACGATATAGGAGAAAGGTCACGATATACACTTTTATATCACGATAACGATATATATCGTCATATTGCCCAGCCCTACCCTCCACTGCCTCAGACAATATCCCCACCCATATCACCTTCACCCTGCCCCATCCTCAAGCTCTCTTCTCCCCATCCTCTCATCCACCACCTGCACTCATATTTCCGTCTCCTCTCTATCATTCCTTCTCTCCTTCACCTCGCCATCCACATGTGCTCTCCTCCACATCCTCCTTTTTCTCTGACCTCCATCCATACACACCTACCCCCCCTCACACACACACATTTCTCATCCTTTCCCACAACCACCTACCCTCCACTCCCTCAGACAAAATCCCCACCCATATCCCCACCTCCATCAAGTTACGTTCACCCTGCTCCATCCTCCTGCTCCCTTCTACTGCATGCCATCCACATCCATCCACCCTCCACCTCTACTCATATTCTCATTTTCACCACCATCCCTCCATCCTTTCCTATCCTCCCAATCCTCCTGTCTCTCTGACCCTCCACCCATACACACATACAGCCAGCCCCTCATCCCTCATCTCCTCATCCCCCAACCACCACCTATAGCCTCCATACCCTGAGACAATATCCCCACCCAGATCCCCACACTTTCACTGACCACCCACGTTCCCACTCCCATCTCTACCCTATCCTCCTGCTCACTTCCCCCCCATCCTCTCTTCCCTACAACTGCATGACACCCACGTTCCCCTGCTATCTCACCCCTATTCTCTCCTCTCCTCCCCCCATCCTCCCCTCCGCCCGTTCCCTCTTCCATTTCCCCCCATCCTCCCCTTCCGTTCATTAAAAGGCAGTAAAGCTGCTGGTGTGGGGTGTGGCAGTGTCCAGCGTGCAGCGTCCAACATCCAGCCACTGGGGGGACTGGCTGTGAATTTTATGGCCATCCTCCCACACAGATGTGTCAACCGAGCAATGTAATCAACGGCCCATTAAGCCCCCCCCGACTAATGTGGCCCCCTGGGACCCCCTGGCGACCTGGGAGGGAGGGAATGACATCGAGGTGACGAGGAAAGGTGGGCTGGTGGGGGGTGGTGATGAAAAAAGAGGGTGCTGGGGTGGGGCTATGATGAAGAAACCGGTCATCTCAGCCAAGGACAGCAACAAACATCAACAGTAGCTAGCACTGATACAGACTGGAAGTGAATATGCAAGTATGCCAACAATGCATATTTTCTAGCATGCTACAGATT
>NC_085878.1:30404299-30416763 GCF_034702125.1 Engraulis encrasicolus
CAGCACAAATAAATACACCACCTACGTTACATCCCAACACACACCCACCCCGGCACCCCCGCCCCCATCAAGACCGCTCGTCTCGCTCTCTTTTCGCGCGCGCGTATCGCGGCAAGCGCTCTCTCTCTTCCCTGCGTCTCTCTATTCCTCTGTCTCTCTTTCTCGCTCTCTCTCTCTCGCGCTTTGCTCGCGCGCGCTCGCGTCTCTCTCTTCCGCTCTCGCTGCTCCGCTCGTCCTCTGTCTCTCTGGACGTCGCTCTCCCTCTCGCTGCTTGACTCCTCTCTCCTCTCTCTCGCCTCTTCTCTCCTCTCTCTCTCTCTCTCTCTCTGCTCTCTCTCTCTCACCTCCACCCACGAGCAGCACATCTCGCAAACCCACAACCCTCCTCAGGGTGCACATCACAGCACCACACAGGCGACTTAAATGTCACCCGATCACCAACGGACGCGCAACCGCACGGTCACACCATGCCTTTCCTTCAATCATCCAACCAACACTACGCATCACATACCCACCCACCCGGATACACTATTTACACAAAACCGCTCACGCCGCTCACGCACACACACACACACAACACGCACACACACACACCAGCATACAAACCACACACACACACACACACACACACACCACACACACCACACACACACACACAACACACACACACACACACACACACACACACCACACACACTTCTGCTCATTCTGACCCCAAGACCCCCAAAACATGACAATCATGCATACACAAACACACAAACACACACACACATACACACACCCGTGAGCCCACCCCACATGCACACAAACCTGAAAATAATTAATCCTAATGTGTTATGGAACACATCCCTGCCAGGTGTGTGTGTATGTGTGTTTTTGTGTGTGCGCTCGCGTGCGTGCGTGCGTGCATGTTTCTCCGAGGTCCTTCCTATCTATCTATCTACTAAGGCAGACTACAACCACAGCAAGCACCACCAAGACGAGTACAATATCTCTCTCTCTCTCACACACACACACACACACACACACACACACACACACACACACACACACACACACACACACACACACCCTAACCTCGGCTCCCCACTCTCCCCCACCACAGCGTAGCCTGCTCTGCCTTAGGAAAACATTTTCCAGTACATTAGCGCAGGGAAGGTGAACACTGACACTACAAAGACATACATTACCACCATGAGGGAGAGACAGACAGAGAGAGAGAGAGAGAGAGAGAGAGGAGAGAGGAGGAGAGAAGAGAGAGAGAGAGGGAGAGAGGGAGAGACAGACAGAGAGAGAGAGAGAGAGAGAGAGAGAGAGGAGACAGAAAGAGAGAGAGAGGAGGGCCAACAAGCGTGCGCAAGAGAGAGAGAGAGAGAGAGAGAGAGAGAGAGAGAGAGAGTGAGAGAGAGAAGGTGGAAAGAGGGTGGAAGAGAGAGAGAGAGAGAAGGAGGAGAGAGAGAGAGAGAGAGAGAGAGAGAGAGAGAGAGAGAGAGAGAGATATGGGAGAGACATTCCCGGTAACCTGAAGTAGGGATTCCTTGTAACCTACAGGTTACGGAGAATCCCTATTAGGGATTCCTTGTATCTTTTTAGAGAATGATAGGGATTCCCGCAACCTGAAATAGGGATTCCTGTAACTTTTTAGGGATTCCCGTAACTAGTAGGGATTCCGTAACTACTAATAGGGATTCCCGTAACCTATGCCCAGGGATATAGTTGTTTCTGGTGTTGCTATTATTATTATGTATAGTGGGGTAAAAAAGTATTTAGTCAACCACTAATGATCATTCTTCCAAAAGTGAGTTGCTTTAGTCGGCTTTATTGACAATTTCTTTACATGCACTGGTCACAAAAAGAATTAAAATTACATTTCTTACTTTCCCACGCAAACATAGCCATACTTTAGGTATAGACATAGACAGTATAGACTTATAGGGTTTTCACACCTGGTCCCTTTCAACCCTTTAAGTGAACTCAGACCTGTGACTCAGCATTTTCTGTGCATATGTGAACGCTTCAAAGTGTACCCAGACCCTTTGGAACTGAACCGTACGGAGACCTTCATTGTTAGTTTTTAGTCTGTATGCTGTTGATGGAAGGTGAAAGAGTCATGACTTATGAGCTTGATTTACAAAAGTGTAATGCCTTACATTACAAATACCATGTAGTAATATTGTCACGTAACTGATTTGAAAAGACAGCAACATGTAATCAGTCATGTACAGGTATTAAAGTTTCCGAGACCCTTACTACCCCAAACATCCAGGACAATCCAGGTCTATGCTCATATTTATGGACAGGAGGAGCGCAGCAAAAAGGGGGTGAAGATGAGATGCCAACAGACGCTATGTCCATTCAATGGAGAAGAACATAAAAAGGTTATCAGGGAGGACAAGGAAATTATGGTTGGGACCATCTAAGGTGATCATGTGGTCGTTCCCCAGTTTGACCACAGAGAATACACAGTTGGCAGCTAACTGGAGAGGCCTAGGCCTTTGCCAAGCTATGGATCTTGTTAACCGTGGCTGTAAATTAGCAAATGTAAATTGACATTTTTGTATTGGGCATTTTATTGCATTGTATCATTGTAGCTTGTAAAAGTATGATCTCAAAATATTTGAATGGCATGCAAGTCATGTGAATAACCTTTCTTCCCCATTATTATGCTGGGTTTGAAGTGCATCAGATCATCTTGACCATGTCCACATGCATAATACATTGAGTTGCCACCATGTGATTGGCTGATCAGAAATTTGCCTCAATGAGCAGTTGTAAAGGTGTTGCTATTACGTAAAGTGGACGGTGAGTGTATACATCAGGCCCAGATTAAGGAGGATTTTACAGAAGAGATCCCCCCCCTTCTGCTCCAGGGACAGTAACGAATGTAAATACTGTATCTGTAAGTTGCTTTGGACAACAGCATCAACTAAATGTAATGTAAAGTAATAAAATGTTGTATTGATATTCTTGGTACTGCATTGAAGTTGAATAAACTAATCTTAAGTCAATCAATGAGGTTAATCAACTAACAATTATCGAATTAATAAATAATGTGCATCGCTTGCCCACACCATCTAATAATTAAAGGGAGAATTTTGGGTAACACTTTACAATAAGGTTACTTGAGTAATGACGGAATAATGTCTGAAGTAATGATTGATTAATAGTGAATAAATGATTCATGTATGCAGTAATGTCTACTCCATTAGTAGTCATGAATTACTCATGGTTGGAGTAATACTGATTCACTATGAAGTAAATGTGGTACATCAAGAGTTAATTAAGAGTGTGAGTTCCAAATGTTAGTAAATCATGTGCTAACATCAGGGCTTTGAACCATTATTTTTTCCCAAACGTTCCGTTCCAAACAGAAACGGAATTATAACGTTTCCGGTTATAAGTTCCACCAATAAATTGACGTTCCCGAACCGGTTAGAACAAAAAAATACTGTTCCCGGAACTGTTAATTTCGTTCCTGTCAGCTCATTTCTCCCATAGGCCTAACTGACGTGAATTAACCAAGAAAGACGGAAGTGCAAATGAGTCAGCCTACATTCCAAACTGTTAATTCACGCAGATGAAAAGAATATCCTCCAGAATTTTGTCATTCAGGGACGACCTAAACGGAGAAGCGGAGAATAAACCTCAATGATGAAAATGCACGCTCCACGCTGACTTGGGTCACGGGGAGCGCTATGACGGACATTGTGAGTTTGTGCATATTTGAAGCGGCCATGGATGCCCAATAACGTTGAACATTCTCGGTGCGCTTTACACACGCTTCTCTGCAATGTCTTACAATGATGCAATGGAAACTCTCCCCTTTTGTATGACAGTGGTTTCTCTTATTTACTTATAGAGTGGAGACTTAGTAGTCCACAGCTCTCTCTCCATTCAGTCAGAGAATGTCTGATGTCACACAGGACGTGAACCTCAGCCGTCATGGTAACGTGCACAGAAAAGAATTACCTTTTTTGTTTTGTTTGAGGAACGGTATTAACCGGTATTAACCGGTTACCATTATTTTTAAATAAGTGTTCCCGTTCCAGAACATAAAAAATAATAACGTTTCCGGTTTCGTTTCTGTTCCCTGTAAAATACAAAAAGTTCCCGGTTTTCGTTTTCGTTCCTTGAACCGGTTCAAAGCCCTGGCTAACATTGCTGCAAAAGATCTCTCCGATCATATATAAATCAGATCAGATGCCATTTAATGTATGGAAAGCCATGTACCACCCTTCTACATGTTAATTACGCATCAATGTCTTTACTAACCAGGCTTCGCCCGCCGACTAAGTGAACTCAAAGCCAATATATCTTAGGGGGCAACTCAAGTATTCCAACATGTAGGTACCTATAACTATACATTTTCTGAAATCTCCTGATGTGTAGATGCCATTTAATGTATGCAAGGCCATGTACCACCGTTCTACATCTTAATTATTTGTCAATGTCTTTACTAACCGGGCTTTGCATGCCGACTAAGTGAACTCAAAGCTAATATATTTTAAGGGGCAACTCAAGTATTCCAACAACTAGGTACCTACAACTGAAGAGTTCAGATGCAAAACCCCCTAAGTGCCTTTTCAGAAAATAATCTTAATTCATTTTTATTTAATACAAAGCTATCAACATTGCATTTTTTTATTATTATTATTTATGTCATATAATTATTTATATGTATTATCAAGTACATGAATGTAAACCAAGCCAACAATTGGGTTCTCTAAAAATATAGAAGTGCAGGTCTTCAGAAATGGAGTTAGGGGTTTTTGCATCTGAACTCTTCAACTACTGTATACATGTTCTGAAAGCCCTTGATGTGTAGATGCCATTTAATGTAGGCAAAACCATGTACCACCCTTCTACATGTTAATTACAATTCAATGTCTTTACTAACCGGGCTTCACACGCCGACAAAGTGAATTCAAAGCCAATATGTCTTAGGGGGAAACTCAAGTATTCCAACATCTGGGTACCTAAAACTATACATTTTCCAAATACTCCTGGTGTGTAGATGCCATTTAATGTATGCAAAGCCATGAACCACCCTTCTATATGTCAATTAACCGTCAATGTATTTACTAACTGTGCTTCACACGCCGACTAAGTGAAGTCAAAGCCAATATGTTTTAGGAGGCAACTCAAGTATTCCAACATAAAAGTACCTAAAACTATACATTTTCTGAAAGCCCTTGGTGTGTAGATACCATTTCATATAGGCAAAACCATGTACCACCCTTCTCAATTAACTGTCAAGGTATTTGGTATCCGGGCTTCGCATGCTGACTAACTCAACTCAAATCCAAAATGTTTTAGGGGGCAACTCAAGTATTCCAACATCTAGGTACCTAAAACTATACATTTTCTGAAAGCTCCTGGTGTGTAGATACCTTTTAATGTATGCAAAGCCATGTGCCACCCTTCTACATGTTAATTCCGTGTCAATGTCTTTACCAACCGCGCTTTGCATGCTGACTAAGTGAACTCAAAGCTAATATGTTTTAGGAGGCAACTCAAGTATTCCAACATCTAGGTACCTATAGCTATACATTTTCTGAAATCTCCTGATGTGTAGATGCCATTTAATGTATGCAAAGCCATGTACCACCATTCTACATCTTAATTATGTGTCAATGTCTTTACTAACCGGGCTTCGCATGCCGACTAAGTGAAATCAAAGCCAATATGTTTTAAGGGGCAACTCAAGTATTCCAACATCTAGGTACCTACAACTATACATGTTCTGAAAGCCCTTGATGTGTAGATGCCATTTAATGTAGGCAAAGCCATGTACCACCCTTCTACATGTTAATTACACGTCAATGTCTTTACCAACCGGACTTTGCATGCCGACAAAGTGAATTCAAAGCCAATATGTCTTAGGGGGAAACTCAAGTATTCCAACATCTGGGTACCTAAAACTATACATTTTCCAAAAGCTCCTGGTGTGTAGATACCATTTAATGTATGCAAAGCCATGCACCACCCTTCTATATGTCAATTAATCGTCAATGTCTTTACTAACCGTGCTTCACACGCCGACTAAGTGAACTCAAAGCCAATATGGTGTAGGGGGCAACTCAAGTATTCCAACATATAATTACCTAAAACTATACATTTACTGAAATCCCTCGGTGTGTAGAAGCCATTTCATGTAGGCAAAGCCATGTACCACCCTTGTATATGTCAAATAACCGTCAAGGTCTTTGGTATCCGGGCTTCGCATGCTGACTAACTCAACTCAAATCCAAAATGTTTTAGGGGGAAACTCAAGTATTCCAACATCTAGGTACCTAAAACTATACATTTTCCGAAAGCTCCTGGTGTGTAGATACCTTTTAATGTATGCAAAGCCTTGTGCCACCCTTCTACATGTTAATTACGTGTCAATGTCTTTACCAACCGGACTTTGCATGCCGACTAAGTGAACTCAAAGCCAATATGTTTTAGGAGGCAACTCAAGTATTCCAACATCTAGGTACCTACAACTATACATTTTCGTAAAGCCCTTGATGTGTAGATGCCATTTAATGTAGGCAAAGCCATGTACCACCCTTCTACATGTCAGTTACGCGTCAATGTCTTTACTAACCGGGCTTCACATGCCGACAAAGTTAATTCAAAGCCAATATGTCTTAGGGGGCAACTCAAGTATTCCAACGTTTAGGTACCTAAAACTATACTTTTTCCGAAAGCTCCTGGTGTGTAGATACCTTTTAATGTATGCAAAGCCATGTGCCACCCTTCTACACGTTAATTACATGTCAATGTCTTTACCAACCGAGCTTTGCATGCCGACTAAGTGAACTCAAAGCCAATATGTTTTAGGAGGCAACTCAAGTATTCCAACATCTAGGTACCTACAACTATACATTTTCTTACAGCCCTTGATGTGTAGATGTCATTTAATGTATGGAAAGCCATGTACCACCCTTCTACATGTTAATTACGCATCAATGTCTTTACTAACCAGGCTTCGCCCGCCGACTAAGTGAACTCAAAGCCAATATATCTTAGGGGGCAACTCAAGTATTCCAACATGTAGGTACCTACAACTATACATTTCCTGAAAGCTCCTGGTGTGTAGATACCTTTTAATGTATGCAAAGCCTTGTGCCACCCTTCTACATGTTAATTACGTGTCAATGTCTTTACCAACCGGACTTTGCATGCCGACTAAGTGAACTCAAAGCCAATATGTTTTAGGAGGCAACTCAAGTATTCCAACATCTAGGTACCTACAACTATACATTTTCGTAAAGCCCTTGATGTGTAGATGCCATTTAATGTAGGCAAAGCCATGTACCACCCTTCTACATGTCAGTTACGCGTCAATGTCTTTACTAACCGGGCTTCACATGCCGACAAAGTTAATTCAAAGCCAATATGTCTTAGGGGGCAACTCAAGTATTCCAACGTTTAGGTACCTAAAACTATACTTTTTCCGAAAGCTCCTGGTGTGTAGATACCTTTTAATGTATGCAAAGCCATGTGCCACCCTTCTACACGTTAATTACATGTCAATGTCTTTACCAACCGAGCTTTGCATGCCGACTAAGTGAACTCAAAGCCAATATGTTTTAGGAGGCAACTCAAGTATTCCAACATCTAGGTACCTACAACTATACATTTTCTTACAGCCCTTGATGTGTAGATGTCATTTAATGTATGGAAAGCCATGTACCACCCTTCTACATGTTAATTACGCATCAATGTCTTTACTAACCAGGCTTCGCCCGCCGACTAAGTGAACTCAAAGCCAATATATCTTAGGGGGCAACTCAAGTATTCCAACATCTAGGTACCTAAAACTATAAATTTTCTGAAAGCTCCTGGTGTGTAGATGCCATTTCATGTATGCAAAGCCATGTACCACCCTTCTTCATGTTAATTACGCGTCAATGTCCTTACTAACCGTGCTTCACACGTCGACTAAGTGAATTCAAAGCCAATATGTCTTAGGGGGCTATTCAAGTATTGCAACTTCTAGGTACCTAAAACTATACATTTCCTGAAAGCTCTTGGTTAGTAGCTGCCGCTTGATGTAGGCAAAGTCATGTAAAACCCTTATACATGTCAATTATGCATCAAGATCTTCAGTAACCAGGCTTCAAGCGCAAACAAAGTTAACTCCAAGCCAATATGTCTTAGGGGTCAACTCAAGTATTCGAATATCTAGGTACCTAAAACTATATATTTTCTGAAATCTCCAGGTGCGTAGACGCCTTTTAATGTATGCAAAGCCATGTACCACCGTTCTACAGCCGTCTCCAAAAGAGGAAACAGGGAAACAGCTCTTATGAGGACCTGCATGCATGCTGCAGGTGTTTGGGGGCTTTTATGAATTTAAACATTTATTGCTCTACGAATAGCAAATATGTTGCCATCTCTCATTGACCTTCATTGTTTTTCATTGTGTTGCTTTCCATGATTACAATGACCCTAACATACACCTAAGGCCAAAGTTGATTTTTTTGAAGAGGTGAGAGTGACTCATTGATGAAGTATGACACCCGATCTGCGTATTTGAAGTGTTTTGAAGTGACTTATCTGCTCATTTTCACATTATGTTCGATAGGCGACAAAACTTTTGTCTTGTGAAAATCTGCCCTGTCTGTGTTCATTAAAGGGTCAATCTTTCTTTGGTGCATGAAATTTATTTTTGTACATACATTTTCATTCGGGAGAGTTGTAGCTTTCATATGAGTGACTTCTGAAGTCAAGTGATTAATTGAAAGTCAGGTTATTAGCTGTTATTCCACAAAGATGGATAGGCGACAACTCTTTTGGAGACGGCTGTACATGTCAATTATGCATCAAGATCTTCAGTAACCGGGCTTCGCATGCCGACTAAGTCAACTCAAAGCCAATATGTTTTAGGGGCCAACTCAAGTATTTCAACATCTAGGTACCTAAAACTATACATTTCCTGAAAGCTCTTGGTTAGTAGATGCCTTTTAATGTATGCAAAGCCATGTCCCAGCCTTCTACATGTCAATTATCCGTCAAGGTCTTCAGTAACCGGGCCTCGCATGCCGACTAACTCAACTCAAAGCCAATATGTTTAGGGGGCAACTCAAGTATTCCAACATCTAGGTACTAAAACTATACATTTCCTGAAAGCTCTTGGTGTGTAGATGCCATTTAACGTAGGCAAACTCATGTACCACCCTTCTACAAGTGAATCACGCATCAATGTATTTATTGTTAAGTCAAGTCAAGTCAAGTCAAGTTTATTGTCAATTTCTTTACATGCACTGGTCATACAAAGAATTTGAAATTGAGTTTCTTGCTCTCCCATGCAGACATAGACTAATCTAGGTAAGGACATAGACAGTATAGACATAGACAGTACTCATACATGGACATAGACAGTATGGACGTAGACATTGCTCATACAGACATTTAAAGTGCAAGACTGGACAACAGAAGACTTGTAGAGAACATACATTAAGAGGAGGTATTTTGTTGTTCTTTTTCCTAAAAGTCCTTTATAGCGTTCTGACATAGTAATAGTAGCATTTGAAGAAATAAATAATTAAAAAAAGGTTTTTATTTAAATACACCAGCAGCAGTATGTATGTGTGTGTGTTTGTATGTGTTTTGTGTGCGTGTGTGTGTGTGTGTGTGTGTGTGTGTGTGTGTGTTTAGTGCAGGTAGAAAGTGCGGTGTGCGTCTGTGTGTGTGTACCTGTGTATGTGTGTGTGTGTGTGTGTGAGTGTGTGTGTGTATGTGTGTGAGTATGAGTTGTGTGTCAGTGTGTGTATGTTTGGGTTTAGTGCAGAAAGTGCAGTGTGCTTGTGTGTGTGTGTGTGTGTGTGTGTGTGTGTGTGTGTGTGTGTGTGTGTGTGTGTGTGTGTGTGTGTGTGTGTGTGTGTGTGTGTGTGTGTGTGTGTGTGTGTGTGTGCATGTGTATGTTTTGAGTTAGTGCAGGTTGAAAGTTCAGTCACAGATGTAGTAGTGCAGGTGGAGTGTTCAGTCGCAGATATGGTGGTGGGGATGAGGGGGGGGAGCGTTGTCAGTGGCCTGGCTGGCTAGAGGCTGACAGTGAAGGGAGAGTGGGTTGAGTGTTCAGTATCTTGATTGCTTGATGCATCGTGCTGCTTGTAAGCCTGGTGGTACGGGAACGGAGGCGCCTGTACCTCTTTCCAGAGGGCAGGAGGCTGAACAGTTTGTGTGCAGGGTGGCTTGTGTCTTTGATGATCATCAGTGCTTTTCGGGTGAGGCGTGCGGTGTAAATGTCCTGCAGGGAGGGGAGTGGTACTCCAATGATCTTCTTCGCTGTGTTCACAAAACGCTGGAGTGTCTTCCTGTTTTTCTCCGTGCAGCTTCCTCCCCACACTGTGATGCAGCTGGACACGACGCTCTCTATGGTACCTCTGTAGAATGTTTTCATGATGGAGGGTGTAGCACTTGCCTTCTTTAGTTTGAGCAAGAAGTAGAGACGCTGATGGGCCTTCTTCGCTAGTGATGTAGTGTTGGTGGTCCAAGAGAGGTCGTCGCTGATGTGCACTCCAAGGAACTTGGTGCTGCTCACTCTCTCTACAGCATCGCCGTTGATGGTCAGTGGTGGCAGTTGTTTTTGGACCCTCTGAAAGTTGACAACAATCTCCTTGGTCTTGTTGACATTCAGCAGGAGGTTGTTGTCTTTGCACCATCTAGCCAGCAGGTCTACTTCTTCTCTGTAGTGGGTCTCATCGCCCTTAGTGATGAGGCCCACCAGTGTTGTATCATCCGCAAACTTCACTAGATGGTTAGTGCTGTGGGTCGTTGTGCAGTCATGTGTCAGCAGCGTGAACAGCAGGGGGCTGAGAACACAACCTTGCGGAGCCCCCGTGCTCAGGGTCAGGGTGCTTGAGGTGTTATTCCCTACCCGTACTGCTTGTGGTCTCTGCATCAGGAAGTTCAGCAGCCAGTTGCAGAGGGAGGTGCTGAAACCTAGTTTGTCCAGTTTTCTGATGAGTTGTTGTGGTATTATGGTATTGAATGCTGAGCTGAAGTCAATGAACAGCATTCTCACATATGAGTCTTTATTGTCCAAGTGGGTGAGGGCTGATGGAGGGGCAGAGCAGATTGCATCCTCCGTGGATTCGCTTGGCTCGGTATGCGAACTGGTAGGGGTCCAGGGTGGGGGTAGGGTGGCTTTGATGTGTGACAGGACTAGCCGTTCGAAGCACTTCATGATTATGGGCGTCAGTGCTACAGGACGGTAGTCATTGAAGCATGATGGTGATGATTTCTTCGGCACGGGTATGATGGTAGCAGCTTTGAAAAGTGATGGGATGACTGCTTGCTCCAGAGAGATGTTAAAGATGTCTGTGAAGACATCCTTCAGCTCTTCTGCACAATCCTTCAACACTCGGCCAGGTATGTTGTCTGGGCCAGCTGCTTTGCGTGGGTTGATGGTGGCCAGTGTCCTCTTCACACTGGCAGAGGACAGGTACAGGGGTTGTTCATGGGGGTGGGGGGGAGTTTTCTGTGGATGAGTGTCATTCTGTGCTTCAAAACGGGCAAAGAAGTGAAGTGAAGTTTCCCAACTTCTACATGTCAATTATGCTACACTGTCTTTACTAACTGGGTGTCATATACATAGTTGTTTATTTCATATCCAGAATATTTTGGAGGGTACTTCAGGTATTCCTACACCCAAGCTTACGTCATTGGCATCCTTGGGTGGTTCATATCACCGCCTAGGCACCTGATAGTTGTTCTTGTGAAGTTTATTTCAGCACCACCTACCCATGTTTGCCATGCTGACTCTGAGGACGACATAAAAATGTCAAAAGGTAGCCTTGTTACTTGCTATAGAGCATAAATTACTTTCCATATCTGAAGATGTTCAGGTTAATTCCTTCACTAATTAGACTCTCCATCTCTTCACCCTGTGCATGCAGTGCATCAAACCTGCTGCAGAATGCACTTAGCAAACGCTACTTGTTAAAGAGTTCCCAGTACAGCAGTGAGGAGGGGGACAGTCACCTCCACAAGCTGGTTGACCACCGAAATGAAATGTCTTTGAGAAATTACACTGAGGGCACCATACCATCCATCCTCTCTTCGAATTACATGTTTGCTAACTAGTGCTCGAACAATAATTAAAAGTTCATTCGACAAAATTGACTTCCAAACATTTTTTGCATCTTCTCTCCATTTGTTTTGCTATCAAATAGGGATTCCTCGTAACCTCTAGGAAAAGTCAAATGAGAAAAGGTCAATTGAGAAAAAAAATCTCTCTGTATCGTCTTTATACATACCAATCCATCATATTATTGCCAGTCACAACATGATTTTGCAATGTTTTTTAGTCCAACTGTTCTGGTTTAGTAGATAGAAACCCTAGCTGAGGTTACGGGAATCCCTATTTTTTAGGAAAATAATTATTGAAACCTAATATATCAACTACAATCACTAATTGTATGCACATACAAGTGAAAGTGAGGTCATCTTTCAACTGTCTACTAAAA
>NC_085878.1:30416863-30419363 GCF_034702125.1 Engraulis encrasicolus
AATCCTGATATGACTGCTACAGCAGTGGTTCCCAAGCTGGGGGTCGGGAGGCACTGAAGGGGGGTCACAGACAAAAGGGACTTGTTTCCATTGTATGGTTAATAGATGCATTTGCTGTCCTGTGGATTTCTAGAATTATTAGCCGAAAAAATATTAAAGGAAAATCTAGCTATATTAATGGACGAATATTGCTACAAATCCATTGCTAGACTACGGTGGATGTTAAAATGTTCCAAAGTCCAAGAGGGGGTCCCTGCTGGAAAAGTTTGGGAAACACTGTGCTACGGCAAGATAATCCAATATGAATCAAAACTGTATGATATTAAAATGCGGGGATTAAAGCGTGCTAATCTACCGTAATGCTTGATTTCCTCGACTCTTAATCTATTTGTAGTGATCAGATAGATAAGGAACACTGGAAGAGAAAAGCACAACAAAGCCTGGAAACAGCCAATCAGGTGAAGACTAGCAGCTTCTTTTCATGTTTCATTTGCACTCTCTCCCCTCCCTGCCTCTCTCTCTCTCTCTCTCTCTTTGTCTCTGTCTCTCTCTCTCTCTCTCTCTCGCTCTCTCTCTCTCTCCTCTATCTCTAATTCTCTCTCTCTCTCTCTCTCTCTCTCTCTCTCTCTCTCTCTCTCTCTCTCTCTCTCTCTCTCTCTCTCTCCATTTCCATCTATTTCCATGACTCTCTTTTGTGTGTGGCACTCTCGCCCTCTCTACCTCTCTCATTCTCTCTCTCACTCTACCACATAAGCAGTATCACAAAGCAAAAAGGAACATACTTCATGTCAATACACTCACATACATATGAGGAAGCCCACACAAAACACAGAACATGTTCACAATCTCTCTCTCTCTCTCTCTCTCTCTCTCTCTCTCTCTCTCTCTCTCTCTCTCCCTGACTCTCCCTCTCCTATCCTCTCTCTCTCTCTCTGTCACACACACACACACACACACACACACACACACACACACACACACACACACACACGCACACACACACACACACACACACACACACACACACACACACACACACACACAGTTGCTGGGTGATGCTGAGACCTCCATTTAAGCTCACCAAAAACCACAATGTGAAGAAAAGAGTGGAAATAATTAATAAAAGAGTGCACTGCACAGGCAGATAAGCACGCACACACACACACACACACACGCACACACACGCACGCGAATACACACGCACACATACACACACGCACGCACTCACACACAAATTGGCACACACACGCACACGCACGGCACGCACACGAATACACACACACACACGAATACACACACACACACACACACACACACACACACACACACACGCACGCACACACACACAAATTGGCACACACACGCACACATACACACACGCAGGCAGGCAGGCAGGATATGAATGGAGTGTTGTGGGGCTTCACTACTACTACTACTACTAACATCTCCATTATTCATTGGCCATATGAGGCTCACTGTTCCAGTCGAGATGTGCCACCTGCCTGCCTGCCTGCCTGCCTGCCTGCCTCCCTACCAGCCTACCTCCCTGCCTGTCTATATGCCTGCTGCCCTGTCTGTCTGCCTGCCGGTCTGCCTACCTGTCTGCCTCCCTACCTGCCTGTCTATCTGCCTGGCACCTCCCTCCCTGTATGCCTGCTTGCCTACCTACCTGCCCGACTACATGCCTGCCTGCCTGTCTATCTGCCTGCCTGCCTACCTGCCTGCCTGTCTATCTGCCTGGCACCGTCCCTGCCCGCCTACCTGCTTGTCTGTCTGTCTATCCGTCCGCCTACCTGCCTGCCTGCCTGCTGGCCTGCCTGTCTATCTGCCTGGCACCAACCCCAATATGCTATTTCATTCACTTAAACAGAGGCTCACATAACCACCAACTGGCACAGCGTGCACGCACACACACACACACACACACACACACACACACACACACACACACACACACACACACACACACACACACACACACACACACACACACACACACACACACACCTTACAGGCAGAGATCGAGTGACACATGGGTGGTTGACGTTTAAGGGCGTAACGCAAAAAAAAAAAATCAAATTCCTGAAAAAAATGATGGATAAAAATATAAACAAATAGAAAGAAATAAAGCACTTAGTGGTCTGTGGAATTTCACCTAATTTTTGCCATTTTTGGGAAAATGTGTCCTGCATCAACACATTGCATAGGCATGTCACACCGCAGGAAAATTGAGTCACACCACAGGGAATTCATCACACACTGACATCTGAACTCATGCTAACTTGATACTGATATTGTGTTTAATCTTAATATGTGTTTTCATTTATAAAAAACTTTTTTTCCTCCTATAAGAGCAGTCACACCACAGGACACCATAAAATGAACCTAAGCATTGCGTGACAGAAAGATTGCAATATGAAGACATATTAAGAGGTTAAGAGTCACCTTAAACTTCCACAGCACTCTCCAATAACTGAGGTACTGACTGGTTAGGAGCCAG
>NC_085878.1:30451863-30511863 GCF_034702125.1 Engraulis encrasicolus
GTGTGTGTGTGTGTGTGTGTGTGTGTCTGTGTGTGTGTGTGTGTGTGAGTGTGTGTGTGTGTGTGTGTGTGTGTGTGTGTGTGTGTGTGTGTGTGTGTGTGTGTGTGTGTGCGTGTGTGTGTGTGTGTGTGTGTGTGTGTGTGTGTGGTGTGTGTGTGTGTGTGTGTGTGAGAGAGAGAGAGAGAGAGAGAGAGAGAGAGAGAGAGAGAGAGAGAGAGAGAGTATGTGTATGTGTGTAAAGAAAGAGGGATACGAACAGAGACAGAGAGCGAGAGAGAGAGAGAGAGTGAGAGAGTATGTGTATGTGTGTAAAGAAAGTTCGATAAGAAAAGAGAGAGAGAGAGAGAGAGAGAGAGAGAGAGAGAGAGAGATGCAGAGAGAGGGGGTGTATGTGTGTGTAAAGAAAGGGGGATAAGGATAGAGAGGGAGAGAGAGAGAGGGGGACTTTACTATAAAGCAAAGTCAGAACAGAGAGACTAAAGAGACAGACTGAAGAGGGAGGACCAGAGGGGAGAAAAAGGATATGTGCAGAGAGAGAGAGAGAGAGAGAGAGAGAGAGAGAGAGAGAGAGAGAGTGTGAGAGAGAGAGAGAGAGAGAGAGAGAGAGAGAAAGATACATGCAGAGAGAGAGAGAGAGAGAGACAGAAAGACAGAGAGAGTGAGAGAAAGGAAAAGAGACAGAGAGAGTAACAGAGCGAGAGAGAGATGAAAAGAAAGGGGGAGAGAGAGAGAGAGAGCGTGTGTGTTGAGGAGTAGAGATGTGGTCCTCCTAACAGGCCCGGGGACGTGTGAAACCAGCGGGAAAATGGAGGGAGCAGCAGGTTAACAGAATAACACAGCAGCAGCAGCTGAGAGGAGATGAGGTGAGATGGGCTCTGAAGAGGACCGTACGTGCTCAAGTAGAGAACAGCCATCGCTACACAACACACCACACTACACTAGACCGCACCGCACCACACAGCACCACACCACACCACACCACACTGCACCACACCACACTGCACCACACCGCACCGCACCACACCACACTGCACAACACCGCACCACACCACACCGCACCACACCACACCATCACTACACCACACCGCACCACACCACACCATCACTACACCACACTGCACAACACTGCACCACACCACACTGCACCACACCACACCACACTGCACCACGCCACACTACTCGCTTATATAGGAGAGGGCACCTCTCAGGGTCATCCAGCTCTGAGAGCGTGAAATAAACAACTCTCTCTCTCTCTCTCTCACAGGTACCCTGACAGGTAGGCCACACATTGTTCGAACTTGCACATGCAGCCTACATGGTACTTGCACTACATTTCATTTCATGCTCACTATCTATTGTTGCAGAAAGTGTCTTATTCTAATGACACCTTTTAGAATATTATTTTCAAGTGTGTAGAAAGGCACTTGTAAATAAAGCATATTATCACACATAATACAGAGTGTAGGCTATTGTTATTATTCATGTTCTCATGGAAGAGGAGAGACAGATGAGAAAAAGAAAGACAGAGGTAAGCAAGAGATTGGGGATGAGAGAAATAATGAGCAAGGGCTGTGAGAAGGCATTGAATAATAGTTTCATTGAAAAAACGATCTAGGCGTAAGTCTTAGACAACATAATCATAAAACCCCTGAGTCTGACCCCCTTCCGTCTTCTGATTTCCCTCCATAATAGTCTGATAAATGTTTACAAAGACAAGACGACGACGCGGCTCCCAACAGCCAATAAATTAACATGATTTTACATGCCATTAGCATTAGCATTAGCATGCATCGCCGTCGTTTCGTCGCATCGCACCAGGCCTTCTCTGCGGAGCCGCATCCCATTTTACTGTTCTCAACGCTTATGATTCGCCTGCCAGACGACGGTGACACTGACTGTTTTTTCCATTTTTTTCCCCTTTCGAGGGGCGCCTGGCCTGCTGGCTGGTGGAGGAGGCATTTTCCTTTGGATACATTTTTAATGTGGTGTACTGCAGGGACGTGTGTGTGTGTGTGTGTGTGTGTGTGTGTGTGTGTGTGTGTGTGTGTGTGTGTGTATGTGTAGTATGTGTGTGTTTGTGGGTGTGCTTAATGTGGCGTACTGTAGGGACATGTGTGTGTGTGTGTGTGTGTGTGTGTGTGTGTGTGTGTGTGTGTGTGTGTGTGTGTGTGTGTGTGTGTGTGTGTGTGTGTGTGTGTGTGTGTGTGCATGTGTGTGCGTGTGATGATGTGTCTGTGATATGGTGGAAAGGGGGATCATTTCCGCTCGTAAAAAAACCTCGGAAGGTTTATCTGCAGACACGCCAGCGCCTGCCTGTACATCTCAACATCTCCACACTCCACAGACAGACAGACAGACACAGACAGACAGACAGACCAAAAAGCAGGCAGGCAGGCAGGCAGGCAGACAGACAGAAAAGCAGACAGATAGGCAGACAGACAGAGAGACAGACAGAGAGACAGGCAGGCAGACAGACAGGCAGGCAGGCAGACAGAGTGACAGACAGACATACAGACAGACCAACCGACCGACCGACTGACGGACAGACAAGCTGTCACTTGTCTTCCTAAACCCTAAACCCCCACAGCCCACCCAACACCCCAACCCCACTCCACTCCACTCTCAACTCACCTCCATTTCCACCCCACCCGACCCCCACCTCTCCAACCCCACCAACATCTCCTCTTTTTACTCTCGATAAATATTTGATTAGCACAAAATGAGGGACAGTCAGTCCCGACCCCTGACGTACGCCAGCCATTGATCGGGCTCCATTATCCCTTCGTTATGCTATTGATCATGGCCCCCACGCAGTGCAGTGTAGTGGAGCCAGCCAGGCCATCGCATCGCAGCACTTAATCGCCACTGATCTCAACCACACAACTTGTCACTCATCCAACTGCTGTGCTGTGCTGGGATGGAGACTGTGAGTGAATGGATGTGTGTGTGTGTTTGCGTGTGTGTTTGCGTGTGTGTGTGTGTGTGTGTGTGTGTGTGTGTGTGTGTGTGTGTGTGTGTGTGTGTGTGTGTGTGTGTGTGTGTGTGTGTGTGTGTGTGTGTGTGTGTGTGTGTGTGTGTGTGTGTGTGTACTGTGTGCTTAAAGCAATAATGAGTCATTTTGGTCTTTATTCATTCTCCCGGCCTACAGGTTGTTGGAAGCAGTTCGGGAGGAATGTAACCACATGCTAGTCTTCTAAATGTGCTTAGTGGCCGTGGCGGGAAAGTGAATTAAGAATTGCAGGTCACTCTGTTACAGTGTGCAGTTGTGGCCTTTTGGTTAAGGAGATTGACTTTAGATAAGAGGGTTCCAGGTTCGAATCCCCCCCCTTCCACTCCCTACCTCACTCAGTGGCTGAGGTAATCTTGAGCAAGACACCTAACCCCACACTGCTCCAGGGACTGTAACCAACACCCTGTTACTTACAAAAAGTCACTTTGGATTAAAAAATGTAAAGTGTAACGTAAAATGTTGCTGAAACACTGGAATCATTATTTTAACACTGGAAAAAAAGAGTTTGTCTCATGACATATCATCTCCATGGATAGCAGGGCTACGAAGTCTTGGCAATTGCTGTACAGTATGCTGTGTTTTGGCCCCACTGTGGCCTTTTAAAAAGCTGCATCCGATGGCCGAGGTCGGAGCGAGGGAATTAAATGGCTATTTGACTACAGCGCCTGGCCCTCATGCACATGATTTCATTCATAGCCACCACTCTCTCAAGTCTCTAACACACACTAATGGGAATCAGGTTACTGGCCTTCCAGCATCCTTTCACCTCCCTATACTCTCTCTCTCTCTCTCTCTCTCTTGTTTCTCTCTCTCTCCTCTCTCTCTCTCTCATCCACTCGCTATCTCTCTCACTTGCAGAGGGGCCATTAACAGTTACGATTACACCTCTGCAATGTCCTTGAGCGTGCGCATGCACACACACGGACAAACGCACACACGCACACACACACGGACAAACGTGCGCGCGCACACACACACACACACACACACACACACACACACACACACACACACACACACACACACACACACACACACACACACACAAACACGCACACCACCCCTCTTCGCAGGACAGCACTCCCCCCTTTTGTGCTAAGACAAGCACTTCTCTGTGCAAGATGGCTCCAAAAGAGGAGGAGGAGGAGGAGGTAGGGAGGGAGGGGGAGGAGGGAGAGGAGGTGGTGGTAGGGAGAGGAGGTGGTGGTAGGGAGAGGAGGTGGTGGTAGGGAGAGGAGGAGGTAGGGAGGGAGGGAGAGGAGGGAGGGAGAGGAGGGAGGGAGAGGAGGGGGAGGAGGAGGAGGGAGAGGAGGTGGTGGTAGGGAGAGGAGGAGGTAGGGAGGGAGAGGAGGAGGAGGGGATCTTGTTGTCCCAAATTGCTCGTACCAAAGCCTATTGTCAACAGCTTACGAGGAAGGTGTAAGAAGACAAGAGAAAATGCATTTAACCTTTTAAAACCCTGACACCAACACACCCTCCACCACCAACACTACCACCGCTACCACCACCACCTCCCCTCGCTCCCTCCACCATTCTACCACTACCATCCCTCCATCCTAATCAGCGCGGAGGGAAAGCCAGGAGCTCTGGAGGGTAGGAGAGGAGGGCAATGTGCAATAATGGCTCCTATTGTACAGCAATACCCTCCTTTCTTCTCCCCTTAGCTCAAGTCAAGGCACAAACGGATGGTTGCAGCTTTGGGGAAAGTCTATTGTGTTGCATTCTGTTCAGTCGCCTCAGTGAGGCCTTGGAAGAAGGAAGCTGCTATCATGAAGTCCGGAGGAGATTACACACACGCACGCACGCACGCACGCACACACACACACACACACACACACACACACACACACACACACACACACACACACACACACACACACACACACACACACACACACACACACACACACACACATACAAGGTCTTCCATCAACATCAAAGCCTGCTTTGGCACTCCAAGGAGAACGGGCTTCACGTCAGGCTGATGTTGAGATGATGAAACAACAACTCAGAGACATCCAGAGACACACTTACACGGCTACTGACACACACCACACACCCACACACACACACACACACACACACAAACCCACACCCACACACACACACACACACACACACACACACACACACACATACAATACAAATACAAATACACATGCATGCATGCACACACACTTACACACCACACGCATACACACACATACACACAAACATTCTTCCCCCTGGCTAGACATGCAAGTACCATCCTTCATTCCCACTCATTCTTCCTCCATCTCTCCATAGCTCTCATTTCCCCCCACTGTCCCTGACGACACCACCCACCCACGTCCCCCAGCACAGCTGTCACACACACCCACTCTCCTCCAGCCCACAGAGAGAGAGAGAGAGAGAAGGAGAGATAAAGTCAACGAGAGACAGAGAGAGAGAGGAAGACAGAGAGAGAGAATGAGAGTGAGAGAGAGAAAAAGAGAGAGAGAGAGAGAGAGAGAGAGAGAGAGAGAGAGAGAGAGAGAGAGAGAGATGGAGAAACAGAAAAAGATAGAGATACTTAGAAAACCAGGGATATTCTATAGGGAATGAGGAGACGGAAGAAAAGAGAGAGAGAGGTTAACAGAAAAATAAGAGATAAAAGAAGATGATAGAGCACACAAACATAGAGACAAAGAGAAGGAGAGAGGAAAATAAAACATCCTGGCCACTTAAAGTAAAGGTGCACTGTATAGGATGGTGGCCAGAGTAGGTATCACAACTATGCTGTTCATTGAAACTGTGCTGTCTATTGCCAAATTTGATATTTTCATGAATATTCACAGAGTAATAAACTAATATTTACTGACAGGACCAAAGTACAGTAGTAGACAACTAAAAATGTCTATTTCAGGATATTCAAAATGGCAATGGCAGACAATAGAGACGATCCCCCCTTTCATGTATAAAAAATGCAATTTTCCCAGTCATAATTGATACTTTCATAGAATTCGATGGTGGTGATAAGTATTCCTGAAAAAGGTAGCATTTGTGAATGAGCAGCATGATTTCTGGAAATAAACTACTAAAAATATTCCACAGTGCACCTTTAAGGTAGCCTGGCGACGCCATCATGTACTCCATTCAAAGATTTTGGCTCTGCACATCGTCTGGCAAAAGCCTCGAGCTCGGTTCTCTCAGTGTTTCGCCAATCAGCAAACAGTTGAGAGTGGTGACGTAGCACTCACCCGCGAGCTCCGTTACTGATTGGTTAAGGTAACTATATTCACACTTTCGTTTTGTTATTTGTATGCTTTTGCGACGCTATAGCGTAACAGACATGCTAATAAAGCACAATATGGGTTTTAATTTGAGTTTGGAACTTCAATTAATTTAAATGATAGAGGAATATCAGACCATCGTCCACGGAGACGGATTCCTCATGGCTTTTGCCAGACTGATTGACGGAGTCAACAGTCGTCTATTCGCCCAGGCTACCTTTAAGGGGCCTCGTGTAACATTAGCATCTGCAAGTGGACGGCCAGATATAAGTTGTTCTGACACTGCAGGGCAATCGTATAGTTCATTTAGTGTGTGTTATAAACTATATAACTATATATGTGTTATAAAACATTATTAGGATGCATTGGAAGTAAAACCAGGAATGACAGAGGAGACTGACCATGAAAATTAGGCATTTGAGCACTGAGGCGGTGTCAGTGGTTTCATTGTAAAATGCCTGTAAAAATACACAGACTAAGCTTCACGTTAGAATCATTTTGCGTTTTATGGTTAAGTTCTTACAAGTGGTAACAAATTTATCAGCCTTAAGGTACGGCACCAAACACGTTCTGGAGAGAGTGAAATCAAAGCTCCTGTAAGTATTTCCAGAAGGTGCTTGCTACCAGGGGTGTCGTTCAGGTGGTTAAAGAGAGTCACCAGGGCCCTGTGGCTATGGGGGCCCCACACAGTCTGATCATATGAAGATATATGGCTAGGAGGGGGGGGGGCATAGGAGTGGATTGTACATAGGGCCCACAATGTGCGGCTACGCCCCTGCTTGCTAGTTGGGGGAAACCTTCTGTGGACATGAAGCAGGCATGAGGACAGCAGAGCAGGAGAGGAGAGGATGACTAGGAAGGAGGAGGAGAGGAGAGGACCTCAACCCTCTTGAGGAGGAGTTTGCTCTCTCTCTCTCTCTCTCTCTCTCTCTCTCTCTCTCTCTCTCTCTCTCTCTCTCTCTCTCTCTCTCTCTCTCTCTCTCTCTCTCTCTCTCTCTACTAAAGCCAGGATCAATAGCAACAGAATGCACATATTGATTACGTGTGTGTGTTATATGAGACTGGAGAGTTTATGGCGAGAGTGGAGTGTGGAGGGAGGGTTTGTCTTGGTGGTTTGGGCAGGGGTGTGTGTGTGTGTGTGTGTGTGTGTGTGTGTGTGTGTGTGTGTGTGTGTGTGTGTGTGTGTGTGTCGTGGGGGGGGGGTGCAAGTAGGGAGATGGGGTTTGTAGGGAGGAAGGGAATGGTTGGGTGGGTGGCTGGTAGTTCTAGTTGGTGGAGGAGAGTGGATGGGGCCGTAGCAGCAAATTGTGGGCCCTATGTACAATCAGCTCCAATGCCCCCCCCAGCCATATATCTATAAATCAGACATTGTGTGGGCTCAGTCACACTTTACCTCCCTGTATGACACCCCTGTGGGTGGGTGGGTGGACGGGTGTTAGGGTAGATGGTGGAGGTGGGTGGGTTTTGGTCATTGGTGTAGTCTACTTTTTTATGGTGAGTATACTGTATATTTCAGCATTTTTTGAAGTGGGTATACTGTATACATTTGTGCTATTCAAGACAATGGATCTATCAATTTTAAGTGAGTATACTGAAATCCCTGAAATTCAGAAGTGGGTATACTCCGTATACCCGCGTTCTACGTAGACTACACCACTGGTTTTGGTAGGCTAGGGTGGAGGAAGGAAGAGGTGGGTGGGTTTTGGTAGGCTACATGGTGGAGGAAAAGGTGGGTGGGTTTTGGTAAGCTGGATGGTGGAGGAAGAGGTGGGTGGGTTTTGGTAGGCTAGGGTGGAGGAAGAGGGGGTGGGTTTTGGTAGGCTAGATGGTGGAGGAAGAAGCGGGTGGGTGTTGGGCTGAGGAGGGTTAATGAGAATGTAGTGTAGTGCATAGTGAGGGAGAAAGATGGTGGGGATAGCTAATTACTCTAGCGACATTGGTAATTCCATATGTGAGGATAACCTCCACCTCCAACCTACCACCCCACCACACAAATACACACACGTGCCAACACACAGACACACACAGACACACACAGACACAGACACACACACACAGACACACACACACAGACACAACACAAGCACACACACACACACACACACACACACACACACACACACAGACACACACACACACACACACACACACACACACACACACACACACACACACACACACACACACACACACACACACACACACAGACACACACACACAGACACACACACACACACACACACACACACACACACACACACACACACACACACACACACACACACACACATAGAGCCACCCACATGAGGTCATCGGCTGTCACCAGACTCCGAGGAGGAGCACGTTCCTTCAGTGGCCAAGAGCCTGGCAGCCTGGAAGTCTGTATCCTGTTAACCCCATCTGCATCCCAGACACGGGTGAGGAGATACCCCTGGGAGAGTGCCTGACTGACAGGGACAGGACAAGACAGGCACCTGACAGGATCCAGCCTGGGCGTCTGTCTGATACCCGATATGCCTGATACTGTATGTCTGATACCGATGCATTAAAATGGCAACATTTATGTTATAATTATCAATGGTCTGTAATACATTGAAACTGAACTGATACACACACACATACACACATACACACACACACACACACACACACACACACACACACACACACACACACACACACACAGACACACACACACGCACACACACACACACACACACACACACACACACACGCACACACACACACACACACACACACACACACACACACACACACACACACACACACACACACACACTAATAAAGCCCCGCAGTATTCATCTCACCACATGCTCAATGTGTTGCAATGATTGCATCTTGCTCATAGCCAGCCAATGGAAGTGAGCCCATTTAAAAACACACAGTCAGTGATACTGGTGGTATATGGTACCCACTCATACACATTGATCACGGAGGTGCTGTTTTGCCTTGTGGGGATGCTCCAAGCCAGGAGAGGAGCATTAATAACCTATAGCTAGCTACTGCTCCAAAAGGTCCAATTACCCACACCGGAACTAAATGGCGCAATTAGAGGAGCAGCTAAAAGTCTTCCTGGGGGGATTTCGCCATTGGTACGTAACGTGACATCTCATCACGGGCCTGCCTGCCGCAACCAACTAACCTCCACACTCCAAAAACACAAACTGTCAGATGCACCTCAGTGTTTCCTCAGTATTACATAGCCCATTCTGTGGCGTAGCAGAATAAAAACCGAGCACCAAAAATGTATCGACAGCCACATGAATAATGGGTGTAGGGCTGCACGATTATGGCAAAAATCATAATCACGATTATTTTGGTCAAAATCATAATCACGATTATTAATCACGATTATTGATTTTTGCAGATGAAATATAACCAAGAATGAATTACATACAGGATGAGCAAAATAAAATTAATTGTAATAATTATGTAAAGGCAATAGCATGAAACTTAAGATTTTTGGCCAGAAACACCAGCCTGTCAGTATGTTCTGGCTTCAAGGATGCTCTCAAAAGTAGGTCACTATTGCCACGATTAAATCACGATTAAAATCATGGGTTCGATTTCACTATTTTATCACGATTTTGATTATTTTTCGATTAATTGTGCAGCCCTAATGGGTGTACACTGTTAAGCTGTTGTACAGTCCACATGATACTGTATGAATCTATCCTTTTCAAATCATTTGCAATGGCCCATTTTTGCCAGAGATTCTTTAAGTATATATAGATATGCCAATGTAATAGGTTGCTATGGGCACCTAACATGACCAGGTTCTGGTCTGCCTAAAGGGACGTGTCATAATGCTCCTAGCATTGAATAGAACAGTCCTTAGGTTTGCTTAGGTCTGCCTAAAGGGGGATTTCACCCCCTTCCCCCTTGCAATAATAGAACCCGGAAACAATGGGCCAATGGAACCTCTCTCCCTCTACTCTCTCTGATGATACTGTATGAATCTATCCTTTTCAAATAATTTGCAATGGCCCAATTTTGGTTTGCCTATAGCAACACACAATGCTCCTTGGTTGCTGGTAAACACTGCACCTTCACCTAATGCGCTGCTGTTCTTTTGTCTGCTCAACAGCCTCAACATGTACTAGAGTCTGCTATCTGCTATCTGGTGGGATTGTATTGGTTTTCTGTGGTGGAGCAGTTCCTACACCTGCCACCTGCTCATGGATGGCAAGTACACCGCAAGACACATATGTCTGCATGCTCACACAGACACACACTAAACGTGCGTGCACACACACATACACACACACACACACACACACACACACACACACACACACACACACACACACACACACACACACACACACACACAGTAACCTCCCCCACCTCTCCAGATGCAGGCAGGCAGGCAGGCACATTGTAATGCGGCATGCTCACCTACACACTGGTAAGGGCAGCGGGTGACAGGAAATCATTCAGTGATTCATTCCGGCTCATTCTCAGCTGATTGCACTGGAGGGGGAGAGCACATATGGAAATCCATGCACAGGACAAGGAGGTGATAAAAAACACAACGGCTTGGTTTCAATCCAGAGCCTGTCTGCCTGCCTGCCTGCCTTTCACGGCGAGCTCTGGGGACCAGGCTAAATTACAGCTTCATGGTGCGCTCGCTCGCTTGCTTGCAGGAGTCAAAAACAGTTCAGGCGCCGTGGCTTATTTTTTGAAAAATTACTATTTCTGTACATGATGGGGGAAATCCCGTTCACATACATGAATGTCAAACAGAAAGGAGATCAGGCCTCTTACCGGTCGCACATGTGTAAAAATGACATTTTATAATTCATGTCTTGCTTTTTGCCTTGTATTGCAAAAAACAGTGATTGACACAAAAAAATGACATAAACATTACAAAATTATAAAATATTTGTTTATATTTTGCTGTACTATCAAGTGTGGCTTTGAGTGGTCTCGAATGCACTGTGAAAAAAAACTACACAGGGACTTTATGAGCACACACCGAGCACGATCAATATCTGTAACACTATAGGAAAATCCATAAAGGGTTTTGGGTGATGGGAAGAAACAACACGTATTTATTTTCCTGCAGAGCAAAAGGCCAAGAAAGAAACAAGCACAATTTCTCAGTCACCTTGGCCATCTCATTCCCCTGTTTGCAGCCTCAGGCACCGGAGTTGACTAGTTTTATTCGCCGTCTTTCACAAAAAGCATCTGTCATGACAACATAAAACCATTTCGCTGCACCCATTTTAAAATGGCAAGGAATGAGAAGTGCAGGGCGAGAGTGAGTCCATCAGGGTTTTTGTTGCCATGTTCTCCTCCACCCTCTCCTGCCCCCTTTGTCCTGTGGCCATGTCTGGTGCCTTGGCGATTAAGCTTCCCCTTGGAGGATTCCCCTGAAAACATGAAGGGGGGGTCAGGAAAACTCCAACCTCACACTCCAGGGGAACAAATGAAGAAAGAAAAAAGACAGCAAGAGCAAGTTTGTGCGTGTATGTGTGTGTGTGTGTGTGTGTATGAAAGAGAGAGAGAGAGAGAGAGAGAGAGAGAGAGAGAGAGAGAGAGAGAGAGAGAAAGAGAGAGTCAGCTGGCGAGCGGGGAGGAGGCCCGTTTTCGCTTATCCCGGCTTATCAGTCGCAGAATTCCTGGAGTGTAAAATTGAATTCTGGCGGGCTCTTTCTCCGCAGAGATGTTGTAGGGGGGGGGAGCGTGAAGAGGGGAGAACGGGGCCAAGTTGAGACCGCGTAATGCTCACAGCATTACTACATCTCCCCCAAAACCCCTCTTCCCAACACGGACTGGGACCCCCAGATAAATACCACAGCTATTCCTGATCAGCTCCGGGCAAAGTGGGAACTTCACTTAATTATAACCAGAAGAGAGCCAAGGAGCATCATGGGTATTGGTGTTATGGGGGGGAAGTAGCGTAGGCTAGCTGAGGGTGCTACATGCTCTTCAGAGCGAAACGGCGTCTCTTCGTTTTATTCTACACAGTAATAAATGACTTGGAGATAGGCTATTTGTCATTCTGAGAGCTTGACTTTTATCTTCTAATTTATGCATTTGTTTACTTATGTACACGCACAGAATATAACGTCTGACGTTAGCATGTCTGGAGAAGGCCCTCAGGGCCCGTACAATTTTTTTTTCCCCTCATCTCTTTTATGTCGTGCATAAAGAAATATGATAATAATTAATAGTCTAGTAGAAATATGTGCAAATTGACTACATTAAATGAGCAAATCTAAGTTATTAGCGTGATAAGATCCATAACGCAGAGGAGACAGGGCTATTAGAGGCAGACAGATTAAAAGACATAATCTCTCTTTCCAAAGCAAATTATTCAAATGACTCCCTGCCAGCTGGATTCTCATTTTCTAGCCGAACTGAAAGGTGATAATTGAAATGATTCACAAGTCAGTGCGCTCATTCAGTCCCCTCGCCAAATGCACTGTGAACCCACAGGAGGAAATTCCAGTGAAATGAAAGATAACAATGTGACGAGACACGATGTGACAAGGGGAGCGAAAAAGCACAACAGAACATTTACTACTACAACAAGGAAAAAGGTAAAACATAATATTGTCATATAATAGTATATGTTATTCCTTATTAGCATAATCATTCCAATTCCCTTTTTTACGATAACTGCATTTCCATATTGGGCGCAACAGAAAATATGAAATAAAAGAATATAAAACACAAAAAAGAACATTCACTCCGTAACGTTCATAACGTTCATAACATTCACAATGTCCAATATTCACAACATTCACAACGTCCAAAACATACATGCTATTCTTTATGAGCATAATTATTTTAATATTTTTTAAATCCTTTTTTTTACGATAACTGTGTTTCCATGTTGGGCACAACAGACGTGCTGACGGTGCATCAGTATGGTATATAGCCTTCCTGTGGCCAGCCTTCATCCAAAAGACAAACTGGAGGCTGGCAGGGGGCCTGTGCAGGCTAGCCATAAATCCCATCACCGCGGGACAGAGTCTTCACACCTGCTTGCTGCCAAACCGCGCCGTGGCCACCGATCCAGACACTAAGCAGGATCCTGCCCGGTGACCCACGATGAGAGGCAGGACCTCATAAATGTAGAGCGCATGCTAACATGCTCTTTAGTGCGGACGCAGCCGCATACATTAAACATCAAGACACACCAAGGCAAGTGTCCACACCAGCATTGCTCACGTCAGGTAAATGTAAGACATTTAGCATTTAGTATTTGGGTATTAATTACACGTGTATTTTCAGGAACAGACTGCTCTTGTCATGTCTGTGGGCTCACAGACATGGAAAGGTGGAGGTTGGGCTGACGCTGAGGTAAGGTGTGCAAGAAAGCAAAAAGCCATCAGTCCTCCTGGTCTCCCATGGCCCAGCCGCATGGTTATCCAACCAACCCGGCCACCTGTCCACGGCCCACTGTCCGGTCCCAGTGCTCAGTGCTCGGTGCTCGGGGACAGTGTGGTGGGCCTTGACAGATGGCGCTGGTAGCCTACCAGAGGCCCGGGCTGGCGGCCCCACCCCCTGACCCGTATACCCAAACCACCCCCCCACCACCCAATCCGTACCTTATCAGTGCCGCCTGGGTGGACAGGCACAATCTCTCCCCTCCCTCCTTGCCTTGCCTTGCCTGCGCGATTCTCTCCCTCCTTGCCTGTCTGTTTGCCTGCCTCATTCTCTCCCTCTTTGCCTGCCTAGTAGCCACCCTCCCTCACTCCCTCTCGCCTGCCTGCTTGCCTTTGCTTACTGCTCACATCTTGCCTGCCTGTCTGCCTGCCTTTGCTTCCTGCTCACAGAGCCCTGCAGATGTCCATTAGGCTACCTGCTTCACTGGCCTCAATATGGAGGGGGTCAAGCCATGGAAGCAAAGCAGACCTATGGTGAATACAAAAAAGCTCATTGTAAAACGGATGTTCATTTTCATCTACAGATTTCTTTTTAAATGCCAAAATTAAAATGATTTATCATCTTTAACATGTGTGAATAAGGGATGGATACACTTGTGCATTATACACACACAGAAATAAGACATTTGGATGTGGCCAGCAAATGCAGCCAAATGTGCAGTACATGGTTCTAGTGTGATTCCACGCTCCTTTTCCCACTAATGGCGAGGCCTTGAAGCCGTTAAGTCTGAATCAATTCCTAAACGACGGGCTGTAAATAATCAAAGGCCGAGCGAGCGGCGCTGATATTATGTTCGGCCAGCCCTCAGATATGAGTAAAGGCCTGTGGCATATGCAATCAATCAATGTTGTCAACAACAAAACATAGCCCCCCAACTCTGGGACGCGTGCCAACCTTGCATTATATTACGTTCAGAGAGAGAGAGGGAGAGAGGGAGGGAGTGCCGTCTGAGGTAGCGATTACTCCATTTAATGGAGATCTAAAACTCTGGTTGATATTCAATGTCAAAGACGCACTTCATCACTGGATACGAGAGCTATCAGCGCTGGCCATTTAATACCCATCTCAACACGATAAGGCACGCACAGGAGACAAGGCTAGCGCTAAATGACTGATTCGGCGTTAGGCTGTTAAAATGACATTACCACTGTTAGTGCCTGATGGCGCATTTGGGAGATGTGTACAGTGCTGAGGGAAATCTCCAGAGTGGTTTTAAGGAGGTTAAAAGCACCATAAGCACAGATGCTGATCCCCCCACTAAGTGAACAGCGGGCCTGAAAACCTGATGAGTGCAAACAGTCTAAAGGACCTTTTGCCATATGCTTCCGGAGAGAGGCAGAGGTCGCTCGCATCACCAACAGAAGGTGTGAAAGGGACACTTTACATCAGAAACTAAAACACTGCTTATACTGTACTGTACGTACTGTCTTAAACATGGCACAGTATAAATACGTAACACATTACTATTAGTACTAGTTTTAAGAAGTGCCTAATTTAAATACAAAGTAAAAAAACATTACAATAACAGTAAAATGGAAAGTAGTAAGACTCGTGACTGGTGAGTCGCTACATACTAGATTACTAGTAGACCTCTGCTCTAGTAATCAGACCAAATAACCTCAATCAAGTGCCTTTCTCCTCTCTGCATGTCAGCATGCCTTTTCATCCTAAAATCTCTCTCTTTTCCTCCTTCTCAGCCTTTGAACTGTGTGCACAACAAACACAACACATGTTGCATTACGTTCAGCAGAATGAAAAGTAATACTAATCAAATGGTATCCATGGAAACATGCTAGGAGGTCACATCATAGATCAGGAAATGGAATTCCTATTTTCAACCTTGTGTTTTGTGTTTTAGGTTGCCATTGTGTGAATGCAATTTATAAAGGAGCTTCACCCAACGTACAGTCTATTTTTGAGGGGGTTTACATCATATTTCACTTGAAACTGCAGAGCACAGCCTTTGCAAGAGTGATAGCGATGTGTCTCTGAAACCAACCACCGACCAACCCTGCACCCCCACCACCACCATAACTAACCAAAATTCTGCAGGAGACACTGGACCATCCTGTCCTCCCATGAACAGTTTATTTACAAGAGGCCCAAGAAAACAAGAATTCTGTCTGTGCAATGCAAACACACAGTCATGGTGTAAATAATAATCGAAATGTATCGATACATCGATGTACCGACCAGCGATTTAATCAAATCACATCGTATCGTGGGGCATTCTTAAGTATTGAAAATAGTCGAACTGCTGGCCCCTGTCCAATGCCCTAGCTCCATGACATAATAGTAGTGGAAAAGTACCGGTAATTGGAAAAAATCGAATCGAATCGAATCACATCGTATCGTGGGGAATTCTTAAGTAGCGAAAATAATCGAATCCCTGCTTTAAGAAATTGATACCGTGTCGTATCGTCATGGAGGCTGTGATTTACACCCCTACACTGTAGTAATAATTTGAGTGGACTTCCTATGAACCCTTGACCATGCCACCCCAGTTCAATCCCCATACCAGCAGCACCTCATGAGGACAGGAGCAGGAGCTGGAGTCACAGCCTCATCATCACCCAGGACAGGACACCACCAGAAATAGACAGCAGCCAGCGGTGCAGAGTGCAAAGGTAGTCGGGAGGGTTTGGAGAGATGTGTCAGTTCAAAGGCTTTTAGCTGGCTGACATGTGAAAAAAGTGTGTGTGTGTGTGTGTGTGTGTGTGTGTGTGTGTGTGTGTGTGTGTGTGTGTGTGTGTGTGTGTGTGTGTGTGTGTGTGTGTGTGTGTGTGTGCGTGAGTGGGAGTGTATGCGAGTGTGTGAGCAGCACACGTGTGAAAGAGACGTGTGTATGTGTGTGTGTGTTTGTGTGTGTGTGTGTGTGTGTGTGTGTGTGAGGCGTGTGTGTGTGTGTGTGTGTATGTGTGTATGTGTGTGTGTGTGTGTGTGAGTGTTTGCGAGTGTGTGAGCAGCACACGTGTGAAAGAGACGTGTGTGTGTATGTGTGTGTATGTATGCTAGTGTGTTTGTGTGTGCACGTGCGCGCGCGAGTGCATGCATGCCTGTGTGTGTGAAGGAGTGAAAGAGGTGTGACGGTGGTGGTGGTGGGCTCTTCATTTACACATTTGGGCAGAGCTGCAATTACAAGGTGTACAGGGAGAGGAGAGAGAGCCATGCGTATTTTTATTACCTGTGACCTCCTTTCAATATCCCACTTGAACTCCATCAAAATTCATGCAAAAGTCCTGAGCAAATAAACGGAGACTCTGGCCAGAGCACAGACAGCAGCGCTTCTGCATCAGGCACCGTAACTCCATGGTGACGTGAGGAGGAGTATTATATCGAAGAGTAATATCGCCTTTGGCATTTCACTGGATTTTCTCACCAGGCTCTACAGAGACACTGGCTAAGCACTCCTAAACAATGTACAATGAAAACAACCCACTTTAGACTAAACTCATACAGTATAATATAAGGAGAAAGCTGAGGATATCTTCCACTGTTATCCTGGGAAATAGTCCTATTTGCCAGAGACTGGGGGGGAAAAACGGGCAGATGGTTCTGGGTAAAACGTGCAGCGATATCGGCAACAGCTCGATAGCATTATAAGTTAACAACAGAGTGAAAGGCGGGTTGCCTGCACTCACATAACACAATTTGCTCCTTTAATTCACACAGAGAATCTATTACTGAGACTGCGGCATTGGACAGGGCCCAATATCACATTGAATTCCAATTGACGAATAACAATGGCCCACAGGGGCTGGTGGTTTTCTAAACCTCATACGGCCTGCTGGCTATATGTGTGTAACGCCGTTTGCTACCACGGCAGACAGACACGAACGTCGCGCTTCAACAAATGAATTTCTATTACACACAATGTTTCAATAGCACCCTACGTATATTATCATGCGTGGTGGCGTTCATTCATTGAATGACAATCATCTGAAAACGTCTGGGGAAAATAAAATTCCAAACAGTGGGGATTTGTGGATGGGGGATGAAAATCCAATTACTTTCACGATCCAGACGTTGTGTGTGGACCAGGCCATGAGTAAATCTAAAAAAATCTATCCTCAGCCAGGTAATTGGCAAACCTTGGCTGCTACCTAGTCTGGTCTAGTCTACAGAAGGCATCTGTGTTCCTCCATGGCTCCCCCCTCTCCTCTCCCATCCCCATCTGCACCTCAATAGTGCTTCAGTTTATTAAGGGCCTACTACTGCTGGCATGGAGAGCTGAGACAACAGTGTCGCTTGTCGCCCTCCCTGGAGCATTGAAAGCCTTACCACCGATAATGATGTCAAAGTTTGAAAGCAACAACGAGCGGCTTAAAGCAGCGCAGCCGAAGCCTCTGTATGAAAGGCAGAGACAGAGGGTGCCTTGAACTCCCCACAGCGGAGGACTTCAGGAGATTAAAGTCAGGCGGTTGTGTTGTGTTGTGTACACACTGCGCAGGAAGCTGAACTTTTGCTGTAGCTTGCTAGTTTGTGTACTGTAGTAGAGATTTTTTTCTTCATCTCCAACCACAACACAGGAATCAAAAACAAAAATGTGGTGAGGGGGAAAAGCTGCAGTGTTTTTTCGACATGTAAACCTTTTCTGTGAGTAGTACCCAAGGAGGAATACAGACGCTGCGTGCAACCACTCAATACGGAGCCCCTTGTGTAATTAAGTTACACTGTTTTCACACTGAAACAGCATGAGTGGTTTTTTTTTACTCCCAAAAAAGATCAGAAGAAACTGGAAGAGAGCATTTTAACAAACAAGCAAACAAAGAAATACAAATTAAGTTTGCTAAGCCACTAGTTCTTAATTAACAGTGACAGCGCCTGGATTGCAGCAGATTTAGCCTCAGGTGTATCCAGTCTCAGAAGGAGTCCCATGTTTTGGCAAAACCAGAAAACAAGCAGCTGGAATGTGTTGCATCAATTAATATTCATGCTTTACAAAATCCCAGAAGATCAATTTAATATCAGCTATACCTGATCAAATCAATAATTTAGCAAGGATAAGGCACGCTGTTAGAATATGGGGAATTCGCCAAGGCATTCCTTTGAACATCCCCAAAAAACAGATCCCAAAAGCGTCTCCAAAAGAGTAACCAGAGAAATAAAGCTTTTTTTCCCCCAACAGTTTGGCAAACAGCCCAGTGCACCTCAAGTAAAATTACCCAGGCAGCCGCTCCTCTGAACCACCCAGATATACTGCATGGCTTACATGCCCAGTCTGGGGAAAACACTTCAGAGGTTAGGAGCGCTGGGGTCTTATGGGGGGATCCACTTACCTAACAGATCCATCCCAGAGAACCTAAGATGCAAAAGGAAAAACAATTCACAAAGTGTAGGGTAGGTCTGTAAGATGCCATATCTGACCCCAAATGCCCTGGTTGGAGAAAGGGGCTTATCAGTAAAAGGGAAATATATTACTTTTGGACACTTTATGCCTTCAGCTTGAATCGTGCGCCAGAAAAAAAATGCAATAACGCAGCTTAGATGTGTTGATGAGATGCAGAGATTCTCACAGAAGCCTTTGCGTCTGAAGAGTTCTTTTACAAGACGCTACAAAAGCCATTTCAATACCATTTTCATTTCTAATCTGGTTTTAAGACAGCATCAATATAATTGGAAATGGGTTGATGTTACCTGATATTTTCATAACAAGTTCAAACATTAAAACACTGATTTCAACGATGTTAGCAAGAGAAAGCCTATAAAAAACTCATTTTTTGAATATATTTTGTATACATTGAATATGGATATATATGTTTTGGAAAAGAGCTATTTGGTTGTAAATCAGCAGTTCAACCCTGGCAACCAGAGGTCTCATGTGGCGTTGGTTTATGATGCTTCAGCACTGCAGTGCAATGTGATATTCAGGAATGCATGGCAACCATCATTGTGAAACCGTGCCACCCTCCCTCTCCCTCGCCCTCGCCCGCTGGTTAAGGGCCAGACCAGATGGGCACCAATCGAAAACCCAAAAGCCCCCCCGACACCAAACGCTAACTAAATGGCACGGCCAACAACCTCAGAGTGACCATTAGCACAATCATTCAACACCATGCGATGCCCACTTCTCAGACCCGTCTGCCCTGTCATGTCTTCCACTGACCTCAAGGTTCTCCAACACTGACACACACACACAGGGAGAGGGGGGACAGAGAGACAGAGACAACCAAAAGGAAAAAATAGCGTTGCGCATACCAGTCACACACAAATGAGCTAATTTATTCTCCTCTCATTCTGGCTCATGAACCCCTTAGCCCAATCAGTGCAGCTCTGCTCCCCTCATGGAAGTCAGAGGAGGAGAGGAGGAGACCCCTAAATGATACATCTCAGCACATGCACAAGTCAATTAACGTGCCCTCCCGCACCTGATACCTCGCCATTGGGCCATATGGCAGAACACCACAACCAATCGTCAATCAAAGCGGCAAATGTGAGGCACGTGCCGTGGAATTGGTGCTGCGCCGATCTGCCTGTTTCAGCCACCGCGGAAATGTAGGGAGAATGCTGATCTGACATGGATAAAAGAAGATATATAGAGAGCCATTGTAAGTCACTTTTTGGTTATAAAGCGTCTGCCAAATGCAATGTAATGTAGAGTAGATGGATTTATGTTGCATTACATTCCATAGTGTGTAGAGTGACTACCAAAACCGATACTAGACTCTGTGCAAAAAATGGTTATTTGAAATGCCTTCTTTTCCTAGAAACAAACAACAGAGGAAACCAAGCTCTATTATTAGTACACAAATGTAAGAATTAGTATATACATACACGTAGTTTTGGACTTTAATTCCTTCATTTGATGGGACAGTGAAGACTAGACAGGAAATGAGTTGGAGAGAGAGAGAGAGAGAGAGAGAGAGAGAGAGAGAGAGAGAGAGAGAGAGAGAGAAGGTAGGGCCGGACCAACCTGGCTCCCCATGGGCAATGCTGAGATGTAATCAGTGCACTGCACCACAGCACACCCAGAATATAGCAGTTCAACAACACAGCAATGGCCGGATTATCCATAAGGGCCCGTGGCACAGTGCCCATGGGCACCACATTGGCTTGATACGGTCCTGAACACAGCAATGGGAGTGTGAGAGCAGGGTCTCACCTTCTTCTGCACGCCCAGAATACAGCAGTTCAACAACAACACAGCAATGTGAGTGTGAAAGCACGGACATCCCTCTCAACCTTCAAGAAACTAGTGAAGACTCATGTCTTCCAAGACAGCTTCCCTGCATAACATAACTAACTTTACTCACCTCTTATCATGGGTACTAACCTGCACGTGCACTACATTCCGTAGCTCCTCCACAATTTTTTGCTCTCTCTCTGTTCTACATTACTTGTATACTGCTGTACTCTGTACTGACCCCTTACTCTGTACTTGCTTGAATGTCCTCCTTGTAAATCGTTTTGGACAAAAGCGTCTGGTTAATGTGTGTAATGTAAATTTGTTTGTGAGAGCAGGTAGGGTCTAGCCTTCTTCTGATCCTCCAGGGTACAACAGTTCAACAACTACACAGCAATGTGACTGTGAATGAATAAAGCAGTTCGACAACACAGACACAGGCAGCAATGTGAGTGTGAGAGCAGGTAGGGTCTGACCTTTTTCTGGTCCTCCAGGCCATGCTGCACAGCCTTCCTCCTCTGCTGCTGGGGATGGGGGTGGGGATTGGGGGCCTCTGCTTCTCCTGGCTCCATCTTCTTCTCCATCGACCACCCTTAAAATATCCACTTAAAGATTCTTCTTCTTCCAAACAAATATCCAACCAGGCAGGCAACACAACCAGCAAACAAAAAAAAAACCCTCTTGTCAAACAAACGAAAATGTCCCACAACCTTAGGCCCCCGTCATCGTCCTTCCTTCCGGCACTCTCAAACCATCACCTTTCCAGGCACCTGTCCCACTGTGAAGCAGCGCAATGAGGCTCGGTCATAGGCGGCGGCAGTGTCAGACCATGGTGCTTGTTCTCAGCTGTGGTCCAGAGAGGCTGCTGCTGCTGCTGTTGGCAGGTGGCAGACATCAGGGGGAGGTGGCGGGCTTGTGGACACCGGCAGGGCCTCCTTCATAGCATGGCCCATGGTCCACTGTTTGGAACACAGGTTGCTAAGCCAATGGAGGGGGTAGAGTCAACATGACTTGACTAACTAAAAGGGGGGGGGGGGGGGAGGGTATGGTACAGGGGTATAACAGTGCTCTTCCCTGGGATCTTCTGGTCACCACCACCATGTTGGAGATAGAGGGAACAAAAAAACATGCAAGTGAGCTGGTGTTATACTGTTGTTATACTGTTGTTATAGAGTAACATTGTCTTTCTTCAAATAACTGCATTTGTGGGAATAACTGTGAGATTCATTCTGGGTTGATTTCAATATGACACATTGATAATAGTGAATAGCCTAACAAATCCTGTCCAAACAGTTCATAATTCAAATCGACGTAGACTAGTGTTTCATAAAATAAAGATTAGGCAAACATAGAATTCATAAAAACGTAGACTTGTATCACTTTATAATGTCCAAAAGTATTAACCAAACGCAGTAGCCGTTTGGGCATGACAATGCAGTGTCATTTTAGGAACGCGCAATGATTCTAAGCAAGCAGGTGCACCACTGCAGCAGCACTGAGTTGGTACACCGTTTCTAATAACCTGATCCTAAACTCATCACACCACGCCAACATCCACGGTAATCCAATCTCTTGGCCAAATTCAATTTATTACGTGCATTTTCTTATGATTCCCAGATTTGTTCCAGATAAGACAGCCATCCTCTAGTAAAGTCGGGATTCCAAATACGCTTGGGATGACCGAAGCAGCACCAGCATGGTTCTCCATTCCATTTACCACCTTCACTTCTCAGAGTGAATGGTAACCGAATTCTCCAAAAGAAACCCAAATACAGTGTGCAATTACCTCGTAAACCAACTATCATTGTAAAAGATGCGCGTGAGGGTATTAAAACTGGTTGCATAAAGCGCGAAAAGCCGTACTCACCCCCAGAACAACTGTTTGAGATCCACTAGTGTTATGGGATGCTCGTCCACAGTCCACACTTCTTCCTCTCTGTTTCCCGAGCTGAGTCGCAGGGTAGCAGCCGCAGCGCATGCGATTCTCGCCTAGCACCAGAGCCCCACACTACTTCCAATCGATCACATTACGTCACGACTGCCGCGCACTGGCTGTCTACCCCAATTTTTTCAGCGTTGGGTTTCCATAGTAACATCATCCGACTAGAATGAATTTGTTGCCATCTAGTGTCGAATTTTTAGAATTGTCAAACTGTTTCTGCTGGAGCTGAGCAGCCATGCAGCAGCACACAGAGGGCAGTTTCATTTGCTAAATGATCCACCCACCACACTTGTCCTAATTAGGCCTGTATCCTTGAACACGATGACCCTGATGCAACAACTTTCTGACGAAAATGGCCTAATAATTAGTGCACCCAAAAGCAACCTTTACCTCAGCCCAGGCCATAGTCTAATGCAGTGGTTCCCAACCTTTTTCTTAAGGGACCCATGTTTTTACTATTGTAAGCTTTAGTGACCCAACCACGCGAGCGCCCGCACGAGACGGAGTCACAAAATGCCCTCTGTTTCCTGCAAAAACTTATTTTAGTTATTTTACTCCTCAATTCGTCTTTGGTCAAATATAGAATAAATGTTTAATGTAGCACTTACAATTTGTTGCGTCTATGCATTTATTAGTTAAATGCTTTGTCTTTTATTCAACATGGGCTATATATATTTCAAACGAAACCCCTTAAAATCAAGAGGGCTCCGCGACCCCCTGTGGATCTTTGGCGACCCATAAGGGGGGTCCCGACCCATAGGTTGGGAACCACTGGTCTAATGCACAGGTTTTGTGATTTAGCCTATATTTTTATACACAGTGTGTTGATATCAATAATTCAGTATGCTTTGCTTAATTGTGCTTGTCACTGAATGGCTTAGGTCAGGGATGTCAAACTCAGGCCCGGGGCCCAAATTTGGCCCGCGGAGCCATTTTATTCGGCCTGCGAGATCATTTCAAATGTGTATTACATTTGGCCCACAATCCCACATACACCATTGATGTGTAGCGTAACATGACTTGAACATGAAATTGGCCGTGTCACAGGATGTGCAGACACATTTTAACTTACAAATATGATGGGAACGAGTGTATGTGAAATTCAACTATGAGTATGAAGTGCATGCACAGTTTTAGTCCATTTTCAAAAATAATTGTTGAGTTCGGCCCGTGACTTTGTTCCAGACTTTGATTTTGGCCCTCAGTCAATTTGAGTTTGACACCCCTGGCCTAAATATATTGTAAATATGCTTGAGCAATATCACCCCAATAATTCTCCCTCACAATTCAACTCTCCCGGATGACCTCAACAACTTTTTTGCACGGTTCGATGAGGGACCCATCCCTCACCCCCCCACTGAACTGATAGACAATGCCCCACATGTAGGCCTGGTGTTAAGCGAGCACGAGGTTCGGCGAGCCCTCAGCAGCATTAACCCTCACAAAGCACCAGGACCAGACGGGGTCCCTGGGAAGGTCCTAAAGCACTGTGCAGGCCAACTAAGTGCAGTCTTTACCTGCATATTTAACATCTCCCTGAAACAAGCTGCAGTCCCCATTTGTCTGAAAACCAGTACCATCGTTCCTGTTCCCAAGCAGGCGGCCATCAAGTCTCTCAATGACTACCGCCCTGTAGCGCTCACACCTATTGTGATGAAATGTTTTGAAAGACTGGTGCTAGCACACCTCAAGTCCATCACTCCACCATCCCTCGACCCGCATCAATTTGCCTACAGGGCGAATAGATCTACAGAGGATGGCATTTCATTGGCCATTCACACTGCCCTCTCACACCTGGAGAAACCAAACAGCTATGTGCGAATGCTGTTCATTGACTACAGCTCCGCTTTTAACACCATTCCCCCTATCAAGCTGGCCACTAAGCTGTACAACCTCAGCTTCAGTCCCCATGTCTGCAGATGGATACTGGACTTCCTCAGTAACAGACCTCAGTCTGTACGCATGGGAAAACATCTTTCAAGACCCATCACCCTAAATACAGGCGCGCCGCAGGGATGTGTGTTGAGCCCTTTTTTGTACTCCCTCTTCACTCATGACTGTGATCCTAAGCACAGCACAAACACCATCATTAAATTTGCTGACGACACAACCGTGATTGGCCTGATCTCTGACAACAACGAGACGGCCTACAGAGAGGAGGTGGAGCAGCTGGCACGCTGGAGCCAAGACAACAACCTGGCCCTGAACTCCAAGAAAACGAAGGAGGTGATCCTGGACTTCAGGCGGTGTGGCCAGGGCAACCACTACCACCAACCCATCAACATCGGAGGGGAGCCAGTGGAGGTTGTACAGAGCTTCAGATTCCTGGGTGTGCACATCAGCGAGGACTTGTCATGGAGCGCCAACACCTCTGCAATGGCTAAAAAGGGATCCCAAAGGCTATATTTCCTTCGCACTCTAAAGAAGGCCCAGCTACCACGAGATCTGCTCACTAACTTCTACAGGTGTACAATTGAATCAGTAATTACATACAGCATCACATCTTGGTACACCAGCTGCACACACGACAACAAGAAGATGTTACAGCGCATCATTAAAACAGCAGAGAGAATCATTGGGTGCCAACTACCCACACTTGAGGAGATCCACCATACACGCTGCACAAACAGAGCATTAAACATCCTTAAAGATCACACACACCCTGGTCACAGGCTCTTCACCATGCTACCATCTGGCAGGCGCTTTAGGACTCTGCGTGCCCGCACTACGAGAATGAAGGACAGCTTTTATCCAACTGCCATCAGACTCTTGAACGCAATACGTCACCTGCCCCCTCTCAATTCTTCAGGACTATCGATAATGTGACATGCACATGGATTTTTATGGATTTTTATATATTATTTATTTACTGTTTAATCTTTTATTTTGTGGGCATTTGTGGGTTGCTACTAAACACAATCTCGCTATATTTGTATAGTGACAATAAAAAGTCTACTACTACTCTACTACTACAATAGATGTCTTAGGTCTTCAGAATCTCCTCTAGCCTAGGCCTAGGCCTACTGGTTGTGCCTAGGGTCAGGTCTAAACAGGGTGAAATGGCATTTAGGCATTATGCTGCAAAATGCTAGAACCAACTCCCTGTCCAAATTAGAACTGCCCCAATAGTAAAAGGAAGTTAAAAACAGCTTTATTCTCATCTGCCTTTGGTGATAATTACTTAATTACACACACCATCTATAACACAATAGTTTTCTTTTTTTCTTTTTTCTTCTCTTGTCTCTACTCTTAAGCACATTCAATGACATCTATGGATGATAATGTGCTATATAAATATTTTGATTGATAATCAATCAATCAATTACAATCAAAATATTTATATAGCACATTATCGTAGCCTACATAAATGTCATTCAATGTGCTGTGATTGATTGATTGATTGATTGATTGATTGATTGATTGATTGATTGATTGATTGATTGATTGATTATCAGTACATGTGCACCAAGCAAAAGTAGGCCTACATCATGCATTGTTGTGTTGTGATTTTGGACTACAGTATTATGAGTTTTGTTGGATTTTGCTCTGTGTACAGCCTTGGCATAATTCACTTAATGCATTCATACACGGCTGTTTTTCGTGCTCATCTGTAACTTGGTCAGTGGTAATTGATGAGTCAGTGTTAAAACAAATGGTAACAGTTTCAATTGTTTGACACCTCCTCTAGCGGTCTCGACTGGCCTCTGGTTGGCTGAGGGGCAGTCAAAGGTGGGGGCGGATTAAGGCGCGCTCTGTGTACACAGCGCTGGGCGGGACAAATGGTCAAGTTGTAGTATAAACTTCGTATTTTCCTCCCTCATCTGGCAACCCTGACTAGAACTTCTGAATGACCCACTGGCCGACGAGCAGCTCTGGACATATGATTACCAAGAAGAATATATATTTTTTTCCACAACGGACATTATAGCATGCAGTGGTAGCCTACATTGAGATATTGAGATAGATTGAGTGACTGGTTGTGGTCTTGTAATAACGCATGATGGTCTGACTTAATGAGTTGATCTTTATTTAGGGCTGCAGTTGCGCCAAAACTGGTTTCAGCTACTAGAACTAGTCGTCAGTCACATCTACTGGATTAGTTTCGGAGGTCAGCAGTATTGGAGGTCTGCCTGGGCTTGCCTGTTTATGGATTGTACACAGGAGTGAATCTCACTTGGAGGGAAGTTGGAGGCAGCCTACTTTGCCTTGAACTGGTAAGTTCCACGTGTCATTACATGTATATGTGCACACTGCTGTTGAATTTACACAGATTGCATTCTTGTATATTGCAAAAAGTAATTTAGAAGTGCTGGCGGGTCGTACAGAAAGCCCGGGTAGCCTCATCCTGAATATTGCTAGCTAGTTCAACCAACGAGTTTTGCGCGGTATGTTATTAACTACAATGTAGTGACACTACAGTGCCATATATCAAAATAAATGTTGTGCTTGGGTGAGTAGAACACTTTACTGCACCAATTCTTTCAAAACCATGTTGTGCACATTAGTATCAATCTAGAACATACATTCTAAACTCGTAGAGGCTAATGTTTACACAGTAAAGCAGGGACATGTTGGCTAAATTCAAACTAGCACTGAATCGATTCGCGGTCTCTGAGACTGGCGACTTAATGAAATGGTACTATACATATATGGGGTATTTTGTATGTATCGGCCTGTTGATCTGTTCAGCATATATGTTAAGCTAGACTTGTGTTAAGAATGTGCAAGTAATACCTTGGCCATGGACATTAGGTAGCATGGTCTGCCTTGAATTATTTCAATGGATCAAAGCATTTTCGTGAGCTAATCAATTCACACAGCTTCCGGGTTGTTGGCAGTGCTGTGTGCGCGCAAATAATGTATTGTTTTTGTTTATAATGTGTTTGTACATTCATACAATTGCCAGTGTGTTTGTCGGTGTGATAGTAAGCTTTGATTTCCGGGTTGTGTCACTGGAATGTACGTAAGGGGATTCCGCGCCAAGAATTTAAAAATATGTAGCTACCTGCGCGGGACCGTCAGCACTTCCCCGAAACCTTCTCCCGCTTTGCTGTTATTGGTTGCTAATGGTAGTGGGCGCGGCCTTCCATGGATTCTAATGTAGATCCATAGAATACTTGGCAGTTACCGCCAAACGTTGGGACATTTGAATCGTCTTGTTACTTTGAATATAAGTCATCACGAAATGTAGCCAGTTTACGCTGTTGATCATTTGTTACAAACTTGCCTCATATCAGACATATCCGCCGTCTTCACAATGCTCTCTCCTCGAATGTACAATGCCGTGAAGAAAAGGTAGATGATGCTCACCAAGATAATAAATAACGAAGTCCATTTTTAATCGGATAACAAGGCATAGCCTGCCTTTTGCTAGTCATGATTTATTGTGGTTTAAGATCTGTCTCTGACCGATTGAGCACAATGATGTATGACATCTGAATGAAATGTACCAATTTGTTTTGTTTCATTTCCCTGAAAGGTGGAAAATGTCAAGTACTTTGCAAGAAATCCAAAATCTGAACCCAAAACCACATACCCGTGAACCAGCAGCACTAGTTAACAAGGTCTGTACAATTTTGTGTGTGTAGATACAAGCTGTCTGACCCATTCATTAACTTTTATTCCATTCTAGGTAAATGATGAAAATGTAGCTTAATGAACTTAATCAATTTGTTGTGTCTTTTTAGGAGGATGTTTTTGTGGAGCCAAATTTATTGACAAAAACGCCGCGGAAAGTCTCGCTGTCAGAGGGCCAACAGAGCATGGGGCCCCTGACCACTCCCGACAAGGGCAAAGGTCCCCTTAGCTGTGAGCCCTGGACTCCTACCTCAAACCTTAAAATGCTCATAAGTGCAGCCAGCCCGGAAATACGCAACCGAGAACGAGAACTGGTCAAGGACGACACGGAAGTGGAAGACTCAGAAAACACAGCACAGGTATAAAAGCAATCAAGCACAAGATGTTTTTATTATTGTAGTGTTAGCCCTTTCATGCAGATGGGATGGCCTAAGATCCTAGTCACTATTTGGAAAAACTTAGTTACATCATGATAACATTGCTATGACATTACTGACAGTCTTAAGTAGCAGCTTAAGACATGGTCATTTTCATTTTGGTGGAAAATGGGTAATTACAGAGGCTCTGCATTAAATGTTGTTTTTAAAACCGTAGTGCAGAAGGAAACCTCTGGAGTGATTTACAACTGTTATTACCTGCTCCCGCCCCTTGCGGAGATTTAATCCCATCCGGCTCCTTTCACCTGTCATGCACCGAGGCTTCTCGAATTGTCCCACCACTTCCAGCCTACTCCTTCATTTCGTTAGTGCACCCAACCACAATCCCTCCATACACATAGGGGGTGCACACGGATCTCATCACGCATAATCTCCCGCATAATCAGCTATCATATACCAAACATGCTTACTCAAGGGCAAACTAGTGAACGGGTTATGTTAAGCTGGTCAGTGTCTATGTCCTTTTGAAACATAACTATTGTGTGACCTCCCTTCAGATGACCCAGGACCCTGAACTAGGGGAAGAAGCGGAGAAGCTTCAAATTAGCCGAAAAGAGAAAAGCCTCGGCCTCCTCTGCCAGAAGTTCCTGGCTCGCTACCCCGACTACCCCAACCCTGCACTTAACAACGACATCTGCCTCGATGACGTGGCTGTTGAACTGAGTAAGTGGCCATTTTTATCTTTGTAATGTGTTGCTGGTGATGCCATGATTCTGTTGTGTGACTACTGTACAGGATTGTAGTGGCATGAATGCTTTTTTGTTGTCTCTTCACACATGTCCCGATGCAATGACAGTGTGTGGCAATACAATACCTACAACTACTGTTTTGTACCATTCTGGGATGTTGCTGTATGGGCGAATAGGAAAAAAATGCAGGGTTGATAGTACTCTATCTCAGGCTCAGTGCCTTATTTGCAATAATGTCATTTAGGTGTATGTCAAGCATATTGGTAATCTTAAGGCTTTTCTTATTTTCAAAAGTGTTAGATGTTAGGAAGGTTCAGAATTTTTCTACATCACAGGCCTGTAAAAGCCTTTATTGTCACCACACACACATGTATAGTGTCAACAGCGAGACTGAAATGCGATCTGTCTTTTAGACGTGGAGCGCCGGCGCATCTACGACATCATGAACGTTCTGGAAAGCCTACACATGGTGAGCCGGCTGGCCAAGAACAGGTACACGTGGCACGGGCGCTCCAACCTGCCCCAGACACTGGCCATGCTGCGCAAGGTGGGCGAGGAGCAGCGCTACAGCCAGCAGATGCAGCAGCTGCGGCAGTGGAGCCTGGACCAGGAGGAGAGGGAGTTCGACCTGGAGGGAGAGGAGAAGGAGAATGACGAGGCCTTCCTGCCGGACGTGGACGGCGAGAGCGGGCAGAGGGAGGTGTGCTTTGTGGAGCTCCCCGGGCTGGAGTTCAGAGGTGGTGAGTGTTCAGCTGCTGGCCATCTTCTTTAAGGTTCTTTAGGTAGTACACAGAGATTTTAAAGCAGTGTTTTTCAACAAACACCCATTGAACAAACACCCATTGACCTCATCAGAAGCCTGCCAACGACCCCTTGACCTCATCAGTCAAATAGACTAAGATTCCCTCCAATGGGATCTAAGCCCCGCCCTCTCTCAGCTGTATCCTTCTCAACGACCCCCTAAGGCTCCCCAACGCTCCCTTGGGGGCTGTAGCTCCCACGTTGAGAAACACTACTTTAACGGTTTTACCAGCCTAATGGGTATTTCAATCAATGGACAATCATGCTTCTACTTTGACCATTGATTGTTGTGACTCAACTTTTTCCTTTTGTTTCATTTAGCTTATTTATTTTGAGTCATGTGTATCTAAGGTTGGGGTGAGGTGAATGGGTGGGTGTCGGCCATTGGGTCATTGACTCTGTAATGTTATGCGCTTCCCATCTTGGAGATCGTAATAAAAAATGGTAAATCAGAAAAGAAAATACATTGGTATAATTAAGTTATAACATTACAGTACATTGATGTTAATAACATTATCTGGTTTTGTTACCCAGCTTCAGTCAACAGTCGCAAGGACAAGTCTCTTCGGGTGATGAGTCAGAAGTTTGTCATGCTGTTCCTGGTGTCCAGTCCTCCCGTGGTGAGCCTGGAGGTCGCCGCCAGAATCCTTATCGGAGAGGACCAAGTGGACGACATCAACAAATGCAAGTTCAAGAGTGAGTATCGCAAGTTTTGTTCTCAAACCTTTAATGCAGACCCTCTATTATGTGCTGTTACCAGAATGGCAATGACCATGTTTTCATCTGTTACTTGGGGCTCCCTGTGATTTCATCTCAATGTTGTTACTAGGGGTGTAAATCACAGCCTCCATGACGATACGATTCAATATCAATATCTTATTATTCGATACGATACGTTTCGATTCGATTTTTTTCCCAATTACTTTTCCACTTCCATTAAGTTATTGGGCAGGGGCCAGCGATTCGATTATTTTCGATACTTAAGAATGCCCCACGATCCGATGCGATTCGATTCAATCATCAGAATATATCGCGATATATCGATACATTTCGATGTTATTTACACCCCTAGTTGTTACGGTGTGGAGTTGAGCCCTGTCAGCAAAAAGAAAGTGCAATTAGCCTTTCGCAAAACCCCTCCCACAAATGGCCGCCAACCAATCCGAGCTCAGCAACGGTAACTAAGGAGTGTAGAACTTGTCGAAGTCCGTCAAAAACCTGCGATTTTAGGGAGACATAAAACGTGTGCCTATGGCACCGTCACGGTCCGACACCATCTGAAGATTGATTAGGACCTCGTTTTTTCACTTTCCCGAAGCAAAAACCTCAAGCGGACTGATAACAGGGATGGATTAAGCCATGTGGAGGCTATTAGCTCCAGGTGATCATATTTAAAAGCAGCAGGCTAACTGCAATCGTCTTGTTTGCTAATATAGCCCACTTCCCCTTGCATTTAGCTGGCAGAAAATGTACCCTAAACAAATAATCAACGCATCGCTCAGACTTAAGGACAATATTATATGATATTATAGTATTGGATTCACGGCATTATGATTCAAATTTTATTGGCAAACTACTAGTTGCGTTGTTTAATGTGCGCCAAATGCACAGCCCACGGAGCAGCCCCCACCCTCTCCTTCCTGGTTTGTGTCTGTGTATGCGTCGAGTGTGACAGCAAAACAAAAAAGTAACACTGAAAGCTGCGCTTGTTCCAACCTTGTTATGAAGATATTAACTGTCAACTAAAACCATTAAAGTGAACAGAAGAGAGACGCCCAGTGTGACTGCCCAAGAGCTGCGCAGTGTTCCCAAAGCCCGTCAAAGGTCTTGGCGGACGGCTGCAATGTCCCAGTTTACACCAAGCACTATCAAAATGTCCTGGTTACAGACATTAGGCCTACATCGCATCAAGATGTTGTATTTCACAGTTGAATATGGCTTCTAGTTATCAGCGTGTGTAGGCCTATACAACATGAAGTGTAGGCTACACACGTTTCCTACTGTATGAAACGCAGCCAAAACGTGTGCCTGGTTCTATGTTTTTGACGGACTTAGCAACAATAACTAGGGGGCGTGGCTTTTGCGAAAGGTGAATTGTACTGGCAATCCCATCTGCACGAAAGGGCTACTAAGTGCTTATTGCATCCTCCAAGGAGGTTATTGTTTCCGGTCGCATTGGTTTGTTTGTCTGTCAGCAGGATAACTCAAAAAGTTATGAGGGGAGTTTGATGAAATTTTGTGGAGTTGTTGGAAATGACAAAAAGGAACACACGATTAAATGTTGGTGGTGACTCGGATCCAGGATTTTTTTTGTAAGTTATATTATAGGCATAGTATTCCATAGCGTGTAGATGTTATGGCATCAGTGACCCCATGGGCATGACGGAGGTTTGCTTTTAGCTATGGGAGTTTTGGTAAAAGACTGACATCTGACCTTGATTTTCTCTGCCACTGTCTATTTCTAGCCAAGATCCGGAGGCTGTATGACATTGCTAACGTCCTGAGCAGTCTGGATCTGATCAAGAAGGTGCACGTTACTGAGGAGAGGGGGAGGAAGCCGGCTTTCAAATGGACCGGGCCAGAGGACCTGCCATCCCCTAAAGGTGACCAATCACAACAGCTTTCATCATTTATTTTTTCTTTTTTTTTCTTTTTTTTACTTTATTGATGATAGGACAGTAGGAGAGGTGAACAGGAAGTGAATGGGGAGGGGGTCGGCAACTGACCACGCTCGGAATCGCACCCGGTCGCCGGTGTAGCAGCCCAGTGCCCTACGGTACAGTAGAGCCACGGCAGGGCCACAGCTCTCTAATCTCAAACATTGTCTTCAAATAACACAGAATAATATGGTAAATACCTTGTGCAAGTACATACTGATAACTTGGGGAATGATGATGTTTGATGTTTATCATAGATTTAGAAACTCCTCGCAGAGGTGGATGACCATCATTTTATGCTGTGCTTTTTCATGCTGATTTGGAGTGCAATTTTTCCCAAGTGTACCTTCATTTATTCATTTATTTATTTATTTATTTTAATCTACCTTATTTAGAAGTGCTCAAAACCACCACCTCCACATCGTCGTCCTCCAACACCACCGCCAACGCCGCAGCCACGAGAACGCTGGGGTCGCGGGCGTCCATCGAGAACTGTGCCAAGAACCTCTTCTCCTCCTCACCCTCGGCCGGCGGCGGCGGGAAGAGAGGCTTCACCCGCCACCCCTCCCTGATGAAGATGGTCAAGAGCATCCAGGACGACCGGCGAAAGATCAACTCGGCGCCCTCCAGCCCCTCACGACTGACCTCCAGTGAGTAGCCAGCCGGGGAAATCCCACGCTGCTTTGCACTTTGTCGTTCCGATCTGAAAGACAGCAGGGATTTCTATCCCTCAGCGAGGGTTCCAGTTCTTTGGCTCCATTCAGAGAGCGGGGAGGGGTGGAAAGGCGATGACTGCAGTTTGTTTGAATAGATACAACTGACACGATTGGCTATGGGCTACGTACTGTCTATGCCAAATGAGACATTTGCAACGTCCATAATAATCGAACATGGGCAATTGTAAACCGCACCTTTCCTGCGAGAAATTGCTTAGGTAGCGTGCAAACTAGCTCACTTGTGAGATCATCTGGTGTCAACCAGGCAATCCAGTGAGTCACATTGCATTACATTTAGCTGCCACTTCTAGCCAAAACGACTTAGTGATGTAAGATATTGGTTACAGTCCTCGCGGCAATTTGGGGTTTAGCGCCTTACCGAAGGGCACTTGAAATCATGGATGACATGAGACTCAAACCAGCAAACTTCCGATCACGAGTTCAACCCCCTAATCATTAGGCCACGGCTGCCTCAAGTTAAGGGCGTCTGTGATATAGAGTACCAGTGGGAGTACTTGAGTTGTATTCATAGATGCAGTGAGCTCATATCTGCTATGTGTGTGTGCTTGTGTTTTTTTCTTCTGCAGATGATTCATCTAGCTCAGAGTTCCACCCGACTAAGATGGCCCAGCTGGCGGCAATATGCAAAATCCAGTTGGACCGACAGTCAAAGTAAGCCCAGTTAACTATTACTACAGTAGTCTTTGAAGGTAAATGTTTTAGTGCAAATGTAGTGTGACAATTTCTGATCCTCTGCTCTAACTCCATCATATCCATGATGTGCTATCATCTTGCAGAAAGCCCAACAAAGACTCAAAAGGGTGTTCCAAGGAGGATCTTAGAAGTACGAAATCTGAGGACACAGTTGCCAAACCATCGGAAGAAAAAACAGCCACCACAGCCTCAACACAGTCGGCCTCTGAGGTCCACGTGAAGGACACCACCAGGGTACCTGTGCCTCTCCTGACCCCCACGACCCTCTCCCACATCCCAGCCACGTGTTCGCCTCTCATCCCCGTCTTGCTGCCCCAGCACCAGATGGGGGGGCCCATAACCGTTTACATGCACCCAGCCTCCCTCAGGCCTCACGCCACCACCCGGCCTGCACCCACCAGCCTCGCCGTGCGCTCCATGACGTTCGAGAGTCCTGGGGACCCCGCCAGCAAGCGGTCACCGCCAATGGGTACCTCCTCCTCTGGCGCCCAGACTAACGGGGTGTCTGGCAACGGAGAGGCTGACAGCCCTTCAGCGCAGAAGCGAAAATCTGGGAACGGGGTCGGAACTGAGAACAGTCCATCGAAAATGAAAAAGATCAACGGCTCATCTGAGGTGAGTGGCTCCAAATAGTATTTCAGACTTCAGAGTAAGGTTCAGCTTCAAAGGTGTTAGACCCAGAATCAGGAAATGGAAAATCCTGTAACAAGTTTGATTCAGCTCGCTTCAATCAGCTCATTGTAATGAACACTCCTCAAATACTCAAGCAGGGTTAAGCTACTCAAATATGTTGGTTGGTTCATACAATAGGGAAGGTGGTCAAAGCCGTTCACAAAGCAGTTAAAAAAAAGCCCATACAGGTGTTGGAGTACAAAAGGACTGTTGAGTACAAAAGGAATCAACAGCAAGTCTAAGAAGCTGTTTCCACGTATTGGTTTTGGCCTTCCTTCTCCGCCTAGCCAGAGTTTTAAAATCCACTTTAGGGGGGCACTGTGGCGCAGTGTGCTAAGCCCCCCACATTTGGGCTTGCATGCCCAACCACGAGGACCCCGGTTCGAGTCCGGCCGGGGTCATTTCCCGGTCCTCCCCTGTCTCTCTGTCCCATTCGCTTCCTGTCACCATCTTCGACTGTCCTGTCAAATAAAGGCATAAAAAGCCCCTAAAAATATATATATATATATATAGATATATATATTTTTTTAAATCCAGCTTTAGAAATATCCCATGTAGGGGGCTAAAACTTATGCTACAGTGGAGTTTTTATTTGTATCCACATGTTGCCTTTCCTCCTAAACAAGAGAAAAAAAATATCCCCATTTAAAAATATCCTGCTATGTGGAAACAGCACCTAAGTGTGAAACTTCACAGGTAGATGATCAGATGACAAAGAAAGGCTCCCGCAGTATCAGGTAGCATGGTCCAAAATACAGTCCGATAAACCTAGAGCATGGACAATCACAGAGCAGAGAACCACACAGAAAATCTAAAAGTCGCAGTGTCGGCTGTAGACTGTTGAACACTTAGTATTGGACAAATAAGCCAGATTTGTAGTCATAATACTCAGTCTTAACAAAAAATATTAATTAGGTCTTTGAAGGACGTCTGTGATTTATGTTTCTGATTTATTGTCCTGTGTGGGACAGTACATTTCCCCCTGTGTTGTTACGTGATGGTGCTGATGTCTGTGTTTGTTTTCCATCCATCAGGGCGTATCTCCAAAGCTGTGCGAGATCCTCCAGGCGCGTCTCAAGGCTCGCCGCGGCGGCAGCCTGGTGTCCAGCCGGCCCTCCCCGCGAGCCCTCCACCTGGACCCGGAGTTCACCAAGTTCACCCCCGAGAACCAGAACCACCAGGCGTCGCCCCTGTCCAGCCACGGCCAGCCCCTGGAGCACAGCGTGGAGACCTTCCTGGAGAAGGAGGAGAGGGCCGCCGCGTCGGATAGTGAAGCCGGCCTCACCCCACTCCACCCCACTCAGATCAGGGCCAATAATACAGCAGCAGGGCAGACACACGCAGGCATCTCACTACAGGAGCTGGTCATACCGGCCGGACACCTACCTGCTGAGGTGAGCATTGGGGAATGGTACTCGTGGCAACATACAGTAAAATAAATAATAAAAAATGAAATAAAACAGGTTCACCTCATGATAACATACTGTCTTTATTATCAACTGGAGATCAATAAAGTTACTCTGGTCTACTCTACTACCAGCATTTAAGGATAATGCATTGACATGTTTTTGATACAATAAATATTATATAATTTTAATACCAAAACTTACACAACAACTAATACTAAACATTTGTGCTGGTTGATGTTACCCAATTTATGTGGTGCTATTGTTACTTATCCTATGCTAGGTCTACATAGGTGATTGGTGTGTACTTTGGTTGCCAGATTACGCTATTTCGCATATTCGCATCACCACATATGCGACAAACCAGTTTTGTTCAATGTGTTATGGTTTGTTTGTGTTCCAGACTCTGATCCCCACAGGCTACCTGATACCCATCACGCCCCAGTCATTCCTCAGCTATAAGGACGGGGAGAGCGGCAAAGCATCCACGCCCTCAAGCATCTACAAAACCCCCACTGCAGGTAGGATAGTCATTCTGTTGAGCTGACTGTTACAAAACAAGTTGCATATGTCATATGTGTCAAAAGGAACATGAACATGGAAGATTTCGGTGTACCTCTTTTTAAACTTCTTGAAGAAACTTGTGGTGTTATCATCCTTCTTTGATTAAACTGACTTGGAGATCTGCAATAGATTAAAATCAACTGTATTTGAGAGGGGGGTCTTTTTTTCAAATACTGTGGTACTGTTATAAAGTGTAATCTCAATTCCGTCCCTCACATCTGTCTTTTCCTTGGCCAGGCTCCAGGCCCATCCACATTCAGGAGTTCACCCCCACCGGCATGACCCTCCACCCGGCCGCCCAGTTGTCCCCGTTCGCCCCCCACCTCCAGCGTGCACACAGCCCCAGCCCAGCCATCCTCAACTTCACCCTGCAGAACATCGGCCTCATCCCCACGGCGGGCTCCACCATACCCACCTCCTCTTCCGCGTCCACCGCCGAGCACGCCAGCCCTCTGATGACCACGGCCCACATTGGGCTGCCTCACAGGGGGGGCATGATCTTCGCCAAGCCCATGTCTCCGGCAGGGACGCTCCAGCCCATAGGCGCCAACCAGCCTCTGGCCCTCTTCAGTTTACAACAGGTTGGCTGAGACCCTCACACATCATGTATTGTTGCAATGAACAAGGAATGCTCCATTTCGTTGTACGTATTACAATTACAAATAAAAACGCATTCTATATTCTATCAGTAGTTGCTTTTATGTGAGAGTAGAAGAAAGGATTCTTCTCACTCTACTTTGACCAGCGAGTGGTTAAAGACATATGTTTTAAGGGCTTTTTCTTTAGTCAGAAATGGGGTATATTTGATTGTCTGAAGTTAGACCTGGACCCAGAGTGATACTTCAATGAGATTATTATACATAATTTGAATGTTGGAACAGTTTTAGCTGAACAATAACTTCTGGAGCAGTTGTTACTATTGTTTAAGTTATCCCTAAAGAACAGTGGCCGTTATCTTTCATAATCCCACTTTGAAAGAGGATCTTAAGGGCGTAGCCAGGAGGGAGTTGGATTTCTTTAGGTGTGGTTTTGACACTTCCTTTGTCTTGTTGTCTCCCCTCCCCCGTAGCCCATCATCGCCACGCAGAAGGGCTCCCCGTCCATCCAGCACAGCCTCTTCCAGACCCCCGTGTCCTCCCTCACCGCCATGACCACGGGGGGCCTGGCCACCAAAACCCTCTACATCCCCCAGAGGAAACTAGACGTCCCTGTCAGCCCAGAGGAGGCCTGAGGCTGAGGGGAAACACTGGGAACCAGGGACACACATCTGACTGCTGCTGCTACTGACACACCCTGAGCCTGTGTGTGTGTGTGTGTGTGTGTGTGTGTGTGTGTGTGTGTGTGTGTGTGTGTGTGTGTGTGTGTGTGTGTGTGTGTGTGTGTGTGTGTGTGTGTGTGTGTGTGTGTGTGTGTGTGTGTGTGTGTGCGCGCACGCACGCACGCACGCACGCACGTGTGTTTGAGCATTGCGACAGATGATGTTTGCTGAAGTGATGATGACTTGACAGTGGAGCTTTTTTTTAAAATATGCATTAACTTCGTATTTGGAGTGTGGAACATTTTTCTTGCTGGGTTCCAGTGCTCACGGTATTGACAAAGCCTTTGGAAATGGTGCTATTCAAGTGTGAATCTTCAGGGGAACAATCGCAGGTTACACCAGAAACCATATGCCTTTTTCAAACGAACAGCTGTCCGCCGCCAGAGCTGACATCACAGTTGTACTCTGAAGTATTTTTTTTACATTTTCATTTGATTTTTCTATTTTATTTTGTAAACAAGTGTTATAATGTGGTATAACTTGAATTTAATTGGTCAAAGGGTTTTATATATTCAGATGTGTTAATGGATGTCATGAAATGGCAGTTGTAGCAGGTAAAAAATGTGTTAAATTTGGTGTCAAGACATGGCCCTAAGTCATCTGTCTCAAAGTGCCATAGGACGGTAGAAAGCCAAAAATGGTCTTTGGCTCGTTTCTGTTTCAAGAAAACTGCCATATGACTAAGGAAAAAAAGAAGTAAATAAGTATTGTAGGCGATACTGTAATTGTTGTGTTGATAAAAAGAGACTGATAGACTGATTTTTATGTTTGCACACTGTATATTTTCCGACTGTTACCCCTTTTAAAAAAAAATAATCTGTGATAGCAATGCGACTGATCGTCGTAAAAATGACCCTTGCTTTAGATGAAATCAGGCAACTCTAATATTATTATTGTAAACATTTTTCATTAAGAAACGTAATAAATATAATTTTTGGAAATTGTTTTTGTCCATTTTGTCTTTCATCCACTCACATTCCATTGTGGAAGATAGCCCTCATGTCTTTCAAATTTGGCATTGCTGAGTGATGACAATACAGTAGCCATAGAGGGGTTGGGTAGCTGTGTTTATCATGTTATGGCATGTGAATGGGAAATGGAAAGTTTGGAGGAGTGCATTAGCCTGGCAGGTCAGACAATTCCTTGTGAAGGACTTTATTCACGAAAGGTCTGATTACGCTTCTCTGGGGAGGATTTAGTTGTCCTCCAGACAGCCAACCAAACACACTTGGGCACATAATAACATTCGTACGTCATGAATGTCAACTGTCAGCGATTGGTCACCACCACTCATTTAAAAACAGCTGAACTCACTCCTCCCACCCAAGTGCTCCAGTGCATCAAGGATGTGCATCAGAACAAAAATGAACTATGAAGTAATTAACGTGGTCTGGTAAAACCAGGCTAGGAGTGGAGTGTATGGCCTTAACTGAACAAGGTATTCAGGATACCAAAATGGAGGCTGGAACCCCCTTCATGTCTATTATCCATACTTGCTTATCGTTGATGATGGTAGTAATAAAATGATTGTAATAAAATAAACAACAAAAGTTTTGATTAATACTGAATCTTTAATATAAAGCATAAATGTCATGTCCCAGCTTATAAATAATGGCAGCCTAGTTCAAATGCGTTACTGCTTTACACACCTTAAAGCAGGACCACTGACACATATTCAGTGTAAATGAGCAGGAGTGAAGTCACAACATTTTGTCAGCTGCCACCCTATAAACAATAGCCCTAAGACCCCCACGCATCATAAAGATAAGCCCCAACCTCCAGCCCTGCTGGAATGTTCCCACACCAGTGGAAGACTGATTTAAGTTATGACCAAACACACTGACGGAAACCCAGTTGCTCACTCCTCTATCTTCTGCACCCTTGGCTGTTGTTCGGCTATTTTGGGAGGATGGTTTAACAGGAAAGGCCCTGGTGCCTGTGGTCCAGGAGGGCTTTGGGAGGCGGTGACTGAGAGATGGGGTTAGCCAGGGCCGGATTAACACACAGGCTACATATGGCTGCGACATGGGGCCCCACGATTGGCCAAAAGTGAAAAATGCAGAATTGTGACAAGATGCCATATTTAAAAATGTATCTGTTGTGTTCAGTACAGTTGGAAGACATGTTATCCTAAATTCCTAGCTCGTAATTACGACACTTCCTATGTACATTTGTCATGAAAGTTGATTTCTGTGGGGCCCCACAACAACTGGAGGCCTAGAGGCCCCAGGCCATCTTAATCCGGCCCTGTGGTTAGCTATTTAAACCCTGCATCACATCAGGACATCAAGGGCAAGCTCCGCCGACAGAGGACCACACATTATATTTCTTCTTTTTAAAGTAAGTATTTTTTTTCTCCTTTAAAAATGAATATATACCGTGCCATATCAACTATCCTGTGGTGGCTAGAGTTAAGCACCTAAGAACTAATATGGTCAGTTTGAGACAGGTAAGACAGTAATATGAAGAGAATGAGGATGGTGGATGTCTACTTTCCTCAGTGATTGCTTCTCTACAGGGTCTGTAGTACCTCATACGACCTTTGAAGGTATCAGAGGTACGTGTAGTGATAACCAGCCTGATGCAAGTTACACTACTTTTGGACTCTTATGACATTCCTGCTTGGTGAGGCAAGCCTCTTCTGAAACGCTGTCAGAATTGTAGATATTGGGATTGAGCTCTGAATCTAGATTATTGTATTAAATGAGAATTACGCCGCCGGATATAACTTTCTGATCTACGTTTGACAGAAAAGTTAGGAAAGCATTTGTCTGGATTCCTCAGAGTCAGACACTACTGCTGTGGATCATTATTGTATACCTTAATATATGTAAAATAATACATTAATATGAATATGAATGAATTAATACATAAATTAAGAAAACAGTGTTTATTGTTTTCACCAGTGGCTGACCGTGTATATATATTTTGGGCAGACATCCTGACTTTGAAGGATGCCAAACTTTGGAGGGGGCACCAAGTGTGCTGCCTGTGAGAAGACGGTGTACCACGCTGAGGAGATCCAGTGCAATGGAAGGAGTTTCCACAAAACCTGTTTCATTTGTAGTAAGTACTCTGAACACTGTGGACTACTAGGAGATGTAAAGAGAATAGGCAGGGCCTTGATATCACAGATACAAGTCATTGCCCCGATCGTCCTTCGGAAAAGCATTGGTTACTCATTGCAGTAGTCAGTCCATTGTAGGCTATCAGACATCTGCTTCACAAGCACCTCAACAGGCAATACCTGTTCAATGTAAAATCTAAGCTAAACACAATTTGTAACCCTTCTCAGATGATCTGTCCTTTAACTGATTTGGATTACAGTAAATCTAGTATTGTATATCTCACTAGTGTTCCTCCCGAACAAATTAGGCCCGAGTAGAATACAGATCCATAGGGTCAACCCCCTCAGACACCCATTCTACCACTTCATTTCATCACATTACCCCTGTCCTATATCTTTTGTGATCAACTCTTTCATCCATTTCTCTATACATCCTAATGTCACACTCGAGCTCGCAAGCTAACCTAATGTATCCAGCTTATTTCATTTCGCTACCATAGTGTTTCTCAAGAGGGGCGGTACAGCCCCCAGGGGGCGTTGTGGGGGTCTAGAGGGGCGTTGGGAAGGTACCACCGAGAGGGGTGGGGGCTTAGTTGCCATTGGGGTGCATTAATCCACGTTATTTTTTAATACTAAGGGGGTGTTGGCAGGCTTATGATGAGGTCAAGGGGACATTGGGACACTTATGATGAGGTCCAGGTGGCGTTTATTCAAAAAAGGTTGAGAACCACTGCGCTACCATAACAACTGTTTGGCAAGGCAGATTGTTTTGGTTGAAGTTGACCCCTTAGCCATGTTGGGGTGTAGTAAGCCCCAAGGGGCGAGGGGGGAATGATTGGCTAGCAAAGCCCAGCCAAGTTCACACCAAATGTGGACACATTATACACTGTCAGACCCCCGAATTACCCTCCAATGCCTAAAACAACCTTGATACGTCTTCTGCTTCAGCCAAACAACTATATTTCAGTGTCACCTCATTAAGGGGGGGTGGGGGGGGGGGTGTGGAGAGAGAGAGAGAGAGAGAGAGAGCCCTGTGCTTGATGGTGCTGATTGGTGAATAGGCCCACAGGGACTGCTAACAACCATGCAATTAGCCACAACAAGTCGGAGGCTATGTCTCCAGTGCCCACAGTTGGCACTGCCTATCCCCTGCCTTTATTAAGTCTCCGCCACCATCCCAAAATAACAAAATAATGCTGCCGAGTGTGTGTGGAGAGGGATGTTCGTATGTGTGTGTCTCTCTGTGTGTGTGTGAGTGTGTGTGTGTGTGTGTGTGTGTGTGTGTGTGAGTGTGTGTGTGTGTGTTGGGGGTGTAGGCTACATCATTGTGCTGCTCCCAATAGTATTGGGGAAGACTGGACAGCTGGCAAGCCAAGGGCTTCAGTGGTGGACACAAGGTCATAGCCCCATCAGGGCCTGAGGGGGTTGAACAGTGGCTGCAGTAGAGTATGAAAATAGAGAGAGAGAGAGTTGGCTAGTAGTCAATGAAACCTAATCTTCAGTTTATGTATGACGTTCATAATGTCTAGCTGTTATAGTAAAGATTTACTAATCTTCAGTTGTTTATTGCATTCTTGCATGTCATTGGATGCCATTTAATGTTAACAATGCTATCTTCTACCCCATGTTTATCTGATGCCATAATTATATTTAATTCCAGGATTTGTTGTTATGACTACTTCAGCCGGGTGGGGGCAATATGGCTCCATGGGCTAGTGTGCCATACCATTATGCCAGGGACGGCCCTGGGTTCCAACCCGAGGTCATTTCCCGATCCTTCTCCATTTCTCTCTCCCACTCATTTCCTCTCACCATCATCAACTGTTCTCAATAAAGGCTAAAGGCCTCCCAAAAAAAGTCTGCTATAGTTAGCATGGCATATCTAATCTTACCCAAATGTTGTCGTCTTCACACAGTGGCCTGCAGGAAAGGCCTAGACAGCACCACGGTGGCAGCGCACGAATCGGAGATCTACTGCAAGTCATGCTACGGCAAGAAGTATGGGCCAAAAGGCTACGGATACGGCCAGGGAGCTGGAGCGTTAAGCTCCGATCCCGTCGACCCAAGCCTGAGAAACCACTCTCAAAGGTAAGCTGGACATGGCCCTACCGTGATGGGCAGGGCACTGGGCTGCTGCGCCATCGACCCGGGTCCGAGTCCTTTGCCGATCCCTCCCCGTCTCTGTCTCCCCACTCCCTGCCTGTGTATCCTCTACTGTCCTATCATAAAATAAAAGTCAGGAAAGGCCACTCTCACAGGTAAGCTAGACATAACCGTAAGGGGTGTGTATAGTTGATATTGCCTACCTCTCAGGCAGAGCAACAGAGCCAGCACAAAACACTACAGCAGCAGGAGTCACGGTTAGTATTTGGGTAACAGCTGATTTTGACCAAACAGCATATTTTGACAGTACCCCTTCACTACCTCTGTGACCCCCATTACGGGTCCTGACCCCCAGTTTGGGAACCAAAGACTTAGACGATGTGGCTCTGGCTCTTGGTATAATGAGAATGTGATGAATGGCATTGCAAATACGATGTGACGAGTAATGGAAAAAATGTCCCTGCCATTAACACACATATGACTATGGAATGAGCTACTTGTGTTAAACATACATATTAAGACAGATATGATGGGAACAAGCTAACATATGGCAAGGCATTGGGCACTAAAATGGCACTTTCCATTGGCTGGCTACGTTAACGTGAAGCAGAGCCATCATCATAATTACTGTCATCAGTGATGTGGAACAAAAGAGCTTTAATTAAAATGCCTGAAACTAATGTGTGTATGCCAAAATGGAGCAAAAAGAGAGGGAAGATAATTAGTTACAGGGCAATTAACAAACAACAAACAATAATGCCCTTGATTAAATGCCACCGCATGCGCTTAAACAAAGAATCATTAAACTTGCAAAATATCAGATCAATCTGTCTTCTATTTATTAATGCAAGCAAAATCTGGTTCATCATTAAACTGTCAAAGTATCATGAATCTGTTATTTAGAATATTTTCAGTTTTTAGATTTGAAGTTTTATTCTATATTCTTAGGTTTTTTTTGTTCTGTTTGTTCTCTCTCTCTCTCTCTCTCTCTCTCTCTCTCTCTCTCTCTCTCTCTCTCTCTCTCTCTCTCTCTCTCTCTCTCTCTCTCTCTCTCTCCCCCTCTCTCTCTCAGCACTCAGCCATCGTCCACCAGCTCTCCAAAGTCCAGCAAGTTTGCCCAAAAATTTGGCAGCACTGACCGCTGTCCTCGATGCTCGAAAGCTGTTTATGCTGCAGAAAAGGTTATGAGTGCTGGAAAGGTACGATTCATCAATATCTGTATCTATCTTCATTCTCAAAAAGAACAACCTTATATTATACACACCGGGAGCCATTAGACCAGGCAACATTTTCCCGTCCTCTATTGTCCAATTTAATTTTGATTAGCCTGCACAGGCTCACACAAATTGGACAATAGAAAATGTGAAATGAAAAGGGACTGTTGCCTGGTCTAATAAGCTTCCATTTCTGCTTTAATACTTCGTAGGGTCAGAATTTGGCATAAACAACATGAAAACATGTATCTGTCCTGTCTTGTATCAACAGTTCAGGCTGGTGGTGTAATTGTGTGAGGGATATTTTCTTGGCCTTAGTACCAATTCAGCATTGTTGCAATGCCACAGCACACCTGAGTATTGTTGCAGGCAGTTCAGGCAGTTCTGAAAACAAAAGGGGGTCCAGCCAGATACTAGAAAGGTGTACCTAATAAAGTGGTTAGTGAGTGAATAGTTAGGCTACTTACAAAAGGCAATATAAATGGGCATTGTTTCTAAAAGTTTTTTTTAAATGTTTGCCACTATTCAAAACATCATCAATTTGCGCTAAATATGAAGTTATTAACTACAATTGAAGAGTTTTTAAGATAACTTTTCGGCTATATCTTCATGTGAAAACACCAGTGCATTATAGCTTTCAAGTGGCACTGAAAACTTGGTTGGTTTTCACACATTTTCCAACCAAATTGTTTACAGTGAAAGTCTTATTACTGTACATGAACTATCTGAACACAACCCAGATAGATTAATCAGCTATTAATGGTCCAAGACTAATGCCCTATACAAAGAGCCTAAAGTACTTATAAGTTTAGACAAGCTACAACTACATATCAAAGGATAGGCATGATTGAGGCGACAGAAGAGAAAAGGTTGCAGTGCCTTACCACACCCCTACCTGCCTGCCTGACTGATGAGAACAGGTGTGTGCTTTGGGGGTGATTGAGAGAGATAGTACCAGGATGATAAATGTGTGAATGGCCTCCTCCACTCAGCAGGGGTTTTATAATGCCTTCAGGCAGGTTATTGCCATCTTTTCATGAACATTTACTGAATAATGACCTAATATTTACTAGTATGACCAAAGTACAGTAAGTTGTACAGCTAAAAATGTCTATTTCTGTAAATTCAAAATGGCGGACAATATAGAATAGGCCTATCCCCATTTTCATGTACGAAATGTGCAATTTTCCCAGTCTTTGATTTTGATGGTGATGTCAAGTATTCATGAAAAGGTAGCATTTGAATAGGCAGTAGGCCTAGTGAATGGGCGGCACAGTGCACCTTTCTTTAACAAGTGTCTTATTGCTGTGTGTGTGTTTGTGTGTGTTAACCTCAGCCTTGGCACAAGACCTGCTTCCGCTGCGCCAAGTGTGGCAAGAGCCTGGAGTCTACAAACGTCACAGACAACGATGGAGAACTGTACTGCAAAGGTAACACATAGGGGCGTAGCAGCAAATAGCAGCAGTAGCAGCCCTATGGACTATCAGCTCTAATGGTTAAATGCAGGGCTTTGAACCGGTTCAAGGAACGAAATGTATTTTACAGGGAACAGAAAGGAAACCAGAAACTTTATTATTTTTTATGTTCTGGAACGGGAACACTTATTTAAAAATAATGGTAACCGGTTAATACCGTTCCTCAAATTTTTAAAAAAGTAACTAGGCCTATTTTCCTGCGCACGTTACCATGGCGGCTGAGATTCACGTCCTGTGTGACATTTGACATTCTCTGACTGAATGGAGAGAGAGCTGTGGATTACAAAGTCTCCACTCCGCATCTTAAATAAGACAAACCACTGTTATACATTTCCATTGCATCATTGTAAGAATGCGCACCGAGAATACGTTATTGGGCATCCATGGCCGCTTCTAATCACACACTCACAATGTCCATCATAGCGGTCCCCATGACCCAAGTCAGGGTGAAGCGTGCATTTTCATCATTGAGGTTTATTCTCCGCTTCTCCGCTTAGGTCATCCCTGAATGACAAAATTCTGGAGGATATTCTTTTCATCCACTTGAATAAACAGTTTGGAATGTAGGCTGACTCATTTGCACTTCCGTCTTTCTTGGTTAATTAACGTCAGTTAGGCCTATGGGGAGTAATCAGCTGACAGGAACGAAATTAACCGTTCCGGGAACAATATTTTTTTGTTCTAACCGGTTCGGGAACGTCAATTTATTTGTGGAACTCATAACCGGAAACGTTGTAATTCCGTTTCTGTTCGGAACGGAACGTTTGGAAAAAAATAACGGTTCAAAGCCCTGGTTAAATTGCATACTGTGGGAGAAAGCCATTGCTGTGTTGTGTCCCTGTACCCAGGACTGTTGATTGATTTAGCCAGGCCCAAAACAGTCAACTCAAAACCCTCCATACATACAATTTAACAAGGACGCAGGCTGTTAACAACTACCATTCTGTAATGCCATGTATGTGTGTGGTAGGCTGTAGTAGATACACACTTGAGTATCTCTATGAGGGCACTTTCTGTATGTATGTATGTGTGTATGTATGTATGTATGTATGTATGTATGTATGTATGCATGTATGTGTTTATTGTTGGGGGGGGGGGGTGTTGGCGTCATGTGTATCAGTGTTGTGTGTATGTGGCAGCTATGTATGTCCAAGACAAATTTCCTTCGGGACCATTAAAAGAATCTTGAATCTTGAATTTTGACCCCACTCTGGGGCCCTTCTCTCCCTCCCTGGGCCTGGGACAATTGACCCACATTATGTCCTCTCCTGTCGGCTGCCCTGCCTGTATCATCTCATGTCATCATGCACTGAAAATGGCCTCAGCATATCAGTTGTCCTTCATCCAGACTCAATCAGTTGGGCTGCTATCATGTCAGGCTCTCCAAAAGAGACCTCTGATTGCCACTGATTAGATATACTGCAGACAGATGGCTACACAATACACTGATGATGACCCACTCAGCACCTGATCAAGCCTGCAATGGCTTGGCACCCACTTACCTTGTCTTTGCCCTGGGCTGATATGGAGGACTTGGCCTCTAATCCTGTCCTCTGAACTAAAAATACAAAAGACAGTAACGCTATGAAAAAGATACACATAGATTAAAAACAGCTACAATTAGTGATTCTCAAGGTTAAGATTGAGGTTTTTTTTTTTTTTTACCTATTTCTAAAATGTTCTATGTCAAAGGAGGCTGGATGGAGGGATTTAAAAAACAGGTGAAAACCTCAAATAATATAATTAGAAATTCACTTTTACTGACAGTGGTATGAGCTATTTAATGATAGGGTTTTCTTTCCTCAAACGATAAGGTAAAGGGATTTATTATCGCTCACCCAAGTAGACAGGGCTGCTGACAGCTTTGGCTGGGCCCAGGACAAAGTCGTCGCAAAGGGCCCCTACACTCAATACTAACAATGTAATGAGGACTCAATTCTGGGGCCCCTCTCTCCCTGGGCCCTGGGCAAGTGACCTGTTGTTTTGTGAGAACATTTATCACCAATGTGATAGAAATTGCTTGTCAGTTTCTCCCCATGTGTCAACTGACATCTATGTTTGTTGTATTTTCCCCCCAGCGTGCTATGCAAAAAACTTTGGCCCAAAAGGATTGAGGGGGAGTGTGGCAGTCGCAGAGGAACCGTACTGAGAGTCTCCTTTTCTCCATGTTTGCAAATGTAAGATGCCAATGTGTTTATGTATCGAAGAAGACCATTTTGAATGACAGTGCCAAATAAAACAAGGCTGAAGGATACCATCCTTTGTTGTGACATGACTCTCAATGTGTCAAATAGGCAGCAGCCTGTCAGTGGTAAACAAGACATCAAAAGAGAGCACGTTAATCAATCGCACATGTTCATACTGAGCACGTCTCTACTACCAGCCTCTAGCAACTAAAAGTGTCAAGCAACAACATGAACAAATCACTACTTCAAACACCTAATCAAGGGCTGTTGAAAATGATTTGCATTGCATCCCATCTGTGTGTTCATCCTTAATTAACATTAGCCGGTGCACAGTCTGTGAAGATCTAAACAAACATAACAAGGGTCTTCTCATTACCACCACATCTGGCTCTTTTCTTTTCCTACTCTCCATCTTTCCCGTGTGTGACCAAGCAGAAACGCACAAGCAATGTTTACGAACGTCAAGGTGCTTTTTATTTGCATTTCTTTTCAAAGGGGGAATGGCTAAGGATGTGAATAATAATCTATATGTATTGATGCATCGATGCAGCATTGATGCATGAAAGTAAAGTAAGTGTCGAAAATAATCAAATCGCTGCCTTGAGGAATCGATATCGAATCGTATCACCTTGGAGGCTTTAATTTACACCCCTGGGAATGGCACCCTTCAGTAAGACTCAGTAGGCCAACAGGGGATAAAGGCTGCGGTAGACAAACCTAATAATAATTCTAAGCAGAGGTTAAAAAAAAAAAAAAATCCACACTGTACTAGAGGTATAGCAAAAGCAGACAATCAATCGGCTCATCTGCATAAATCTGCTGGTGGTATTTCAGGTCTGATGATTCAGTGATGGTCACTACTCAGGGGCGGAGCTATAGGACGGGCAAGCAGGGCATTTGCCCCTGTGCCCAGATCCCTCCTGTATTGGTGATAAGGGCCCTATTATGACTTTGGCAGGCCGTATGGGCGCCCCATCAGTGTTTTGCCCTGGGGCCCGGTGTACAATTGTTCCGCCTTGCTACAACTACTTAGATGATCTATCGTGGTGCGCTTTTGTTGAATAGAAACTGTAGTGGACGATGTGTCCAATGTGTGATTGTCAACGGCGTGATCTCCAACATGTGATTGTCAACGGCATGATTTCCCCTTATTGTGCTGCAGACATGCCGGGGGAGATCATGCACTTGACAACCATACATCTTCCACTACAGGCACGTGTCCCTAAACTTATGATGTAAAATACCACCAACTGAAAAGGGAGGGGATTAAGACAAAAATGTGTTTATTTTCATTTTTAACCCCCCCCCTCTGAGCAACCACACACAACATTTGGCATGACAGTGGCTTCCAATGAGTTATTCTTGATGAGAAATCAGTCATAGCATGACTTTCAAATAAAAAATCAATGATTGAGAGTACCGCGTTGTCAACAATGTAAACATAAAATGGCAACTGTAAAAGAGATGAACAAGGGCAGCCCAAAACTGCCTTCAAAATGAAGGAGACACGGCAAGTCTTGTTTTTTTTTGTTTTTACATGGCTTTAATTTGCACTCCTTTACTTTCTCTTCAAGTATCACAAGCATGTACATAAAGTAAATGGTGGCAGATAAACCTATGTAAAATGCAATGCATTGCTGTAATGTGTTTTGGAACATTATATTGTCCCATTGGTCCCAAGCAAGCAGCACTTTCTACAGTGAATGGGGTGTCATAGTCATAGGGGGACTGTGCAACTCCAGAATGCGAAACAGAAGCAGATGCATAACAGTAAATGAAGATAGTGGTTTATAATGGCTGCAAGTGCGTTGCAATGTGCGCAATATTTTGTAAATGCATGCCCTCAGTGCCTTCATTAAATGCACTGTGGAATGTGGGGTAGAGAGCTATTTCACCTGGGCAGGATGCGCACACACACTCACACACACACACTCACACACGCACGTGCGCACACAAACACACACACGCACGCACGCACAAACACACACATGCATGCACGCACGCACGCACAAGCACACTCACACTCACACCTACACCAACACTCACAAGCTCACCCACACCCTCACACACACAAGCGCATAAAAATACTGTGCAGAGTGCACGGAAATTTCAACAGGCAAGATTCCAAAAAAGCATACCAATGCATTCAATACGCTTACAAAAAGGACTTTCAAAAATGTGTAAAATATATACCATTTAAAGATTGCTCATCTTACAAAGATCAAAATATACCTTTTTTTCAAGTACGTATAAAACAATTTGTATATGTTCAAATATATTCAAAGCCATTATAAGGCAACTTAAGATTATATACCCTTGATGTGTATGTACAGTCTTCTTTTTACAGTGTAAGGCAGTTACGCGCACAAGGACAACGCTAGGCATTCTTCATTCATTTATTCATTCACTCATTCACTCGGTCATTCATTCACTCGTTCATTCATTCAGCAATCTGTCCATTCATTCATACATTCATTTATTCACTCGTTCATCCCTTTTCCATCCATTGTGTGTTTACTCCTTCACAGTCCTTGCCAACTGTCCACGCAGACAGACAGACAAAAAAAAAACATCACACGTTTAAAAGAAAATAATAAATAAATCCAACCGTAAACAGATCCACAGGCTGACGGGTTCCTCCCAAGTCTCCCAAGTCTTGGACCCGTCTTCACCAGCTACCCTGGCCAGACGGATATACTAAGACGCTGTTTCAGGAGTAAACAAGGTTACGTTAAAAGGTAGATCATCTAATAGAAGAGCCTGGTGGAGTTCTCATTTTCTCAAGCGAACTCCAGGCTCTTCTATTAGGTGATTTACCTCTTAACTTGACCTGGTTTACTCCTGAACCAGCTTCTTAGTATATGCCCCAGGTGAGGGGAGGTGAGGGGAGCGGAGGGGAAGGGAGCGGACATCAGACGGCATCAGTGCCTCCGAACATGGGCGAGTCGCGGCCCAGCCCCAGGGAGTACTGCTGCGTCCAGTCCACCACCACAGGCTTACACAGGCCACAGCAGCGCACCTGGAAGAAGTTTATCAGGTTCCGCAGCACGCCAAAACTAGATAGAGAGAGAGAGAGAGAGAGAGAGAGAGAGAGAGAGAGAGAGAGAGAGAGAGAGAGAGAGAGAGAGAGAGAGAGAGAGAGAGAGAGAGAGAGAGAGAGAGAGAGAGATCAATGAAAAATGATCATGAGAGGGCTGGAGACAGGCAGGGGGAGCATCACACTTATAAAAACTTGATAAAAAGAACAAAACAACTTGCATACAGCACTTTGTGGTAGTAGGAATATCTTATTATTTCACAGATACATCATCAAAGGTGACTGTGTGATGTAATATTTAATTGGTATAAGTAGCCTCCACTGTAGCAACATGGCATTATGGCAATGCGTACAAATGCAACATCTATTTTTACGTCTACGCGTATGTGTGCACCATGCTTTTGCATGCTCTACACAACACCCTGCAAGAGGTTAGGGTTCGGGGTGCTTTTTAGTCAGGGCACAATTTCTCCTTTATCCTTGCTTGTTTCGCTGTTGTTTAGTAAAATTAATGCTGCATAAACACTTTATTGACAGGTTAGGGTTAGGGAAGGTTTTGGTCAGGGTACAGCTTAGCAGCTTTTCATTTAGCAAAAGAAATTTGGGCTTGGGCATGGGCTGGGGTGTGTAATGTGGTGAGGTGTCATGGCTTACTTGTAGGGGTTCTGCCTGAGAGACATGGGCTGGGGCATCTTCCTCTGCCGCATCATCAGGTTGGCTCTCTCCGCTGTCGTCAGGCCATAATACGCCACCTGCAGCACACACAGGACATGGACAAATGGAGCTGAGATCAAGACAATTTAAAGTGATACTGTGTAGGATGGTGGCCAGAGTAGGTATTGCTCATCGAAACAGTGCTGCCCCTCATCAAATTTGGTCCATCAATGAATATTTACTAATAAGTTACTCATTTTTACCAGCATGACCAAAATAAAATGTGACAATGGAGAAGATCCACCTTTTCACGTATGAAAATTTGAATTTTAAGCCACCTGCAACACACACAGGACACGGACAAATGGAGTGGAGTCCAACACAAGAGGATATCGTCGCTGTCAGGCAGAAACCGTGTATCTCCACCTTTTTTTTGTTTTTTTTTGTAATGTATAAATCGCCATTTTAAAAATGTTTACAAATAGTGGAGATAGGGGGTTTCTACTGGCAGCGACAATATTTCCCATAGGCCTGCTCACATACAGCACATAGCTCCATAATGAATGAGTGTGGGTGCGGTGAGCAAGATGAAGAAGGGTGTGGTGAGGGGGGACACTAAAAGTCTTATGGTAATCTAAGTCTGTAGGCTCAAACTCATGAGCCCTGTGAGCTTATAGTAGTGTGTGTGTGTGTGTGTGTGTGTGTGTGTGTGTGTGTGTGTGTGTGTGTGTGTGTGTGCGTGCGTGCGTGCGTGCGTGCGTGCGTGTGTGTGTGTGTGGGTAGATGACGGATAGGCAGCAAAAAACATTTTTTTCACAAAACATTGTTTATGAGGGAAAAAAGTATATGTCTACGTAGTGCAGCAATTAATCTTTCAAAAAATCCAAGTGGTCACAATGTTGGTCTATTCATTGATTATTTATTGACGTTGATAAAGCAATTTGCTGAAAATATGTCCTTTGGTGTGACGTTAAGAAATAAATATATTAAGTAATGTAGAAATGGCTTGTTGGAGTTTTATGAACATTGTTACACTCTTCATATTTATTGCAATTTTTTAAAGTCTTAATTTAATGAGAAATTACCATTTAAGTATTTTTTCCCCATTAGATGTGAGATTATTAGAAACCTTCGAGGAAAAACAGGGATATCTTTCTTTTAAATGTTCAAAATTGTCCGAATTTATACTAACTTTTCAGGGACGATAATTTGTTCTTCCCTAATGCAATATTCAGTGTTTATCAAACATATTGTTTAGCTCAAACAAATATTTGAGCGTTTAAAACATGTCACACCGTAGGACATTCATGTCACGCTAAAGGACAGAAATGCAAAACTGAGCTAGAAACAAATATATCAACATGATTATTTTGTCTTTTGATCATAATATAATGTTGTGGTCAATATGGACCTACACTTTACACTTACGTATAAGTCTTTGAATCGTCGATTATCAGCCTATCGTAACTCTTAATGACAGCCATGTGGTCATTGAACGTAACCTGCAGAGCTCATAACACTCATACTGAAGGGGTGACCTTGGAATGACCATCACACTTTTGTAGGTATGCTATGACTGTCACACCATTGAACCTGTAGTGTGTAGTGTCTGTAGTTGGTATCTCAAGCTGGACAGCACATTTATGCTATATTGAGCTCTCCACAGAATACTTTATTCATCTATACTTCTCTATACTCTCTCACTCATCTTTCCTTCACTGTCACCGTTATATTTTATGGTTTCAAAGCACCATTTCATGACGTTTTATATCATTTGACAGTATCTAATATCAACAGCAAATATTCATCAACAATGCATCAAAGTATAAATTCCAAAGGCCAATAAAGGAATAAGTAATTTGAATACACAATATTTATCTAGTCAAAAAAAAAAAACAAAAAAAATATGTACTACCAGTTGTTTTAAAAGCTATTTCTCAAATATCTAGTCCATTGGTGTGACCTGTTTGTCCTTTGGTGTGATACTCCAAAGTGTCACACCATAGGACTTTTACTGTACCATCACACTATAGGACTTTTGAGCTTTTGAGTTAATTTAAAGCCATGTCGTTGCCAACTGAAATACAATTTCACCTTTAGTAAGATGCATTTTCATACATCTACATAAGAAAAAAATATGAAAAATACACACTATTGTCAAAATGTATTTTATGGCTGTCACACCAAAGGACTACAAAACTAATACATCTTGTGGTAGCAAAACATAATTGATTGACTGAAGAACTCTGAGAGAAAAATCTAAAATCCACCCTTGCCATTGGCTTCTTAAGGGTCTAAAGTCACAATTTATGTACCGCTGGAGCTTCAACAATAGATAATTATCCACAGAATTAACCAAAAAATGATGTCACACCACAGGACATTATTTTCTGCGACAAAGTTTCATAAGTCCATACGGTCTCAGAAAAACAGGAAAAAAATTAAGCATTGCAACTTGCTAAAATAGACACCTTGAAAAACATGCCAGGGTTGTTTAGATAAATGACTGAGCTTTGATTATTTATTTAAAAATGTTTTAATATGGAGAACCAGGCGTGCCTCAGTCACACCATAGGACAAATGTGACATTTGACTCAAAATTAAGTATACTTATTTAAGCTCTGGATTTATTACACATTACTTTTTCACAACAACGACATTAGTTTAATCATTTAAAGCATTGACAATTTTGAAAGCATGAATTTACTTAATTTTAAGAGCCTGCGACAGCAAAATTTACACGTCACGTCATCTACCCGTGTGTGTGTGTGTGTGTGTGTGTCACACAGCCACGTTGAAGATGAAAATGAAATGAAAATCCTACTCCATGCATAATTCAGCATGTGCTGCAGTGTACATCAGTAGAGGCCAATCCATCTAACTGCAATAAACAAAACACGCTCTGAACTGAACACAACAGCAGAATGCAAAGCAGTCACAAAAGCAATGTAGGAATGCGATTCACATTGGGACTGGGTGATAGGCCAATATATCTGGATTTGAACAGTGGCTGATAAATAAAATTAACAAATAGCAGCATTACAGATGGAGCAGATGGTAATTCTGAAAAAGTCAAAGGTTAAACACTGAACAACATCAACAAGGCCTTCATCCCATAAAACATCTATTTAGGAGTTAATACCACCACATCTGTGCATCAAGCCACCATGTTCCTACAACAAATATTACAATAGGACGAGGACTCGTACCACGTACCATACACATAACCGTACCATAGCAGCAAACACATTCGTACTACACTCCCATAGGCAGTGATGGGACAACTGGATTGGCTAGTTTAGAATCCAGTGCCACACATTCCAAATGACTTGGTTTTACCTCCTTTGGAGTCTTTAGATTGAGAATCAATTGAGTTCCCTTCGCACTGTAGATGGCAGGAACAACAATACAACTAAAACCACCAAGGATCGATAAATAAATAAACAAACAGGGAATGATGCATACAAAAACATCGGAGACACTGAAAAGTGTAATGGAACATTGAAAGTGCACAAGCTGTACAAAATTAAGTTACATTGTGCAAAGTAAGCAAGAGAGGTAAAGAAGGTCAGGTAGTGGAGTAACTGTAAAGCGCTAGTGGTTATTCAAGTGGTGGATAGTTTGTAGGTAGGCTACATACCTGGAAGAGCTGCACGAGGAAGAGGATGGAGGCCCAGACGAGGTGGAAGAAGGCCAGGCCGAAGATGTAGAGCACCCAGGGGCAGCAGCCCACCAGCCCCGTGATGGCCGCCCACAGGCCCTGGTCCGAGTAGTGCAGCGGGCAGTTCCTGGTGTAGTCTGAGGACACAACACATACACAGGGAGGGGAAACATCCAGGGCTCGAAATTAACAACAGCTAATCTGGTGAAATGGTCCAGCTGGAGAAATAGTTGACAACAACAGCCAACCTGGTGAAATGGTAAGTTGGTGAAATTTCAGTCTGACTGGTAGATAAGACCAACTTTGAACCACTAGTGTGTGTGTGTGTGTGTGTGTGTGTGTGCGTGTGCGCTTGTGGGCGCTGGTGGTGAAAAAAAAGTTTAAGTCCTTGGAAGCATTTTTCCCCCTTTTAAAAAAAAATGCCACTTAAGGACGGTAGATGTAAAGCTATCTCGGAGGCAAAGCATCACATTTAATTGTCCATAGTCCCTAATGTAACTGAAAGTGTTTTTGGAATTAACGTACTTAAAATTATATTTTGTTGTTCAAGCCATGTTAACCTGCTTCTCTGGTGCGTGTAATTGTTTCACTGCAACTTAAATCACAGAACAACACACTCTGGACATGTAAGGAGACATACGAGGGTGGTTTCGAGGTCTGGGTAGGCTTTACATATTAAGAAGCACTTTTTGTTATATCACAGGGAAAAGTCTTTTTGTTACATTGCAGGGAACGGCTACATTACACGGTATACATAAAGCAACCATGGAGTACATCATCTATGGGAGCCATTTAGGCTATAAAACCCATTGAGACAACTTCATCAAGATGGACTGAAACCATTTGATGGCAAAACTGCCTGCTTCATTACCCCATTGTGTCTACTCAGGAAAGAACCAAGGAAGGTTTTATAATGAAAACAAACCCCATCTTTCCTTCTGCTAGCTTCTCCCTTCCCACCATGGATACGTTAGTGGTGTCAACATTAATCGATTCGGCAATGCATTGCAGGACAATTCAATAATCGATTTGACAAGTGCCATAATCAATGCAGGATATTTTTTCAAGTTTCAATTACTTCTGTGGATATTTCAGAGCAAATGGATGTTTGAAGCACTTCAAAGCATTGAAAACGGCAAGACTGATACAGATAAGAGTCAATACAATGTTCAGTATCTGACTGCTTGTATTGCCTCATCACTGATGAAAAATTTGTCTTTGCTTTCAGTAGAAAACGTAATATATTGCAATGCATCGTAGAATCGGATTGAATCGATTCAAATCGAATCGTTACCTCCAGAATCATAATCGAACCGTGAGGGCAGTGCCAATGCACACCACTAGCATTCATACATGGGCTTCCCTTACAAATTATGACATACTGTACTACTGTACTGTTTTTGATAAACCTGAGCACCGGTGGTCCCAGGCGTGTTAACTACTGCTACTTACACACAAGACTTCCGTAGAACATCCAGACGCAGAGAAAGCAGAAGGAGAAGAGGAAGAGGACAAAGTAGTGGTGATTCCTGGCACCTGTAAACCCACACAAACACAAGGTGGAAGACTGAAGATTAGATTAGAGTAGAGTAGAGTAGCGTAACTTTATATCTGTCAGATATCTGTCAACACTCATTCTTGGTCATGTTAACCTCTTGTCTAGAATAGAATAGAATAGAGTTTGTCATTACTATTGTATTGTATTGTACTATTGGTACTATTGAACATTCCTTGTTGATTGAAGCAATAAATAATTCAAATAAAAAGATTAGAAAAAGTACTTGTAGGTACAGTATACTACGCATGTAGGACACTTAGTTAAGTGCAGTAATGGCCGCTGGGTAAAAGCATTTTTTTAGTATATTAATACTACACTATATATTATTATTATTCTAGTAGACCTATATTTGTGCTGTTCAAACAGCAAACAGGCAGTGGCAGGGCCAGAGAACAGTGCGAGAGGGCACACGCACACTTTCTCTTTCGCACGCACGCACGCACGGACATACGCACACACACGCACACACGCACACAGTGAGAGAACAATCCCAGAACTGACCAATGCATCCGTTTATCCAGACAGAGTGGTGGTCCTGCTTGGCTACGCAGGCGTCACATGCCATGCAGTGGTTGGCTCTCATTGGCTTCCTCATCTGTGGAGCACACAAGAATCCACAGTCACATTACAATGCAACACTGGTAACTAGAAATGCACTCAGAGAGTGCAGACCTCCGCCAACGATGGTGTTCTATTCTATTCTAATTTATTCTAAGCCTGGTACACTGAATAGAAATGTGCTTTTCCTTTAAGCTCCCCTTGCAGCATAAAAACAAGTGCATTTAAAAACTAAAATGGCCGCTCACCATGCAGGAGGTGCAGAAGATCCTGGGATCCAGGCAGCCAGCCTCCGCCAGCACCACCACGTTCTACAGGGAACATCAAACACAAACAGTCATATAGTCTGACAGGTTCTCTCTTTGTCCTAGCAAGAAGGTTTTTTTTGTTTTGTCGTTTCATCCACATACACAGTACATGATGAAACAACATGTTACCAGGAGCAATTAATGACACATGCAATAGTGTCAAACTAAGTAGAGAAAAGTGTGTGTGTGTACCTTCTTAGCTAGAAAACAAAGTGTAGAGAACTGTGTGTGTGTGTGTGTGTGTGTGTGTGTGTGTGTGTGTGTGTGTGTGTGTGTGTGTGTGTGTGTGTGTGTGTGTGTCTGTGTACCTTCTTCTTCTCCTCCTCGGTGGCTCTGATGACCCCTGGGTCTGTCCTGCTGCAGCGGAAGTAGTAGTAGAGCAGCGATGTCACGTTCAGGGTGAACAGCACCTGCACCGTGGCACTCGGACTATGTGGACACAACTAGCTAAGGAACGCCTCATCACTTTTGTATTTCACACACGCACACGCATGCACAGACACAGGGCAGTTGTCCGTAGTGGTAATGGCAGGGCATCTATGTAAATCGCATGCAAAATATAGCTGAATGAAACACACACACACGCGCACACACGCATGTATCCAAAACGAACTTCCAAAAAACATGCACGCACTTAAATGTGTTGAGATACTTCTGGCATAAGTACTGCCTGCCTGTGGGTCTCATGCCACTACAATTACCACACGGCGTCCATTTCTGCCTCATCTGTATGAAAATGAAGTGCCGGCTCCCTGTATTTTATCGCAGCGAGATTTGTCAGAAGTGGCACGGTCATAAAGAGAGGGGTGCTTATCGCCTCATCTTAAATGGGAAACGAGGAGGGGGGCACTGCAGTGCGCAATAACCCGCCTGACGCCTTCTAATGCAACTCCATTAGCCCAGTGGAGAACAGGTAAGGATATCAGGGATGAAGTAGATGAACCAGGTGAAGAGCATCCAGAAGATGGAGGCCATGAGGGTCATGGAGGGGATCTGGTCCCGGATGTTGTACCCTGATGTCTGGCTGTAGGGGGTAAATTAAATAGTATACTTGAATATTATTTGAATACGGTAACACATAATATTAATGATTCGCTATAACAGTGGATCTACCACATAAGGTACAGTGTAATAACCAGTGTAACAATAATGCCATGTAATACCAGTGTAATGTACCAACCCTAACCCTAACCCTAGATGCAAAATTGGTACGTTACACTAGTATTACATGATGGTATTAAATATTGTTACACTGGTTATTACACTGTACCTAATGTGGTAGATCCCCTGTAATAGTGAACTATTCAAAATGAAGTGTAACCTTTGAATACTATTTATGCCTCTGTTCTTTCCACTCTGCATCAACTCTACATCGCAATACAATTCTACATCACAATACTATATCATACTTATCTGTCAACACTCATTCTTGGTCATGTTAACCTCCTGTCTACCTCACCTCACAGAACGTTTTTGCACGATTGCCTTTTTTTTTGGTAGTTATTTATTTTCCCTCCCTGAGTGACTATTGGTCTATTGGACTATAGAGCTTGAAAGTGACGTCACTTCCCCCGATTTCATGGGACCTCAACAGCGTTTTTAGCCAATGGTGGTATTAAAATTATATTTCGACCCCCTTCGAGTTGTGCCACGAGCTTCACATATGTTGTTTCTGATATTTTTGTTTAATTTTTCGTACGAACCCCTAAACTTTTTAGAAAGCTGTGTTTCTTCACATTTTTCATGCAGACGGCCTCGGAACAAAACATTGATACTTTTGCATGAATAATCTTTATCTAGCCTCTTAAACAGCATATTTGTAGCCCAGCGCATGTAATGACTGAGATCGGAAGATATTTACTCGCTACCATGTTGTTAGA